>NC_068981.1:192954425-192960188 GCF_001194135.2 Octopus bimaculoides
ATATACATATATATATACATATATACATATATATATATATATATATACATATATATATACATATATACATATATATATACATATATACATATATACATATATATATATATATATATATATATATATATTTATTTATATATATATATGTGCAAAATAACTAATATGTAGGAAAAGGTCAGATCTGCCACAAATACAATATCTATCTATCTCTATTTATCTATCTATCTATCTATCTATCTCTCCATCTACACATACATATACACACACACACGCATATATATATATATATATATATATATACAGGCATGTGTGGGCATGTGTATGTATGGTATGAAGATATTAATCAGAAAGAGAATCAATAACTACTAAAAGATCTATGAGGAATTATCGCTTTCTGCACTAAAAAAGTTTTCTTCAACACTGCTGCTGTGCTTAAGAACCGGACTGCTTCCTACCGATGAAATTACACAAGCTGATGTGTAGGTTGTCGGTTCGTCTCCCACCTCCATAGCTCTTGGTCGTTCTCTTCGGCGTCGATGATGTCGGCGGTTGATGACGGGAGAAGATTGTGGCTCAGGGGGTGTTTGTGGCTCACCATTATTTTCAGGAGATCCTTCCTTGGAGTTACGTTGCAGCTGATAGGTCAAACTCTGCAGACTACGGGATCGAGTATTAACAGCCTTTTCTTCTGTCTCCACTTTGTCAGTACTGATGGACTTATCATCGGCTCCAGGTGGAGCTGGAGTTTCCTCAACCTCCGTCTGTATTGCTGCTTCCCTCAGCTTTTGGCTCTTGTCTTCTTTTTCAGTTTGTGTCGAGGTAGAAGAGGTTGGCGGCGCTCTAGTGGGGGACTTTTCTCTCCAATAATCAGCCGCTGATAAAGATCGACGAGGTTGCATTGATACCTTTGGTTTCGGCCGATCCGGATCTTCAATTGTTCCCAGATCTATACTTCCTGGAGTAAATAAAATTTGCTTGCATACTGTATTAGGGAGTTCCTTAAGCTCAATTTCCGACAGACATGAAAGTTTTTCTTGCACTTGATTTTTAAGCAGGAGCAGTTCAATATCTTTCCCTTTCAGAACTAACTCAGTCAAGTTACATGTATTTTTCAGACTTTCCAAATTTGACTGCATTTCCACTTTTCTGTTAATATATTCCATCACCTCAGATCCATACAATGAATGCAATTCTTCAACCAAGGTTTTCTCTTTAGATCGAATTTCAGCAATAAAAGCAATAGCTACATCATGAATCTTTTGTTCAGCATCTTTGATCAAAGTGTCACATCTGCCAAGCGTATCAATTTGAGTATCATATACATTAATACGATCCTTGCAAGATTCCAAGAGACGTTGTATACTATCTTTATATTTAACGACAGCATCCGAGAAATTTGTAATTTCATGGTCCTTATGTTCGTTAAATGTACAGAGGACACAAATACAAGCTTGGCATGGCTCACAGTAGAATCTAACCACTTCTTCCTTGTGTTCCTTGCATTCAATATCTTTTTCAATTTCCACGTCGAAAAGACTGTGAGACTTGGTGACTTTCGTTTCTTTATGCAATTCCACGCATGGTTTGCAGAGAAGCTTATTACAGTCTAAACATTTTGATGATGCTTCTCTGTGTTTACGATTTACCATCTTACAGATATCACAGAATGGAAACTTGGATGGTCTTTGTCGTGCCACCACCTCTCCTAAACTTGAGACCAGAAAGTTATCTGGAAGTTTTTTCACACCACCGATTGGAAGATTGGTTCGTTTCCGACATAATGGACATGTGAATTCACGATAGTCACTATATTTTTTATACGTGCATTCTGACATAACATGGTTCTCAATACACTGTTCACAAAATGTATGCAAGCAGTCTAAACATTTTGGGTTTTTAAAGCCCTCCAGACAGATCTTACATGTAAGAAATTCATCGTGAATTTCCTGGGCTAACTTATTTCCTGTGGTGGTTGTGGCAGCCATGATATCATTGATGTCAATCGCAGTTGTGTGATATCTACTTCCAACTTCAAGACGTCGGCGGTTCCTGGAAAGAGATAAAAAAAAAATACAAAGAATTAAAACAAGGGCAACTGCAATGAAAATAGATATTAAAGAATAACAAGAAACATTATGTTCCATTAAACCAATATGCAAAACAAATTAATAAATGAAATAGAAAATATGACAGTCATTGTTGGTTAGGGTCAGAAGTAGTCTAACCATGACCACCCCTCTTTTTAGATAGTTTATTTCAGACTGCACTATCAAACATGTTCTCTTTTTCATGAAGACTGTAGAGTACGATTTCAGAGAGATTTGGCTGCTATTCCTAGAAGACTGAGAGACCATGTAATGGCTACCTTGAGAGATCACATAGACGCTGTAAAAAGGAATGTTGTTAATATTGCTGTATAAACAAGGTGGCGAACTGGCAGAAATGTTAGCACAGTGGGCGAAATGCTTAGCGGTATTTCATCAGTCTTTACGGTATGAGTTCAAATTCCGACGAGGTCGACTTTGCCTTTCATCCTTTTGGGGGTCAATAAATTAAGTACCAGTTGCATACTGGGGTCGATCTAATCGACTGGCCCGCTCCTCCAAAATTTCGGGTCTTGTGTCTACAGCAGAAAAGAATATTGCTGTTTAAACCCAGGACTAACATGGTCGAGCAGTTCTATGATTAAAAGACATTCTGGCTGTGAATAGCTGATATTTTTCAGAACATAGCATACCCTGGATTGTATTACTCAATGTGTCTTTTAAGATATAATTTGAGGGAGATTTGGTTGCTCTTTTTAGTTGGATGTGCAGCCATTATAAACAACTTTGCCTTTCATCCTTTTCAGGTTGATAAATTAAGTACCAGTAAAACACTGGGATCGATGTAACCAACTAGTCCTGTCCCCCCAAATTTCAGGCCTTGTACCCATAGTAGAAAGGATTATTATTATTATTATTATTATTATTATTATTATATATCAGTGGAAGGGGTGTGTTCCACTGGTTAGGCACTCTATCTGCTGAATGGGGGCTGGGTGTGCCATGGTGACTGATGTGCAGACATGCGCTCAGGCTATGGCATCTCCAGCATTTCCTTGACAGTGAGCAGGTGTGGTTGCCATTTGTCAGACTCACAGCTCGTCTCTTTGACTGAGTTGCAAACCTGGATTAGGCGTAGACCAAGGAGGGGCGCTTGACACCTTGAGTGTCATCAAGTGCTCACAGCCCTCCACCAGGCGGGCAATGTGGTTGGTGGTAGTTCCACTCTAGTGTTCTATAGAGGGCTATTGAATGGGAGGTGTGACGGCATTCTTGGAGAAACTCTAGGCGTTGACGAAAATCAATTAACCAGTCTGTTTTGGAGAACTTTCAGGCCTGGACCTATCGATAACTTCCAGAAATCCCTTGCTTGGTAGTGTTACTGAGGGGCACTGCTCCTTCAGGATAAACTTTACAGGCACAGAAATGCTGTAAGCTGGGCCTGCCCAAGGTGTGTGCAGAGTGACAAAACCATTCTGCATGCATGCTCTTGTACAGCACCTGAGCATTGCTGACCTATGGATTTATGTCGAACACCTGCTGTTACATGTAGGATGGATCCAGCTATCCACTGAATCCATAGTGAAGATTGCCCCCCCCCCGCCCCCCCCCTTCGGCCAGGAGGGGGCATGCAATTTTTATTTGTCTAGTGACTGTAGTAAAGAAGTTGTGTGGTGGACTCGTTTGAAAGGGCTTTCCTCTTTGGCCAAGCCCTCATCAACTTCTTCAAGTTTCACTTGAAGAGAAAAGTGAGGGTGGAGAGGGAAGTGTTGCCTTTTAGCAAGTTTGTCAAACGGTGGGTGAATGTTGGAAGAATGGCCAGTGTGAAAGGACCAATTCTGAGCATACACCTGTGAAGAAGTAAAAGGAGAAGGGCTCTTGGCCTGTTGATCGGGTACCCGTGGCTTTTGTGGGTTTTTTCACGAGGAACCTTAAAACACCTCCCACTATTGGGAGATTCATGTTGTTTAATTTTTTATCATTTTCTGATGTTTACATGCTGTAAAACCCTTTGTATCATATGGTGTTGTCTTTTTTGTTGTGTCATATCATTTTATGTTGTTTTATGTAAGCTCTTGTGGCTTATAAAAGAATTTATTATTATTATTATGATGAAAGAAAACCCAACATATGCAATTACGGCTGAAGACCATTTTGGTTCTGAGTAATCAAAATATAAGGAACATGAAGTGAATAATTCTTTCCTAAAAATGCTCAGTGCATCTTTGTTATTACTTTGTATTTTGAAATAAAACAAGATGAATGACTAATAAAAAAAAAATTGATATGAATACATGTACAATATCTCAAGTACTTCTTCCAATTTCATAAATTTACTGTTCTCAAAGAATATGTTTTTTCTAATATAAATAGATAAATGGCAGAAAATGGAATGAATGACATTAAGAAACATCTGGTGAGGTGCATTTTACATCTTGGATGTAAGAGGATGATTACACAACACCTAACCAATGTACTATAGGTGTAAAAACGTGTTGAAACTATTGTAGTAGGTTTAAATAAAGAATGACATTCATTCCATTTTCTATCATTATCTCTTTATATAAACTCTATGGATACTATGGAATTCCTGATGGATATCCAATAGCAGAAGCATTTCCACTGTATGATGACATCAGGTAGCCAATAACTATGGGTGAGCTTTACATAGCACTCTACAATGCTTTTTACATGAATCTTATTTAACTATTCTTTCTAATATATATTTCAGTGTGACAACCATCGCAATGGTACTGCCAAGATTTTGCTTTGATTAACTCATTGCATTGCATATGCCACCCTACTCATCTGGAAAACCACAATCTGATTTTCATAAAAAAATCTACAGTACAGCCATTGTCAACAGTTTTCAGATGAATTTTCTGTAATTTATGAGTTGAATTGGCTGATGGAAACAAAAAATGCCATACTTTGCAGGGTATTGCTGAAGTAAATCCAAATATTTTAATATTTTACTAAGAAATATTTCTCACATCAAAGACTAGTACTTAAAGGATAGTTGCTCTATTCCGCATCATTTTCTGTACTGGGAGCTTGTGTGTTTGGAGATAATTAATTTTGGAGTATGAACCACACAATTAGTTTGAAACAGATGCATATATCATCATCGTCCTTTAATGTCCATTGTCCATGCTGGCATGGGTTGGACGGTTTGACCAGGGCTGGCAAGCTGGAAGGCTGCACCAGACTCCAGTCTGATTTGGCATGGTTTCTATGGCTGGATGCTCTGGGAGTGTAATGGGTGCTTTAATGTGCCACTGGCATGGGTGCCATTTGTGTGACACCAGTATCAGCCACAACTGTGATTTTACTTGGCTTGATGAGTCTTCTCAAGCATGACATAATGCCAAAGGTCTTGGTCATTTGTCATTGCTTTCATGAAGCCCAACACTCGAAAGGAGCTTTTCACATGCCACTGGCACAGGTGCCAGTTACATGACACCAGTATCAGCCACGACTTCAATTTCACTTGACTTGACAAGTCTTCTCAAGCAATTTCATATATATATATATATATATATATATATACACATGAAATGTTTCGAGCGAGATCGTTGCTGGTGCCCCTGAACTGGCTCTTGTGCGGGGCCATCATAGGATTTTCGAGCGAGATCGTTGCCAGTGCTCCTGGACTGGCTCATGTGCGGGCGACACATGAAATCTTTCGAGCGGGATCGTTGCCAGTGCCCCTGGACTG
>NC_068981.1:192961108-192982394 GCF_001194135.2 Octopus bimaculoides
ATGTATTCGGGATCAGTAAAATAAGTACCAGTTGTGTACTGGGATTGATGTAATCAATTATCCTCACTACCCTAAAATTTCAGGACTTGTGCCTATAGTAGAAAGGATTATTATTATTATAAATGCAAGCATGGCTTTGTAGTAAGAAGTTTGCTTTTCAACCACATGTAATCAACTTACACCACCCCTGAAATTGCAGGCCTTGTGCCAAAATTTGACACTTTGTGTGGTGAGCAGGCAGAATCAGCACTTGACAGCATTTCTTCAGGCTCTTTAGATTCCGAGTTCAAATCCTCCCATGGTCAACTTTGCTTTGATCCGTCCTGTGTCAGTAAAATAATGTACCAATCATGTACTGGGATTAATGACTTTGACAAAACCCCTCCTCCAAATTTCGGGCCTTTTGCTTGTTTCAAAAATGGTTTTGGGGGCAGTGATCTAGTAGAATCACTGTCGTGAACAAAATGCTTAGCAGCATTTTTTCAGGCTCTTTATGTTTTGAGTTCAAATCTTACCGAAGTCAGCTTTGCTTTTCCTCCCTCTGGGGTTGATGAAATAAAGTACCAGGCAAATACCAATGTTGTTGATGATGATGATGATTTCAAATTTTGGCACTAGGCCAGCAATTTTAGGGGTCGGGATAAGTTGATTACATCAACCCCCCACCTCCAGTGCTCAAATGGTATTTATTTTGTCAACCTTGAAAGGATGAAAGGCAAAGTTGATTTTGGCAACATTTGAACAGCAACAACTACACCACCACTACAACAAAAATAATAGCTTCTGATTTAAAGACAAAGCTAGGAATTTTGAAGCGATGTTGTTAGTTGATTGTATCAACCCTAATACCTAAGTATCAATCAGGTATTGGGGGTTAGTGTAAATGAGTTTACTCTTTATCACGTTATGATTATATTAATAATGCTTGTGGAGCTAATTGGTTTCAGCTTTGTGCTACAAGAGAAGTATATTTTCATGAAACAGCTTTAATTTTGAGTAGGCTGCACATTCTCCAGTTGACTCTCCCTAAATCTGCTTCATATTAAGCTTGTTAGGTTAGATATAAAACACCTGTTTTCTATCTGTGCACATATGTATTTGCATATGTCAATTTGTGATTATATATTATGTATTTATGTATGTGTGTGTGTGTGTTTACATATATGTGTGTATGTGCATGTGTGTGTGTGGCACGTAAAAAACACCTTTTGAGCGAGGCCGTTGCCAGTACCGTGTGACTGGCCCTTGTGCCGGTGGCATGTAAAAGCACCCACTACACTCTTAGAGTGGTTGGCATTAGGAAGGGCATCCAGCTGTAGAAACTCTGCCAGATCGGATTGGAGCCTGGTGCAGCCTTCTGGCTTGCCAGTCCTCAATCAAATCGTTCAACCTATGCTAGCATGGAAAGTGGACGTTAAACGATGATGATGATGATGATGATGATATATATATATATATATATTATTGTCTGAAAGGAGCTGACTCTTAGAACTACTATTACTACTACTGATGTCGCTGCTGCTGCTGCTGTTGTCACTGCTACTGCTACCACTGCTGTTGCTAGTACGACTGTTACTGATGCTGTTGCTGTTGCTGCTGCTACTACTACTACTACTACTACTACTACTACTACTAACCACTGACTTAATGCATGTAGTATAGAGTTAATAAACAGCTGACTATTGCAACAACTAGTTTGTCAGAAGATTAAACAGGCACAAATGATGTAATGTGCTTAGTTTCAGTATAATATGATTTAAAGCTGTGAATACTGTAAAACAATCTTTATAGATACTATTCATTGGCAAACATTACGGCCGTGAGCTGGCAGAATCATTAGTGTGTCAGACAAAATGCTTAGTGGCATTTCTTCCAACTCATTATGTTCTGATTTCAAATTCCAATAGGGTTGACTTTGCCTTTCATCCTTTCTGGGTCAATAAAATAAGTACCAGTCAAGTACTGAAGTCAAAGTAACCAGTTTACCCTCCTCTCCCTTACAGTTGCAGGCCTTGTGCCAAAATTTGAAACAATTAAAGGCAGTGAGCTGGAAGAATTGTTAATGTGTTGGAAAAAATGCTTTGCAGTATTTCTTCTGGTTCTTTATGTTCTGAGTTCAAATCCTGCCCAGGCCCACTTTGCCTTCTATCCTTTCATGGTTAATAAAATAAAGCACCAGTCAAATACTGGAATAAAGATAACTGACCAGCCTCCGCCCCACGAAGTTTCTGACCTTATGCCAAACTAGGAAGAATTATTTATTGGCATACTGTAGCTTTAGAAGTTGATCTGGACATTTATTGGCTCCTAATTAATTCATACCCCTCTCTCATCCCTGGAATAATTTATTCCAATCTTTCATCTAACTTCTTTAGAGTTACTTCCCTTTTGATTTTTTTTATCCAGATTAACAAGGATTAGTAGATTATGCTAAATATTCTTCATTGACTTCTCATTGTTCATTTAACATTACATCAACAGATAAGTTTTAAAACCTACAGGAAATTGCTTGGTTCCACGAGTGTCAATTCATTTCAAATTCAGAAAATGAAGATGTATTCCACAATATATATTTGCCTTCCCTGCCTGATCAAATGTAATTTTTCTATCTCCAGAGCGTAAAGAACTCTAGCTATATATAATTTCCCCAAAATGTCTGAAGACTGCAAAATCTCTCTTCCTAAATCAGGAATTTTATTTTTATGTGAAACTGATTGGTAACATCACTTGTCTATAATATGGTTCTTAATTTATAATTTTGTATCTGAATTTTACACACACGCACACACATACACACACACATGCACGCACACTATCATCATCATCCTTTAACATCCACTTTTCCACGTTTGCATGAGTCAGGTGGAATTTATTGAGGTAAATTTTTTACTGCTAGATGCTCTTCCTGTCACTAAGCCTTGACTATTTCCAAACAAGGTAATATTTCCCTTTGGCCAGACATGTTTTTCATGGAAGACTGAGAAGCAAACATCACTTGTATGATGGTAATGTTTGTTTATAACTATCACATAATGTCAAGACAAGGTCACACACACACACACACACACACACACGCATGCATGCACATGTCTACAGCAGGTCTCTTTCAGTTTCCCATTACCAAAATCATTCAGAAAGCTTTGGTTGGGTGGGGGCTATAGTAGAAGACACTTGCTCAAGGTGCCATGCAAGACCACTGAATCTTAGACTACATGGGTTAGAAGCAAGCTTCTGAATCACACAGGCACACCTACATAACAACAACAACAACAAAACCAACTGTAAGCAGTTATAGTCATAAAAGCCTTTTAAAACACTCTTACTGTTGTGATGGTGCATAGATTAGTGGATTGGATGTGGTTTGGATTCTTGGATTGCAGCACATCAATCTCTTGAGTCAGGTATTTCATTTTACAATGCTGTCTACTCAGCTAAAAAGGAACACCAGACTGGTGTTGTTGCTGCACTCTCGTTTTCATCAGCTCTCATTCTCTGTGTTCTATTACACCAAAGGGTGCTAGGGCTAAGAAGGTATCTATGTGTGCTTGCAACTACATGGGTACCTAAAGCAATTAGCAAATGCATGGTAAATGTTGCCAGGTCATTCACTTGTAAGTGATATGTTCTTTTCTTTTAATAATACCATTGTATTTATTGTTATTTCCTTTCATGGTGGAAACACATTTTTGTTTCTCTTTAAAGGATGTGACATGCTTTTATAAATTAAACATTGTATGGCTTATATAATAGGCCATATTGATGTTCACATGTTAAAGTAAATGAGAATGAGAGGTAATGAATATTATTTTGGATTTGTAATGTAAAAAGGTATAGTTCTATATTTAAGAGATGAGGAATTATGTACGTTATTTACGTTTGACGGATATTTGTCCTCATCTTGTTTGTTGTTAACATAACGATTCGGCTGGAGTGTATATCAGTCAAAGCATTGTGTTAGCAACAAACAAGATGAGGATAAATATCCGTCAAATGTAAATAATGTGTAAAGAAGTAGACATAAAATTTTCTGCTATCAGACAATTGCACAACACACTTGTATAATATGTTCCCAATGCACCTGTAGAATGATTTCACATCACATCAATAAAATTTTGCAACACACTTGTCTGGCCGAGAGTATGGAAACAGGTGAGAATTGACAAGAGAGGCATCTGACTATAGAAACAGCTGAAACTTCGAAATCACTATCAATCTTCTCTACTAAGAATTATTGAACAGTCAGTCCAGTTTAATGCTAAATTGTGCTTTTTATAGATAACCTGGCATAAAAATATAGAATATTTATATATATAATGTGCACTCTACAGCATGTAGTTGATGAATACACACATATTCTCGGTATCCTTTCTTTTGTTATAAAAAGCACTGGTGCCAGTGCTACAGAGAAAGCACTGATGATGGTGCCACATAAAAAAAAAACACCAAGTATGTTTTGTAAAGTGGTTGGCCTTAGGAAGGGCATCCAGCTGTAAAAACCAAGCCAAAACAGACTATGGGACCTTTTGTGTCTCCTGACCGTGCCAACTCCTGTCAAGCTATGTGACCCATGCCAGCATGGAAAAAAAGACGTATGATGATAAGGACAAAAACTGATATGCATATACATGCAGGCAATTGGAATGACAAAGTTTATTTTACAGTGTCTTATTTCAAATTCAAGGGCATGGACAGACAGAAAACAGAATAGATTACATGTGAAATACATAACTGTATTTGTTTTTATATTTAATTTGTTCTCTAACATGTTTTAAACTTAAACTTATATATTAGGATTATTAGGGTTATGGAAAATGTTGTTCACTTTTGGGAAAAGGACAGAATTACCAGAAGCTCTTTGACTAAAAGCTACACGAGAGCTATCTATCATTGTTTTGTAAGTACTTATTTACTATAGTAGTAAGTAACTATCTTGCTGCTACAAGTAGACAAGATCAGGGATGCAAGAAGTGGGCATGGGGTGGAGACATATTGACATTTTGAGAATCCCTAAGATGGAAAAGTTCTGTCATGCCTTAATAATTTCATTACAGCTTTGAAGGGTAAATCTTTCAGGAGTTATGTGTGCCTTGTGTGGTGAAGAAGGAAAGGGAGATTGTTTGAATTGAGTAGGTTGTAAAGTATGTGTGAAAATGTTTGTTGTCTCTTTTTCATAATACAAACATTCTCCTTTTTCGTTCAGTAGATATATAACTGAAGAAGATTCTATTGCAGGAACTGAGTTACTTGTGGTGTCTGATCCATTAGCTATTAATTCTATCATACTAATTAAAATTGCAGTTTATTGCAGTTACTGTTGTTGTTCAAGGTTTTTCCTGTAATATAGATTTCACTGACATCACCTTCATCCTTCATACCTTTTAAATATTGTTTCTAGGCAACAGTCACAAACAAAACATGTATGAAACACTTAAGATTAATGTGATAAAAAAAAGTTTATTTTGTCTGCCTTTTGTTATGAATACAATTCCAGGGATGGGTAAGTGGCTCAAACTGTAGTATGATGAGAGAGGAATAGAAAGCAAGAGGAAGAATGTTTAATTATAAATAGTTAATATGGTTATTGATATTTATTTTTGATTAGCCACACAAAGCCACTCAGTTTTTGGGAGACTATTGGGGATTATATCAATGTCAATACTCTGAATTCTTGCAGAGAATTTCATGAATAAAGCATAAGGCAAAATATATATAAATCAACAGAGGAAGAATTGTTTGTTAGCTTTCCATGTATGTAGCATAGTTCAGGTTTACTTATATTCAGCAATGGTTAACATGTCGATAACTCTTCTAAAAAGTGAAAATAAATTGTGCTGCAAATGATGTCAGTGAAATCCTAATAATGTCGTCAACAGAACTGGTGAAATACCTTAATATTATTAGCAGATTTCCCTGATCATGCCATGTCCACAGACACTTAGTTGTATAGTATCTTCTAGTGATATCTTAAGAAATTCTGAAATAACAGCTGAGGTACACTGTTGTAATGTAGTATACACAAATGATGAGAACATCCATACACAGACCATCGAAGGGAGATGGATGCTTGCCAAAAAGAAATTCAAGCAAAAATGTGAGATGCTTCATTTACTCTGTGCTTATGTGGTGACTGTCGTGTTTTCCTGTAAATGATATCTATACTCTACATTGTTTTCATGTTAAATAAACACAATAAAATTATGCAATTTCAATGTCATCGTTTCTGGTTTCTGTTGCAATTTACTTTCACTATTTTTTTTAGAGAAAATTAAACAGCATGTTTAGACTTTATAATATTTGTCCAAAAATTTACACTTTGATTGTAACCCAGAGGCCTGGTAGCATTCCAGATGATTTGTTTTCTGGTGCGGAAGCTACCTGAATATTTATCTGTGATAGCCAACTCATTTTGGGTGGGTGGCTCTACCAAACTGTCTGGAGATTTTTAACTACATGAGTAGGGAGTCCTATGGACATTGTAGACTGCTTCCTTCTCAGTGGGGAGGGAGAGAGAGAGAGATGGAAAAACAGGAGAACCGATCCCCAGTACTTGGCTGATATTTCATATATTGACACTAAAGAGACAAAAAGCAAAACAATTGATGCTAGTGAGATTTGAACTCAGAGAACTGAGAGGTAGAGTAAATACTGTCAGACATTCTATCTGATGGTCTGACTTTCCTGCCAAATCATCAGCTTTTGTTTTAGTTTGTAGCCTCACTGTTCTATAATCAAATCAGGACATCAGTTTCACCTTGCAACCCCTAACTCTAGTAAAACAAATGTCAGTGATATCCAACTAAATCTATCCACTACAAAATTGATTCAGTTTAATCAAAGGAAATATTTTATTGTAAAAAAAATTGTGCCTCCTTGAATATCAGAAATCTTTGATTGCATGCCAGAAGTCTAAATTGATATGATGTTACTAAAATTTAATTTTGCATGAGACCATCTGAAGAGAGAAATATTAATTTGATGGTTTCATTCATTTGTAGTGAAGCTGCTGCTGAATTTCAGACTGTGTCACTCCGATTCCCTATTTAGGACAACAACCAATCTATATTGCCATAAATGGTAAAGGCCAACTATGAGAAATTAATTGTGTTGCTATAAAAGACATTTGGGCCAAAGCAAACATGGTTTGACCAATTAGATTGGCCGATGTGTTACCAAATGGTGGAAGTGAAAATAAGTTTTGCGAAGTTTCCCTCAAACTTGTTTAACTGAAGGTTGTAGAAGCTTGATGTTGTGTTATAAAAAACTGGAATATTAAACTCCAGAGTGCTATACAGAACTCTGCTCATCAGTTTTGGGATAAGGTGTTCTCGTCTACTTATTCTGTCTTTAATAAGTATGAATAATTTTCATATAACTAAAATATTTCATGCTATGAACATTTTTAACAATTATATTCATTATTTCACATATGATGTAAATGCAAATGCTCCTGGAGATAAAAAATATAGACACTTACTCTGCTATCAGTGTGGTCATTCTTGCTTTCACACACAATCTACCCAATATTGTGTGCTACCAATGACAAATTATTGACTAATATCAATATGAATAATGACCCTTTCCCACCACTAAACATTCAGCTGGCATAATGATGTTGTAGCCTGGCTCTCCATTGGTTACAATGACAAATGTTCCAGTTAATTCAATCAATGGAACAGCTTGCATATGACATTAATGTGCAAGTGGCTGAGAACTCCACAGACACGTGCTCTCTTAACATAGTTCTCAAGGAGATACTGTGTGGCACAGAGTGTGACAAGGCTGGCCCTTTGAATTACATGTGCAACTCATTTTTGTCCATTGAATGGACTGGAGCAATGAGAAATAAAGTGTCTTGCTCAAGGACACAACATGCCACTCGGAATTGAACTCGTGACCTTATGACTTTCAGCCAAATCCCTGGTCACAAAGCTATGCACCTTCCCTTGATTTTATATAGGGTGTCCACAAAGTCTAGGTATATGGAGTAAATAAAATCATAACATAAACAGTTAAATATAAGAAATAATAATTTTCCTTTTTTAATTTTGTTTAAATTAAATAAATAAATACGTTACTTTTCTAAATTTATCTATGTTATTTTTCCTACCCAGATCGAATGATGGCTCTGTAGAATAAGAAACATTATAACATTCACCAAACACAACACTTAATGAGTCATACAAACAGTTTTAAACCTTTCTCTATCATTAATATAACACATACTGGAACTAAAAGTAGATGTTTGTGGTAATTAATGTTAAGAACCTCTTCCTGGGAAAATATTTAAGAACTGAAGAAAAAATAACAATCCAAGATCTAAAATATTTTGCTTTAGGTGAATAGGTTAAAACAGGGCTATTTATATTCCACTCTTTCAATTCTCTCCGCATTCTTTATAATGGAGCTGTGTTTATTTCAGGTGCAGAATGGGTAGACAGACAGTCCTTTTTCCTTTTTCAGAATAGCAGACTGCTAATGTCACTTGACGTTCCTTGCCTGTTGCTACTACTCTGCTAGGTATTAGTTGCAGTTATTCCTCAGTAATAACGTTAGGCAAACATCTTGAAGAAATGTTAATACTACATAAAATTCGTTATTTCAGTTAACTTTGTGGCTGACATAAGTTAATATAATAACTTTTCCATTTTTTTTTTTCTTTTCCCAGATTCCAAGATTCAATAGAGTAATTATTTGACTGTTCACAACAGATTGTTCTTTCTTGAAATTTGAGAAAAGAATTTAAGAAAATCATAATTGGCTCTTGCAGGAAATAATTTAAATATATTCTATCCAAACTTACCAGGAAAATGTAAAGAGAAAGTTTGTTAATTAAATGTGGTGGCATTTTGAAAAATCTGTTAATTACACTAGCAGTCAAGAGAGAAAACTTATGTCTGTAGCTACTAGCTACTGTTAGGAAGAATGTGCCAGAACATCCATTCAATATTTTGCTTAATAAATCAATTTGCCTCGAGGAAAAGCATTTCTAAACATTATTGAGTTATTAAACTAGAAAACACCAATAGTTTATCTCCATTTTTCTTTTATTTTCTTTTCTTTCTCTTTTTAGTTTTCAGGAGTATATATAAGTTTTAAAGATGGTGGGTATGTCTGGGTATTCCATGAGACTTTTAATCATTGGGTTTGTTACTTAGCATAAAACATATTTCTTCAAAGGATACCAGATAATCTACATATATCTGGGTACATCTCAGTAAACAACAACTCCCTTCTTGAATGGGCCATGATACCACAAAATGTGTCTTGAAAATGACTTAACAGATCCTATCAGGTGGTGCTATTAAGTTAGACATGCCCAGGGGGTCAATCTTTGGCTGAAATATATCTAAGTTATTTATCAGTGATTATTATTAAACCTAGTTTTATATATTTCCATATTATTTGTCATTGAAATGGTATTCAGACATCAGATAATAGATCCAGTAAAGACTTAATCTGAAAAATCCTGAAACTGGAACACTCAATGTAACATCCATTTTAGTGAGTTCAATGTGCATTGATTACCTATTAATTATACAAGATAGAAGAGGCATGAATGTGTGGTTTAGAAGTTTGCTTTATAAACATGTAATTCCAACTTCAATCTCATCAGTGCTAAGTTAAGTAAAATTTGGCAGATGGAAACTGTGTGGACACCTGCTGGATGGATAGTTTCTGCTCAGTAATTAATTATGATTAACCATAAATGTACACAATGAGAATAATGAGAATAATTTATAATAATGTGGTTGTCTGTTGTAGAAGCTGGAGGAACAATTTTGAAGTCTGTTTTAAGAAACTCCAAGAACAGGAATTAAAACAAAAAAATCTCTGTAGATTATTGAGATTTGTGTTACAAAGTAACACGATGAAATTTGGACAAAGTAACACAATGAAATTTTACCGCTAGACGAGGAGTTGTGCCGTGGGTACTCCCATGGCAATTAATTTTGCTAATGTCTTCATGACGAAATTCGAGACACAACTACTGAAGACATTCAAATCCCTTCATGGTCATGAACCAATACTTTGGTTATGGTTCATTGATGACGTCTTTTTGTCTGGGAAGGATCACAGGTTAGTTTGACTTTTTGCATTTCTGTGACTGTTATGCTAAAAACTATGGCTTTAAGTCCAACATAAAATTTACGTCTAGTTTTTCAAATACTATCTTTGAATTTTTAGACACAAAAGTTAAGTTTTTTTGAGGCAGAATGGTAACAGAGTTATTTTGCAAGCCCACATCATCTCACATTTATCTCCACCATTACTCTGATCATCCACATCATATTATTTGGTCAAATCTAACATCCCAAGTTTTGAGGATAAAACAGATTTGTACTGACATAGGGGACTCCTGGAAACATGCAAATGCTTTTGTACATCATTATGTTAAACACGGTTACAGTGAATCATGATTAAAGGAAATAGCAAATGAAATAGCTAAGATTAGCAAAGATAGTCAAACCTTCATGCATAATTTTAGCAAACAATACAATAGATGACAGAATTCCTTTAGTGATTAACTGGCACCGAAATTTTGCTGGCATTTCAAGTGTTGCATGAAAGTTGCCAGCATGTGGCGAAAAAATATCCTCGTTTCAAACAGATATTTCCTCAGCCGCTTATTGTAGCCTTTAGATGGAATAAGAATATAAGAGAATTATTGACCTCTATATCTGACTCCAAGAAAATGAACATTGGAGTATCTGCACGCTGTACCTTAAAGAACAGCCGCAAGAGAGGTAAGCCCTGTTCATTGTGCAACAACATGAGTCAAGTGAATTCCATCAGGAATCATAAAAGAAATGTTATGATTTATACAGAAGGTGGGACATGTAGAGATTCCCATTTGATGTACATGGCAGAATGCACAAAACACAACTTGATGTTGGTTGTACAACAGAACAATTAAACAAAAGATTTAATGAGCACAGATTCAACGTCAGGCATAATAACTGTAGTTCGACAGAGTTTGCTGAACATTTTCCTTCAAACGGCTGCAATTTTGAAAGAGACTTGAAAGTGCATATTCTCAGAAAATATTCTGAATCTGCTTCACTTTCACTTCTCAAAATGCATGAGGAGAAATATGTTTGTAGGTTATTAGCTTCACGCCCTGGAGGAATGAATGAAACGACAGGAGAATATCATCAAATTTATACAAAACAGTTTGATTAAATAGTCTTCTTTTTTTCTTTCCTCTTTCTTTCTGTCTTTTTCTTTTCGCCTGTTATAAAATTGAAACTTAAAGACTGGTGATGTCATTCCATCAATGTGTGGATACTGGTTTCTCTTGTTCATACTTTAAATTTAAATTTCTATAATTTTGAATTTTTATCACTTCTTATTTTGAATTTGACAAAGACAGATTTACTGACAAAATATCATTCAACCAATAAAATATCTATTACAATCGAATTGCACTCTTCGTCTTGACTGTTTACCTTTGCGAAGAGTTACATTAATCCTTTTAAAATATTATTATTATTATTATTATTATTATTATTATTATTATCATCATTAAAATGGTGAACTGGCTGAATCACCAATGCGTTGGAGCTTCCAGCTTTTTATATTTTGAGTTCAAGTTTCACTGAGGTCGATAAAATAAGTACCAGTTTAGCACTGAGGGGGGGGGGGCAATGTAATTAACTTCCCCACCCTTCAAAATTACTGGCCTTGTGCCAAAATAAGAAAGGATCATTATTATAATTATTACACTGGTGAGCCAACAAAAACATTCGGGCCTCTGGCAAAAATGCCTTGTATTTTCTCCAGCTCTTTGCATTTTCAGTTCAAATCCTACCAAGGTCAACTTTGCATTTCTTCTCGTCAGAGTCAGTAAGATAAAGTACCAGTCATATACTAGGGTAATGGTGGATATAGTCAACTATGCTTTTCTTGTGTGTCTATGTTACAAACAATTCTATGAGAAATTTTGAAGGTGGAGAGAGAGCATAAAGAAAACCTCAAAATGGCTTTATATTTTGATTGACCAAGACACCAAAGGAACCTCTACTTAATCTCTCAATGTACTAGATATCCTCGAAACAGCATCAAACCATCTTAAATAATGAAAGGAAACACACAATGTAAGCTGAGACACATTATTCTGAATAAAAGACGGAATGGTCATGGATGGATAATCTTTGATAATAGACCTGGCTGGTCTACGATTTAACTGTAACAACAAAGGACACATTAAGTAATGTAGTCTTGGATACATTATGTCTGAATACAAAACAACAACAAAACAAAACAAAACACAACATGGTCAAGAGAAGGTGGAAGAAGATTCCATTTGGGTCTCAGGAAATGGGGATCCTCTCAAAATCAAAGGGAGTGTTGAATTTTAAAAAAATTGTTTTTGGGCAGGAGCCCAGCAGATTATCAGTGGGTTCTTCCTTTGCTCCCTGGGCCTTGGACTAATGTACCAACTGAACCCCACCCTCTCTGTAGGCTCTGGTCACATCTAGCATATCTTTGATCATCAGTTTGCTCAATCAAGACTGACAGAGAATAAACAACAATAACAACGACGGCAGATTGAAATTCTATGTGAAGGATATTGATATAAGTTCTTACATATTTTTACAGCGAACAAGTATTTTTCAGTAGGAGAAAACAGGGTCAACCAATTGCAGAACTAAGTATATAAATATATGAAATAAAACTGTAAACAAGATAAAGCAGAACCAGATTATTTCTGCCAATGACACCTCACTCTTAGAATAGAAAGGTTATCATAAATGGATCCTTCACATTTTTTATCCAGCTTCTATCAAGACGTGCTGTTTTGCTCTCATTTCCCCAGCTGACCCTTTAGTACTTAAAAAAGATTAAAGTGTTAGGGGTTCTACTGTAGGTAGTTATAGAATTTATGAGGTAAAAGACAACAAGAGCTACCCACCTCCCACCCTTAGCTTTCTATGACATTCCACTCACATGTGGAATGCTGTAGCAGGGGCCTTCAACCTTCTATACTTCAGCAGCCCTTTTCATGGAATGTGTTTGACAAAAAGTTCCCCCACCTCATGTTTTTGAAAAAAAAAAAAAAAAAGAAAACGAGAGAGAAATAAAGGTAAAATATTCAAAACAGCAGATTATTTCATCAAACCCAGTAGGTGACTCTTTTTAGATAAATTTTTATGAAAATTGCTAAAGAAAGTGAGGATTATAAAATGAAATAGTATTAGATCTCGATGTAGCATTGGTCATGTTTTCTGCTCACTGATAACACAAAGTTTCTTGATGTAATAAATTGTAGATGTATCGTAGAAAGTTGATGATGACAGAGTTGGGAAGGGGTCAGAATCCCAAAAAGGAGTGGATGTGGTTAAAATGATATCTTTATTTTAAATTGTGTGTTGTAGATGATGTCTTCAGCAGTCATTGTATTTAACTTCATACTGGTCAGTCAATGAGGTTGCAACAGACATGATCATTCCACCAGTTAGAAATAATAATCAAATTTTCCTCAAATCACAGCAATCTTATTTGTTCTAGATGCTAAGTATGAATGTTTTCGGTATGTCTGTTCGATTAGAGCTAACCTAAACAAACTACCAACAAAACAAACCAGCAACAAGGCTCTGAAATCCAACTGTCCCTCTGGCCAGGCAACAAGAATGAATGAAGAAATGTCAGGCTAATGAAGGTGCATTGACATAGTGGTTCAACCAGCTAGAAATAGCTGCCAAATCTTCCTCATGTCATACTCTACCACCTTAGAAAGGGAGGAGAGCACATTGACTAATGTAGTCTTAGATAACTATAACTGCAAATACGATTAAAAAATATATATGGCTATGGTTAAGATATTTTTGATCATAGGACTGCTGATTCAGGACTAACCTTGGGCTAAACAACAAGAACAGTAACAATGACAATATAGTGGACACTTGAGGGAAATTCCTCTCCTCTCTATTATATATACATACATACGAACGTAGTAGATAACAGCTAGCCTTTGGCCACATTTTGGACCCTTGTGTCCATTACTCTGATTGGTTGGTATTGGCACAATTTTGTCTCTTGCTCTACCGTGCACCAATATGCAACCCAGCCAATTGTAGCCTTCAAATAAGGTCACATGTGGCAGCCTGCTTTATACCCAGCTTTGAGCCTACAACTTCTTATGAAACTCCAGCTTCTCTATTTCATAAATTTTGCCATAAAGGCATTACATAGAGGGGACAAACAAAGACAAACAAACATAAAGAAGCTGCGAGCTGGACACGGACATTACTGAATGAAATGAATACAAAAAGATGAGTAAAAAATGGGAGAGGCACCGGCACCCGCCGACCAACAACCCCTCGAAAACCTTGTTCAATAAAAATCATCAACAAAATCAAATTAAATCAAGTCCTATAGTCCTCCACATCTGGGCCCCCAAGCAAGATTCCTGCTGCCTGCAGGACAACCCACAATGGCTGGCCCGGCTTTATGATGATGAAGTCCTTCCTGTCACATATCCTTTCAACATTTTTTCCTTCTCTGACATATAAGACCTCCGCAAACACCTACGGAGGCCTTATCGTCTCGATAAGCTTCTCATCGTCTCAATGTCTTTGGTTCCAGACCTTTTAAGGTCTAGCCACTGACCGCACAAGACACAGCCAGTTCCAGCGACAGCACTCATCCAACAGCATAAGGCAATCTCTTTCTTCGTCTCCACCATCATCTTCTTAATGTCGTCAACATCATCTCTCTATGTACACAGTAACCAGCAACTCGCCCAGGTTCCAATACAGCACTGTTTGTGAATTACTTCACCATGGATCAACAGCAAATATACAACTTGCAGGAACTCCTGTACCAAGTGACCCAACAGCAGCATTACAGCCACAACTTCACGTATGACATGTACTGCAACCGGCTCTGCATCGTTGCCACAACTTCTTGATACAGTATTTCAACTTATCATGTACGACTGACTACAAACTGGTATTTCTCATTCTTGTGTCTATGAACATTCTTCTAACTCCTCACTATAGACTCTTTCAATGTTTTTCTTCTTCATTACTATTCTTATCTGTACTTAACGCACACGCATACATCCATGCCTATACACACACATACACTTTGTTCTCATGACGGCCTGTCTATTGTTCTGTATACATGACGCACACACAATCACACACGTTAACATATCAATAAATCTTCTCTTAAACATTCTACTTGATTACGTGTCTCTCTTCTCCTTCTGGCATATATACGCATTATTCTTTTTATATTTATTGTATTGACCGTGTGATGTACTCAGGAGCCATTCTTGTCACCTCACTTTGCATGGTCGTTACAACAGCAACAACTACAGCAGTAGAGTAATTCATTCCCCCTTTTGTGAGATTCGATCCCTGCACTCTCAGTTCCCAGTTAATTTAATACTTCTTCACTGATCTGATCTTCCTTTTCTTACTCTGGTTGCCTAGTTGTTGTTGTTGTTTAGCCCTAGGTCAGCTCTGATCCTGCAGACATGATCAGAGACATTTTAGCCTTGACCATCCTGATTTGTCTTCAGACTTAGTTTCTCTCAGATCACTTATTTACTAGACAATGGGATATGATTTGAGGGAGATTTAGTTGCTATTTTGAGTGGGTTGAATGAGCACATTGAGGCAGCTTAACTGGCTTGAGGTCCCCCCCCCCGCATTTATTCTGTTGCCTAGCTACAAGGATAGCTGGATTTCAGTATCTTATCTAGGGTACTGTGCACTAGCCTGGCTGGTTAGAGTTACAGTACCTTATTTGGCAACTAAATTAGGATGATTATGAACTTTGGCCTCAGTCTGGTTTCAGTTTCTCTAGTAAGGTGTCACCAAACACCTAAGTAGCTAATTATTTTGGAATGACCTAAGAAATGACATTAGTTTTGGATGTTATGTCACAAATGTAAGTGAAATGTATATAACATGACACACACATACACGTCTGGTAGTGTTGTTTGGTAAGAAAGCGATTTCTGGTACCTTAACAGCCAATGAATAAAAACAAAAGCAACTGCAAAAAAGCAGACCTGGTTGGTATATAAGGGGAATTTAGGGATGGTGGGGGAAGAAACTGCAAGCAGAAATAAAGAGAATAAAATTGATAGATAATAGGGGAAAAAAGATAGATAGATAGATAGAGAGATAGATAGATAGATAGATAAATAGATAGATAGATAGATAGATATAATGAGAAAGAGAAAGAGAGAGAGAGAATGAGAGAAAGAGAGAAGATATAGATGAGTGAAAGAAGGTGAGCAAATAGAGATTCAGGTTGCATAGACACACAGACACAAATGACTACCATACCCCCAACTAGAAAAACATGATTATAAGATTGCTAGTGAGGGTTGGTTACAGAAACAGTGATAAAAGGCACAGATGTAAGAATGTATGCTAAATATAGCTACTTATACAGTAGAGATATCAGTTCTAACTCTCGCAACTATCATTCTGCTTTTTTTCTCTTATCATGTCTCAACATTCTTGAGAATTCAGAAAAGATAACAGCATTTACAGAGGCCTGAAGACAACTGAAAAGAATCCCCCAAACCAAGTTGTTGTTCTCTTTCAAGTGAGTGCTAAATACCAACCAACATTTTAGAAAGATCATCCTTAGATTCTTTAATCCCTAAACTGTGTGGAAAATGGGACAGATTTTAGACCCTTTTATTTTGTTGACACTGTGACACCATATCAAGTCATATTGATATGACAAGAGCTGACATGAAATCCTCAACATCAGTGATTTTCAGCTTAGAGGTTGTGGGATCATTCTGAAAGGGGTGGGAAGACAAGGTTTTTTGCTTTTAAAATATATAAGATAGGAACTGCGAATGAATATGCTATACAATAAAACACAGGCATAATGACCACAACATAACACTTACTGCCAAAAAATACCCCTCAAACCAGGAATATTTTCACAAGAAAAGTATCAAATGTTAATTTTATTATATTTTTGGAAAAATGAATTTTTATTGGAAATATTAAAAAAAGAAGAGGTATTGTGGTACATAGTTGCTCAGCCTTATCTCCCTTAACTCTTTTGATACCAAATTGCCTGAGATCACCTTAGGTCTATGATACAAGCTTCCTGTTTTAAAGAAATTTAAATTAAAACCTTCCATCAAAATTATATAATTTATGTTCCAACCACTGCCTTCATAATGACAAAGTTATTTTACAAAATTCATCATCATTTTCAAAATTAACTGATGCAAAGGCAGCATATTTCAACAAAAATATGGTAATGAAAGGGTTAAACCCCATACAACCATCTTAAAAGAAAAAAACATTGGCGTGTTTGATAGCCTTAAGTTTTACAAAGAAATGCTATGGTCTTGGGTGGATTGTTTTTGACCATTGGTTTGTAAGATCAGAGATGATGTGGACTAAAGCATAACAACTGAAACAGCAACAATAATTTCAACATAAATTTAACAGTGATGAAACAATGATAAAATCTTTATATGCTTGCTCAACTTGCTAGAAACATCAGTTAAATTCCACACAAATAACATTTTACTAGCTTTAGAATGGAACATATTTGATTCCATAGTCATGGGTCAGCTTGATCAAGGTTGATCTGTTGCTAAACAACAACCACAATAACAACAACTTTACCAGCTCAGTTTTTACCTTTAATATATCCAGCATCAAGAAAAACCAACACACACAAAACAATGTCAGTGGACATCAGTACACCACAAGTAGTAAACCACTGAATGTTACAGTGCACCTTAGTTAGGGCTCTTAATGAAAGAGTGGTGTGGTCAAGCTGGAGCAAACTTCCTTAAATGTTCATTAAGTAGATGACAGTATCATATAACTAGAACAATGGATCAGTGAATCCTTTCTGGTCATTAGATTAACAACTCATAGAGGGAACCTGTGGAAGTGGTAGACCCAGGAAGACCTGGGATAAGGTGGTGAAGCATAACCTTTGAACGCTGGGCCTAACAAAGGCAATGACGAATGACTGAGACCTTTAGAGATATGCTGTGTTTAAGAAAACCTGGCAAACCAAGTGTGACCGTAACTATGGCCTATGCCAATGCAGCGTAACTGGCCCATTTAAGAGGACCCTTCAATCATTGGGCAATATGCTGTGTTTATGAAAGCCTGTTGAGTCAAGTGAAATCATTGCCATGGCTTATGCCAGTACCGCCTGACTGGCACCTGTGCCAGTGGCACGTAAAAGCATCATTCAAGCATGGTCGATGCCAGTGCCGCCTGTCTGGTCCCATGTCAGAGGCACATAAAAAGCACTATTTGAGCGTGGTCATTGCCAGTGCCACCTGACTGGCTCCCGTGCTGGTGGCACATAAAAAGCACCAATCGCGTGTGGGTCATTGCCAGTGTTGCCTGACTGGCTTCCATGCCAATGGCATGTAAAAAGCACCATTCAAGCATGGTCGATGCCAGTACTGCCTGACTGGCTCTCGAGCTGGTGATACGTAAAAACCACCCACTACACTCTCAGAGTGGTTGGCGTTAGGAAGGGCATCCAGCTGTAGAGACCTTTCCAGATCAGATTGGAGCCTGGTGCAGCCTCCTGGCTCACCAGTCCCCAGTCAAGCCATCCAACCCATGCCAGCTTGGAAAACGGACCTTAAACGATGACGACGATGATGTGTCATAGTGAAGATAGCCTCTAAGTAGTGACTTGACCTCCTACAGTTAACGACAAAATCTCTCTTATATTGCTCTACATGTTAAAAAAAATAAGCAGGAAGGACGTATGG
This sequence comes from Octopus bimaculoides, assembly GCF_001194135.2. NCBI lineage: Eukaryota > Metazoa > Mollusca > Cephalopoda > Octopoda > Octopodidae > Octopus > Octopus bimaculoides. The sequence continues at coordinate 192,979,851 of NC_068981.1, forward strand.
AAGGTATTCTGAGATATACAAGATGTGATAGTCTTGGTTGGAAAGTCTTTGATCATAGGTCGCTCAGTCAGGATTTTACTTGGGGTTAAACAACACCAATAGATACACAACAACAAAGCTATGAAGCAAGGGTTATCATTTTTAAATAACTAAGAAAACATCAAATAATAACCAGCTCCAAATTATTGGTTTCATTCCACAAGAACACAAGATATTGGATATATAACAGAAGCTATGGTCTGTGTGTTCATTTAATTATCAAATTATTTTTATTTTTATACTGGTGAGTGGTTTGGCACCAAGAGAAGTGAGCCACACCAGACATGTTGGTGTTACTTCCCTGTTCTGATTTTAATTCATACCACACTCAGTTTTATTTCTACCTGTCGGATTTAGTGCATATGTACTTATAATATACTGAAGATAATTCCTTGAACCATGTTCCTTCCCTAAACAAAAATGAATCTACATTAGACTGGATTAAAAATAAAATAAATAAATAGAAAAAAACCCATTCAAATAAATAGTGTCATGGTTTCAACTAGATTGAGCAATACTTTGTATTGTTTTGTCTGTCTACTACTTATCTATTGATCTAGCCGCCTCTCTGTCAGTCTGTCTATCGTTCTATCTCTCTATCTGCCTGTCTCTGTAGTTGTCCATACTGTGTTTATTCAAGAAATGCCATATATAATTCAAGTAAATAGCCAAAGTCTTTGGCATCAATCACTTATAAGTATGTAAAAAATATACAATATTACAATAATTTTGGCATAAGGCTAGCAGTTCTGGGGAGGGAGAAAGTTGATTACATCGACCCCTAAAAGGATGAAAGGCAAAGATGACCATGGTGGAATTTGAACTCAGAACGTAAAGAGAGATGAAAGGGTGTCAAGCATTGTGTCAGGTGTGCTAATGTGTCTACCAGTTTGCCACTTTAAATGTTACCATAATATTAGCAAAACAAAGGCATCACATCTTTCACAAATGAATTGGCTGAATTATTTTCATTATTTGAGAAATGTGATTAACACATTTGCAAGGTTTGTTTGTCCCTGCAGCATCTGCTAAATCATAATTTTAAATAATAAAGTGGTACTGGTGGCTGTGTTGTTAAGAAGCTTGCTTCCCAGCCATGTAGTTTCAGGTTCAGTCCCATTGTGCAGCACCTTCTGCAATTGTTTTGTACTATAGCTTTGGTTCAGCCAAAACCTTATGCGTGGATTTGATAGATGGAAGCTGAAAAGACAGCTGTTGCGTGTGTGCATGCATGTGTGTGTGTGTGTGTGTATACATGTGTGAGACAACTGTGATGGTTGTTAGCAAGTAGGAGTGGCTGTGCAGTAAGTAGCTTGCTTACAAACCACATGGTTCCGGGTTCAGTCCCACTGTGTGACACCTTTGGCCTCAGGCTGACCAAAGCCTTGTGTGTGGATTTGGTAGACAGAAACTGAAAGAAGCCCATCGTATATATATATATATATATATATATATATATATATATATATATGTGTGTGTGTCTATATGTTTGTGTGTCAGTGTTTGTCCCCCAACATCGCTTGACAACCGATGCTGGTGTGTTTATGTCCCTGTAACTTAGTGATTTGGCAAAAGAGAACCGATAGAATAAGTACTAGGCTTACAAAGAATAAGTCCTGGGGTTGATTTGCTCAACTAAAGGTGGTGCTCCAGCATGGCCACAGTCACATGACTGAAACAAGTAAAAGAGTAAGTAATATTGTTCATTAAGTAATGTTGTTCATTTCGAACCTGCCATTAAAATCATGTCTGCCATGATCCTGTTCATCGAAACCAAGATTGTTAATCAATTCCAACCACTACAACATCAACATATGATATTTCAGGTTCCTTTACATAATAATATTTCATAATCAAATGCTGACATTTTTAAGGTCTGTCTCATAATACATGAAGGTTTTACTTTTGATAAAGCACAATTGTTGGTAAAGCAACACTTAGTGGTCTATGATTTAAAACAAAGGTATCTTATTATTTTTCATTATTTTAAAGATTATTTGAAATAAAAGCAGTGTAGTTTGAAAGAAATATGGTAATAAAAGGGTTAAACTTTTGGATTATCTAATTAAAGATATTCTTATGCTCAAACAATGCTCACATCAATGTTTACATACCATCTACGAATCTCATTTGAATTATATCAGCTTCTACACCACAGGTTCTCAACTGGTGTGCTGTGGTACCCCAGGGTGCAGTGAAATACACATGTCTGTGGTATCATGATTGATCATTTAGAGTCAAAAATACATTTTGATACTATTTTAACAAAAAATATTATTGTCATCTTATTTAATGTGGCTATCAAATATGGTAAGGCTTAAATGTAATGCTTTGTTGCTTCATTGTAAATGAAATGACTTCAGAGCACTGACAATGATAAAAAATACCCACATGTTTTTATCAAAAGTAGCTGTGATGAAAAGGTGAAAGTTTTTCTAAACCTTTAGCATAATATCTGTGCCTCCGCAATAGATAGATAGATATAGATATATATGCATATATATA
>NC_068981.1:192982538-192984582 GCF_001194135.2 Octopus bimaculoides
TATATATATATATATATGGACACTATAATAAAAAAAAAAACATTCCTGCCAACATAGTTTAATGACCAATTCACCAATTTGGCACTTAAGATTTAACAAGATTAAATTTTAATTTTCTTATGTCTTTTTGGCATCTTGTCCATTTGACTTTATGTCCGTTCAGCTTCTTGGCTTTGGCAAAAGTGCATTCAGCATCCAGTCCATGTACCATTAAAATAGTGACCTCTGAGCTGCATTTTCAACTTGGGGAAGAGATGGAAGTCCACTGGTGCTAGATCTGGCAAATAGGGCAGGTGCAGAAGCTATGCCCCCATGTTGTCTTTGGAGAGAGACTCAGGAGTGAGAAGTCAGTGGAAAGGTGCATTGTCATCGTGAAGGATCTAATTCTTTGCACTCCACAGATTTGGTCCCTTTTGCTGAATGTCCTCCCTCAACACTTCAAAACGTCACAGTAGAACTCTTGGTTGATGGTCTGGCCCTGAGGGATGAATTCTCAATGCACATTACCACATTTCTGGGGGTGACATTTGTGGCAGGTCTTCCAGGTCACTCATCGTCTTCCAAGGACATTCTGCTTTAGAAGGACCTCTACCACTTGAAACATTGCAAATGACCCATTGCCTCGTTGCTGTAAACTTTCAGAAGCATGTTCAATGTCTCTGTAGCAGACTTCCTAAATTTAATGCAAAATTTCACATTGGCACTTTATTCCATCTTCCTGACCATGACGAAAACCACAGACTACAGCATACACATGATCACAAAAACACAAATTTCACGACTTGTGAAGTAAACACAGCAATGTCACTAGTCACACTGCTTCATGAAGGTCACTGCAAGCTCTCACTGTACAAGCAACTGTGTGCAGCCATCTATTGGCAGGCTACAGATCTAGTCTGGGAACTTTTTGATACCACCTCATACATTGAAGAATAATGTTACTGCAAGTTAGATTCACCTTGTAGATTATCTAATAGAGAATCTGATAGAAATTCTGTGCTATGTTCTTTCAAGGTCAAAATGTAATTTGACAGTTTGTTGCACTTCTGTATTTCTGAAGGAAGACATGTAGTTGAAGCAACTTTGTTTGAATTTACCTTCCAACGTAGCTACATAGTGTTTAATACACATCTGTGTTTAGGTATGGTGGGGTGCAGGTGACCTTTGCCTTGTAATAATTTCCAAACACAAACTTGCTAAAATAGTTGATTTCACACAGGATGGATTAATTGTACTTTGGAATATGGCCTTGTATTGAAAAACAAAATAACCTCCCCACCCACATTAGAAAAACAAAGAATAAGAGAAAATCATTCAGTTTCTCATCAGCAGTGACTACAAAAACAGGAGCAACATCCTTACTTTTGTTTATACACATGAGACTAAATACATGAAAATACCACATGCTTTGGCATGTGAATAGGTGAATATATCATGTGTTCTGCATACAACAATTGAATAGATGAACGTGTGATGTATTCTGTAATGAATTTTTTGGCAACAAATCAAATCCCGATGACTAAATATATTTCAAGATGTCTTTATGGGGGTGAGGAGTTGGCAGAGTTGTTATTGTGCTGGGAAAAATATTTAATAGCATTTCTTCTGACTTTTGGGTTCAATAATATAAATGCCAGTTGAGCACTGGGGGTTAATGTAATTGACTTACCCCCTCTCCTGAAATTGCTGTCCTTGTGCCAAAATTTAAAATCAATATGTTTATATATTTACGTGTCACCTGCACGAGGGCCAGTCAGGCGGTACTGGCAACGGCCACGCTCAAAATGGTGTCTTTTATGTGCCACCCGCACAAGAGCCAGTCCAGCGGCACTGGCAACGATCTCGCTCGAAAATCCTATGAAGGCCAGTCAGGCGGTACTGGCAACGGCCATGCTCAGAATGGTGCATCCCATGTGCCACCCGCACAAGAGCCAGTCCAGGGGCACTGGCAACGATCTCACTTGGCTTGCCAGGTCTTCTCACGCACAGCACATTTCCAAAGGTCTTGGTCAGTAGTCATCGCCTCGGTGAGGCCCAATGTTCG
>NC_068981.1:192984947-192987218 GCF_001194135.2 Octopus bimaculoides
AGAGCTCTCTAAACTTTGCCCAGGCTATTCTTATTGTAACAGCTACACTTTCAGCGCACCCACCCCCACTACTAACTTGGTCACCCAGATAGCGGAAGCTATCGACTACCTCTAGTTTTTCTCCCTGGAATGAGATAGAAGTTGTTTCCTGTTTGTTTACAGTGTTTATTGCACCTGAACATCTGCCACATACAAAAACTAACTTCGTAGTTAATCTGCCTTTGATATTGCTGCACCTCTTATGTGTCCATAGCTTGCACCGGGTACATCTTATAGAGTTACTACCTACTCCATTTCTACATACCGAGCAGGGCCATCTACCTGAAGGGGTTTGTGTTTTATCTACCTTCCTACTTATTAGGATTAACAATATTAAAATACTGGATTATTACTGGAAAGTAAGTTCAGCTTCAAAACTTTAAAATGCTCCTTTCTAAACAAATTATTTAAACCATTTGACAGAAAATCTAATTTTAGTATGAAACATCTATTTGAAAAAGATTTACATAAATTTAACAATCTTTAAATCAGAAACTAATAATATTCAAAAACTCCTACTTCATTTTTGTACTCAACATGACAAAAGTGATGCTTCAGCATATCATCATATTATTCATATTTCATATCATCACTTAAAAAATATATATCACTTTAACAGTTAACCCATTTAAATTGTGATAACACCAATACGTGCACACTTTCAGAAATCCCATCAGATATACACACATCAATTTTCAAATTAACTTTGGGTATTGAAAGATAAATACACCCATTTTGTCATCAAATAAAAAATTTTGAAATCCACCAAAAAACATAATCAATTTTTAAGAGCCTGTGGTTTATGTTTCTCTGATAAAATAACAAGAAAAACAAAAAACATTTACCAAGGAAATATGAATAATATGAAATAATTTACATTGTTTGCTTCCTAAATTGAATATGCTTAAAATATAATACATGCAAGAGAGTGACTTCCCTTGCACCATACGTATTAATATTTGGGCCATTCACCTATATTGCTATATATTTATACAACTTTATAAAGAGGCTATTTTTATTGAGGTTATCTAAAGAAAGGTGCAGTGCCCATAGCTTTTACAAGCTCTCCAACATGAAACATAATTAGCTTGTATACACCTAAACCTCAATATTTTAAATCATTTTCTTCTCTTTACTAATTTGCTCTTCATTATTTTTTCCTCCTCTTTCTTAAAATCTGTTCAGAAATCATCTTCAGTTTCTCCTCTTTATCTTTTACTAATTTTCTCTGCATCTTTTCATGCTCAAAATTGTTAAAATACGATATTAACTACTTGCATCAGTTGTTTGCTGCCAGGAGACCATTCCCTTCATGTTTCCTGAAATTCACAAACACCATTCCTGAAGAGCCTAAGGGCTCTTTTCTCTTCATAGCTCTTTTACCCTTTGCCTGGAAGGCAGTTTTTCTGATAGTGATTACAAATGTAACTCATTCCATTTATTCTGCTAAACCATATCTATAGTCTTTGTTGAGGAAACACTAAACCAGTTGTGTAAAAGTACAGGAATAAACATTTTTGGATCAGATGACAACTTTTATTAGACAGAATTCTGTGTGATGATGTTTGGCATATAGAGGATGGAGAGGGAGTGGGGAGAAGATAATGGTAGTGTACAAACACACATACACACACACACACACACACCCATCTTGTCATCACCATTTTAATGTTTGTTTCCCATGCTTAGTAATGCCTTGCATTATAAGTATACTGACTTCTGACTGGCCGTTGGTCTTACTATGGCTTAAAAGAATTATAGTTTATATATGTGTAACTGTGTGTGTGTGTGTGTGTATTTATATGCATGCACGTAAATTTTGTATGTTAATTGTAGCATTGTTTTGCAATATTAAAACTTCATAATAATCTATCCCACTGAGGTCAACTTTGTTTTTCATTCTGTTGAGGTTTTGTGTGGGTTCTGAGCATTGGAGTTGATAATATAAGTACCAGCTGAGCACTGGAGTCGATGTAATTTACTTAACCCCTCTCCTAAAATTGCTGGCCTTGTTCCTAAAGTTGAAACCAATATTATTTCCATAATCAATTGTCTGTTTTCTTTTGTGTAGGTTCTATAAAGTAGAGATGCAATTTTCTGTCTACATGTTTCTATGTGGTTTTGTCTTATACACACATACACATATATACACTCACAGAGAGAGAGAGAGAGAGGAGGAGAGAGAGAGAGAGAGAGAGAGAGAGAGAGAGAGAGAGAGAGAGAATAATGAAA
>NC_068981.1:192987244-193009996 GCF_001194135.2 Octopus bimaculoides
GAGAGAGAGAGAGAGAGAGAGAGAGAGAGAGAGAGAGAGAGAGAGAATAATGAAATCATCTGAGGCTTTCCAAATTATTAATAGTGTTATCAGTAAAGTCAGTTGTGAAATATTTTAGTTTTTTACTAAATAGGTGGGATGCCTTTGATAACGAACCAGCGAGGGTGCCTCTACATGGAAGTTCTATATGCTAAAGATAACAGCCAAAGTTGCTTTATATCAGATGTTATCTCTGATGAAGAAATTGAAAATCTCTCCATCAAGGATGACTTGATGATACACAACAGCAACAACAACAGCATCAATCAATTAACTGGTTATATATTTGCTCATGGAGATGACAGTTGTGATAGTGGTGGTGTTAGTGGGTGTGGTAGTGTTGGTGGTAATGACGTTGTAGTGGTAAGGGTGTATGTGTTGTGGTAAGTGGCAGTGTTGATGGTAGCTTCATCATTGTTATTATTTTTCTTATTGTGACTGTTTAGCCACAGGTCAGCCTTGACTGAGCAGACCCATGATCAATGACATTCCACCCATCATCATTCCCTCTTTTTCCCCATGTGCAATGAACCCAGGCCCACATTATCCTCAGTGTTCTTTTTCTTTAAGATAGTTGGATGTGATTGAAGGGAGTTTAGTTGTTAATTCTAGCAGGCCAAGTGACCATGTCAAGGTGTTGGAGTGTTTTACATTACTTACTGTCAGGAGGAAGGGGCAGTGCCCATGACTTTTGTAGCCCCGCCCCCAGATCAATGTGGTTGATGTCATTAATATTTCTCCTGAACCTTTGATAAGTCAACAAAGGTAGAGTGAGGAAACAGCATACAGCCAGAGGCTGAAACATTTCTGTTGATGATGGTGGTGGTGCTGTAGACAATAGTTGTGTTGCTGTTGGATTTGAAGGTGGTATTGATGATGCTGGTAGTGATGTTAGTGTAAGTAGTGGCGGTGATAGTTGCAATGGTGTTGTTGGTGCAGTTGACAGTGGTGTTGGTGGTGCTGGCATTGTTGCACATTATTGCTGCACATTCCTAAACAGGTGTTGGTAGCCCATAATGTAAACAGTGAAAATGAGATGTGATAGTGTAAAATCAGTTTAGTAGATTGTTGTATGACTGCTAACATCTCTTATTAACCACCAGTTGTACACAGGAAATACAGCTATAACATATTCACTTCAGATTTTGGCACAAGGCCAGAAAATTTGGGATGGGGTTAAGTCAATTACAGCGACCAGTGCACTCAAAGGTACTTAATTTATCGACTCCAAAGGGATGAAAGGTAAAGTTGACCATGGCAGAATTTGAACCAAAAGCACAAAGACATTTTTCCAGGAATGCTAACGATTGTGTCAGCTTGCTAACTTACATATTGATAACATATTGTAAACCCAGAATGCCTTGACACAACATGGGTTTGTCCAAAACAAGCAGTGTAGGAATGGCACACAACTTTTTAATTTATTATTTCAGGCCAAATTTACCTTTCATTCATTCCAAGGGTGATGAAATAAAGTACCAGTCATGTATTGGGGAAATAATCAACTATACATTCCATGAAGATCCATATTTAGTTAGTCATGTGCTTTCTCAGTTCATTCTTCAAGGGTCTATAAAAATGAAAAACTAGAAAGCAAAAAATCACTGGCGCTGGTTCCACATAAGAAGTACCAGTGCTGGTGCTGCTGCCATGTAAAAAGCACCAGTGCTGATGTTACATAAAAAGCACTGGTGCTGGTTCTGCATAAAAAGCACTGGTGCTGGTATCATGTAAAAAAACACCCAGTACACTTTGTAAAGTGGTTGACATTAGGAAGGGCATCTATCTGTAGAGACCATGCCAAAACATCAGACAATGGAACCTGATGTGGCTCCTGGCCTCGCCAGCTCCAGTCAAACTGTCCAACCCATGCTAACATGAAAAATGGACATTAAATGATGATGATGATGTTGCTGCTGCTGCTGAATTGATGATGGTGCTAATGATGACGATGACAAGTAGTGGGCACACCACTGTTATCAAATGTGTGGCCTGGAGGATATATCACCAAATTTAAATCAGTGCTCTTTTAAGTGGCACAGGTATGGCAATGTGGTTAGGAAGTTCACTTCTCAGTTGCATGATTGGAGGTTCAATTCCGCACTGTGGCACATTGTACAAGTGGCATTTATCATAATCTCAGACCAACCAAATCTTTGTAAATGGAATTTGTTACATGGAACTATGGAAAGTCCTTAGTGTTTTTTTTTCATTTTTTTTTTTTTTGGCGGAGTGAAGAGATGTGGGGGTAGACTTAAATGATTTCATCTGCACCTCTGTTTAATACCATAATCTGGTGTTTGGGTGCAGGCATTTGGGCCAGGCCTTTAGTCTAGGAGGAACTTCCTCCCATCAGTTTTGAAGAGATTGAAAAAAATGGGTCATGGCTAATGCTCTGTCCTCCTTCAGATTAAACCATAAAAACAGTCTTGTTTCCAAATTTATCCCAGAATGATACACTAATGACATTTTAAATATCAGGAAAATAAATCACATCATTAAGAAAAGAACAAAATGTTTGACATTATAACATGAAATCAGTTTTTATAAATACTAACTCAAGACAGAAAATATAAACAAGCCCACTGTTGGAAGAAATTCCATTCGCTGTACCCAGTGTAAACTATGGACACATAACAGGTGCAGTGGAATCACAGGTAGATTAACAGATAACAATCGTCTTTGTATGTGGTAGATGTGCAAGAACAATAAGCACTAAGAGCACACAGGACTTAGATTCTCTCAAATGCCCAGGTTACCTAGGTGACCAAATTAGCAATGGTGGAGGATACTCTGAAAGTATTGTTTCTAGAATAAGAATAAGGTGGAGGAAGTTCAGAAAGCTATTACCTCTGTTGGCAACAAAAGGACTCTCTCTCTCAGAGTGAAAAGTAGACTGTATGATGCTTGTATGCGAATGGCTATACTCCATGGTAGTGAGACATGGGCTCTGCATGCAGAAGACATGCACAAACAGGAGAGAAATGAAGGTAGTATGTTCTGTTGGATGTGCAATATCAGTCATATTCCGACCAATGCTTTGTGAGTGAATTTGCTTGATGCAGAAGCCTATCGCATACCAAAGTAAATAGGGGAGTTTGGTACAGTCCTTAGGCTCAACAGCTCATGTCAACCTGTCCAACCCATGCCAGCATGGAAGATGGAGGTTAAATGATAATGATGATGATGATGTACATCACACCTAACACTCCACACACACACACACACACACACACACACACACACACATATATTGACCAGTGAGAATGAGTGCTTAATATTGTATTTGATGGATAACTATTCTTTATTCGTGGATTAACAGTGTTACCAATACTTTCATGCAGAAGGTTCAAATTTCTCAAGTGCCTTTAAGAATGTTGGTAATTGCATCCATGTTGGATGAAACTGTGTGTGTGTGTGTGTGTGTGTGTGTGTGTGTGCGTGTTTGCTGAACTGCTAAGTTATGGGGATGTAAATAAGTCAGTAGTTCAACATCCATTGCCAAACAGTGAGAGACAAACACAAAAACCAACAACATAATAAATACAATAAATAACCAAACTTGAAGTAAGTACTGGAGTCATTCATTTTTTGCAATTAATCTTAAATGGTGGTGCTCCAGCATGGCCACATTTAAAGGAGTAACACAAGTAAAAGAATAAAGAAAAGACTAGACAATTTAATTCTTCCATTGTTTTTTGACATTATTTCTTTACTAAGCATCTCCCAATAACTATTGCACAGGAAGTGGTTATTGGAAGATATTTATAAAAGAAAGCACAAATGTGGCTTGACATCTGTGAAAAACCATAATATTAATGAACTAATATCAAGAAACTAATATTAACGAAGTAATATTAATGAAGTGCTGTCAGTGAATTCACCCTTTTTCAGTTGGCTGTTGTTGGGTAGACTGAATTTCAATGTCAAACAGAAGATTTAGGCTGTAATTCTTGTTTGATAGCCAAATATGGTTAGTTGCCTCCTCCGAATAATCTCATATTACTAGGTGCTCTTTACAGGTCACTATGGCAACGTTACCAACTGAGTAACTGAGAGTGGTTAAATATTACAGTTTTCCATATAGAAAAACAAAATCTCTTCTTCACATCACAGAAGAGGAACAATCATTATCAGACAAATGGATCTACTAAAACTATCGTAAATATATTACAGGCTCTTCTTCTGTTAACCTTTGTGGAAGAGAAAGCAAAACAAACCCTGGTGTGATTTGTAATCAGAACATAACAGAAAATTAGTAGATACTATTACTTAGGCATTCACTTCATAAATGTTAAACTGAGGTTATTATTTTAAAGTAAGGTGGTGAGCAGGAAGACTCATTAGAGCATTGAACATAATTCTATGCAGTATCTATTCTGGCTCTTTATGTTCTGAGTTCAAATCTCACCAAAGTCAATTTATCTTTTATCCTTTCAGGGTCAATAAAATAAAGTACCAGTCAAGTATGAAAGGGTGGTATCCTACTCCCCTTAAAAACTGCTGACCTTGTGCCAAAATATAAAACCATCATTTTAGAGCAATTGAGGTGATAAAGTAGCAGAACCAGTTCTGTACTGGAAAAAAATGCTTTGTGATATTTATTCTGACTGTTACATTCTGAGTTCAAATCCCACTGAGGTCAACTTTGCCTTTCATCCTATCAAGATCAGTAAAATAAAGTACCAGCCAAGTACTGGGATTGATGGCATGGACTAGTCTCTTCCTTTAAAAACTGATCGTTTTGAGCCTTAATCAGAAACCATTGTTTCAGAGTAAGTTTAAAAATAATAATGGAACAAATAATGAAAGGGCGACTTAACTCTTTTGTTACTGTATTTATTTTGAGATGTTCTGTGTTTCTTTCAATTACTTTAAATATAACAAAGAATTTAGTAAAATAACTTAGTTATCATTAAGCTAGTGTTAGGAACATAAATTGTGACTAAGGTTTGATGGAAGATTTTAATTCAAAACTTATGAAAACAGGACATTTGTACTACAGAGCCAGAGCCAGTTTCAGCTGGGTTGGTAATGAAAGGGTTAATACTGAGAGTAGAGTCAAATTTGCTGTAAAATTTTAGTTGAGTGGGACTAAGCTTTGCCTGTAGCTGATTCAACCATATAAATCATATAATAGTGCTAAATGTAAACTCTTTAGCCCTCAGATAAATTTGAGAACCCCCACTGTTCACCTTGGAGTTTAGAACTGCCATGCTTTGAACGGAGCAGTGGTCCATGATTAGATGCACCAACGGTGCCTCAGTTAGCGATTAGTAGGTGTACTGATTAACTAGATTCTTGTATTAGAATTCTGTTATCTGAGGAAGTGGAATATCTTACTGTGGCTGCCAACACACACAGAGATAATCTTGATAAACTGTTGTGCACTTCTCCAAGAGTATCTTTTTTATCTTACAACACAGCAACATTCTCAATGAACCAATAAGAGAGCCTTGACTTGGTGGTTCAGTTTGTTAGAAATAGCAACCAAATCTCTCTAAAATCGCACTCTACTGGATAGTCATATTGAATAATCAATCTGAGATAAACTGTGTCTGAACAAATGTAGTGAATGCCTTTGGACATAGCTTAGCTTGGCTGGGTCTAAACTGGAGCTACATTAATGATAACAACAACAACAACAACTGTAGCAGCAACAAGAGAAAAAGTAATGACATTAACAGAACAACAATATCATCAACAACAACAACAGCAGCAGCAGCAATAACAATGGCTGCAACAAAAACAGTAACCGTAACAGCAGCAGCAACAATCATCATATAATGTCAAGACAAGGGTACACACACACATAATAAATACACATGTATAATGACAGGACTCCTTCAGTTTCCATTTACCAAATCAAGTAAGGCTTTGATTGGTTCAGGGCTACAGGAAAAGACATTTGCCTAAGGTGCTACACAATAGAACTAAATCTGAGTCGACATAGTTGCGAAGCAAGCTTCTTAACCACACAGCCACAGTATGAGAGGTTAATGTTTCTCACTTACTGAGATGAAAGAACGAAGATGTATTTATAGCCATCTGAATTGATTAAAGAAACAAAAGAAATGAAAGATGACAGTTTGAAAGTCAGCTGTGAGGTATAAATTAGTATGAAGTCATTAAAAAAGATGGAAATCCAGAATTGTTTATTAGAATAAATGTTGTACAGCTAAAGCAGTAAACTTAGAGTAAAAGTATTCTGTAGACTTGGAAGATATAAATTGGTATGAAAGAGAGATCCTGGGTCCATGAAAACTAATGATTGTCTGATGATGATTGTCTGTGTTGACAGTTTGTAAATAATCAAAATTCATTTTTCAAAGTCTATGAATTCTCTTATTTCAACTTACCCCTCTGTAATACTTTAATCTCTCAATGTCTGACATAAAGCTACTTCCTTCAATACTGCACCCCAAGGGCATCCAACTATAAAAACCATGCCAAAACAGACAGTGAAGCATGGTATAGTCTTCTGCCTAGCCAACTCCTGTCAAACCGTCCGACCATGCCAGCATGGAAAGTAAACATTAAATGATGATGATGATGATGATGGTGATATGTTTAATCATCATCTTCATCAATCATCATTGTCCATTTATCCATGTTTGCATGGGTTAGACAGGATTTTTTGAAGCAGATTTTCTATGGCCAGATACCATTCCTGTCACCAACCCCTACCTGTTTCCAAGCAAGGTAATGTTTTCCATGGCCAGACATATTTTGCATGGATTCCTCAGACACACATGTATACCCTAAATGTGATTCTCAAGTAGTATCAGCATGATACAGTTGGCCATTTCATTACAAATACAGTTTATCTGATAGGCCTCCGCACAACTATTGTCAACCCAATTTCACTTGTACGCCTTGGGTTGACCCCAAGTTATGGTAAGGTCACTTGCCCAAGATGCCACACAGAAAAAAAACCCCTAAAATCTCATGGCAGTGAAGCAAACTTCTTATTTATTCAGTCATGCTTACCCCCCCCCCCCCATTCTATCTCTCTTAATATACCATGGCAACAATCATGGTCGCTAACTCTTAATCATGAAGACATGTTTTGATTTTGCATTGATTTTCACAGCTACACTGGATAGCTGTAGGATAGTGATTTGTGTAATTAACTGTGGTAAGGTTAACTGACTTGCTTAACAAATGTTTTGAGTAAAATATAGTAGAGAGGCATCTGCTAGGTTTTGAGCCCTCTCTCTCAGATCCCTAGTTTAGGATCCTGTCCCGGCCAGGTTACCATAAAAGCAAAGATTGACTACAAGAAATTAACTATGCTGCTATTAAAGACATTAACACTGACATAAATAATGGTTCAGGCAGTCAGATTGGTTTGTGTGTAACCAAATAACAATAGGCTTGAAAGTAAGTTTTGTTGTGAATTTTTCAGTCAAATGGTTTAACCAAAAGTTCTGGAAGCTTGACAAAATGTTATAAAATCCCAACTAGAACAGTCTGAGATGCTACACAGAACCTTGTCAATCAGTTTTGTTTAAAGATGTTCTCACTTTTTCAACTTATTCTGTCTTTAATAACCATGACTAATTTTTAAATAAATAACTAAAATATTTTATGCAATAAAAACTTTTGACTATCATATTCACAATCTCATATGATATTTTATGTAAATGGAAATATTCTAGGTAATAAAAAATATGGAAGCTTATAAAAATATTATAGTAGTTACTCTCATCTTCACATGCACCTTACCAAATATTGTTTACTACCAATGACGAATTAATGACAAAGACCCACTAAAATGATGAGCTCCAACTATATATTATTGCATTGGGTTGCTTATGTTCAGTCCACTGCAGGATGAAGGTCTCAGCATGTCCTCTCCACACAGTCATGGTCCATTGGGGAGATTGTGAATTTGAGCTTGAGATCATACTGGTTTGATGAGCCTACTCTGCTACATTGGCTCAACATGGCTTGGCAGAAGTAGACAGTTTTTATACTCATATTCTGGAGTAGTTAAGTCAATTATTGGGTCATCCCATAAATAATGCAGCTTTATCAATTGCATGAACTAAAAGGTGGAGGGAGACAGGATAAACTACCTGTGTCAACTTGCTATACAAGCAGGTAGTAATTTTACCTTGTACTTATTCTTAGTGCAAGTTATGAAGAGTGCAGTTTGATTTTAACAGTTACTATTTCAAAGCTATAATGGAAGTGACAAAGGAGCATATTCGGCATATTCTGCTTTATGAGTTCAATAAGGGCAATAATGCAATGGAAAGTGGAAGGAATATTAATGCAGTGTATGGGGATTGGACAATAAACGTAAGACAGTGTCAACAGTAGTTCCAGAAATTCCAAGCTGGAAACTACAGCCTAGAAGATGATCCTCACCCAGGAAAATCTGTAGATCTCGATGAGGACGTCTTGCAAACCCTGGTGGAATAAAATCCCATTGTAACTGTTGAGAACTAGCAGAGGTGTATGGATTTGATCATTCAACCTGTCGTTTAAGTCAGTGCTAAAAGAAAAATGACCATCTTTGGTTTCAAGACGAAAGGTGTTCTTCCATCAGGATAATGCCTGGCCATATACAGTGAGGATGTCATTCCAAAGGCTGGGGCAGTTTGAATGGGAAAAGATGCCCCACCCACCATATTTGCCAGACATTGCCCCATCTGATAATCATTTATTCCACAGTCTTCAAAATCATTTAGTCGGAAAAAATATGAATTCTGTAGACAAGGTCAGAACAGTAACGGGGGAGTATTTCTCCTCACGGACAAGTGAATTTTGGAAGAGGGGCCTTGCAAGTCTACCAGATAGATGGAAGAACATTGTAGAAAATGAAGGAGAGTATATTCTAGATTCAAAAAGAACTTTGTTTTTCTTAATTTTGAAAAATAAAAGAGGTATCAAAAAACTGCATTATTTATGGGGTGACCGAATACATTGACCCCCAGTACTCAACTGGTACTTATTTTATCAATCCCCAAAAGGATGAAGGACAAAGTTAACCTTGGCAGAATTTTAACTTAGAACATAAGGATGAATGAAATATCACTAAACATTTCACCTGGTGGCCTAATGATTCAGCCAGTTTGTTGCCTTAATGGGGCCAGAGTAAAAAGAAATATTAAAATACCTTGTGATATACAATTCTACAATTATTCTAATAACACATCCTATTTATTCACATCTAAAGACTTCATAAACTTTACAAATAGATTTGTGATGTCCCTACATGATGATCTATAATGAAGAAACCCTTATGTGGTTGATATCTCCAAGCAATAACAGCCAAATCTCCCTCTGATTAAATTCTACTGTTTTGAAAAGTGAATATGTATCGGATAATGTAGTCCTAGGTAGACTCTGCCCAAGAATATATGGTGTAGAGGTCATGGCTGGAACATCATAAGTCAGTATGATAAGACTTGCCTAAACATCAACATAAAAACAATAACAACATTCTAAAATGTAGTCCTAGATACACATTGCCTGATAGAATAAAGCAGTTGTCATATGTCTGTTTGACAGGACATTGCCTAAACAATAACAACAACAACCTCATCATCATCATCAAAAACATGAGCAACCATAAGAACAGCAACATCCCATAACATAGTTCTCGGTATACAATCCCTGAAACAGGCCAGTTGCCAGACTTTGGTGCCTGGGGGTGCTTCAGAATATTCTGGGTGGGCACTAATTTGTAATAATTCTAAAGTGGAGTCACTGAAGAGGAGCAAATCTGAGAGTGCACCGTTGAATAATTAGGGGACAATGCCATCCAGTGCACTCTCTTAGCAACAGGCATGGCTCAAAAGATATGACATGATTGTCATGGCTGGAATGCCTTTCACATGTCTGCTTGATAAGACTTTCCTAAACAATAACATCAAAAACAACCATAACAACAACAACATCAAAACAACAACAACCATAACAAATCAAACGATCCTAAGAGCAACACCCTAACCCTAACCCTAACCCTAACCCTAACCCAAAATGATATTCTTAAAAACTAAGATTCCTCTACAGGACCAGAAACTACTCCATCTCTCTGTACTTATTGAGTCTACGAGGTACTAATACACACCACATTAGAGTATACCAGAGTACATTAGAATACAGCTCAAAGAAATCATGGTGCAACTGCTGGGCACACACACACACACACTCAAGACTACATTAAAAACACCAGCAACAACAAATACTTGATTGATAAAGGAGCTATCATTCAATGTCACACCAATCTACCATCCCTGGCAAATCAATGTGCTGTGTCCTCACTCTTCCACTGTTACAACAACAGCTCCTGCTCTTCTACACAATGTCCCATCTTCACCCAAGTACACCTGCTCTTTGTGTCATCTCTAATGCATGTCACGTTCACCAAAACCTGAACTACACACCCTTCTTCCTCTCCCCTTGCCATGATTACAATCTAGAACACTCTGTGCACATTTTCTCATACAAATATTAATCTGTGGAAATTGAAGCTAAACATTAAACACCAACCCCATCAATCTGGGATAAACCACAAGGGCCATAGGGACTGACCCTTTTCTTTGAACTAAATAATTGAAAACAAACAAGCAAGTGACCCAATAACATCACCAAAGAATGTCATAATGCCTATTTTTCTAAGATTTTTTAGTAGAAAGATAACAACATTTAGTATTATTTTTACTTCACTTCTATTGTGCCATACATTAAATATATTAACACAAACATAACTATTGCTTTTCCTATGCATGATGTCCCTGAGTTACATATTTTCTAAACAGTATATATTTATTTTATGATTTTCCTCAGTATTTCAGAAGATACAGTGAACATAATACTTTGCTAATGAGATAATAATATGACCAAAACATGTCTGGAGTTATCTCTCATACATGCTGATATGATTAAAATATCAATAATGCTTTTTATCTCACGTTATTATTGAACATCTTTTTTCAATTCTCCCTGCGTTACAAGAAATGTGTTTAATACTCATAACTTGACTAACATAGTAATAATGTGGTTCTCTATATACAGTATGTATAGATGTTTACAGCAAAAAGGAATACACATCAGTAGGTGTTTTACTCTCAATGTCTGAATGAAAAGAAAGAGAAAAGGAGAAAATGCTAGAAGTGAATCAGCTTCCAGAGAAATATAGCAATGATTAAATAACAGAAAATGCAACCAGGAAAATACTGAAAATTGTGATGCAGTATCGTCATTATAGCAGAAAACCAGTTTCAGAATAGCAAAGAGAAAGTGGAATGAATTGCTAAATCTAAATAGTAACTAATTTCTCATTCAAACCATTAGGAATATGACTGACAGACAGACAGACAGACAGACACAGACACACACACACACACACACACACACACACACACACGCTGATATATACATGTATATGTCTGTATGTGATGGTATGTGAATGTATAAGCCTATAACAGCTATATACATCATCATATTCTATTTCAGGTGTGGAGCAATCCCAGCTTTTACAGCTCTTTACTGCTATATTTTCTCAATACATTTCAGCTGTATGATGATGTACAGTCAGGTACATAGAGAAGATAAAAGAAAGTTCTGCTTCATGCTATAAATACTAGGAAACAGGCGTTGTTCTCGAATGTTCTGAAACTTCTAAACTAAAATATCTCATACTGATGTAATAGTAAGATTCTCATTCTTCTTCATTTGGATACTGAGCCAATTAGATGTAATCATACACACAGACAATATACATACGAATATAACGTGTATATGTGTGTGAGTGTTTATGTATATATATATATATATATATATATATATATATATATATAGGACGGGTCATTCGGAGTTTTCTTTTGTCAGTCGAGTTCCAGATTAACTTAGCAGTTTCAGCTGGTTATACTCGAAACTGCTCCAATCTGGTCAGCCCCAAGGAAAATCTAAGCTAAGAGCACTAGATTCCTTGGAAGAAAGCAGTGAATGTATATGAATACAAAGACAAGTTAATACAAGTAACAGAGTTTCTTTATGAAAAATATCAGATGTCTTTTTTCAAAGGCATAAAGCCTAATTATGATTGTTATAAAATTAATCTCTAAATCACGGTAACTATTTTTACTTCATATTGTATATTTTCTGAATCAATTAAATGAATGACACAGGAACTTCAGATGAAAGCAGAGAAAAAGATTCTTGTGAATGTTTTAGTTAGGGATTTCAAGATGACCAGAAGAAGAGACATCCAGAACAATGTAGGGGCTGCTAAGAAAGCGTCTAGATCAGTGGTTCTCAACCAGGGTCCATATAGGATTTTGTTAGAAATTATGTGCAATAAACTGGTTATACTTCAACAATACACAAAATATTTTATTTTTCTCTACAATTCCTAATAATATTTAATTCCAAAAATATTATAGGAATTTTTAAACACTGAATGGCCAGGAGGGTCCAGCAAGTAAAATAGGTAAAAAAAAAATGGTTGAGAATCGCTGCTCTGGATGGTTCTGGCAGAAAAGAGGTGATTTGTGGGGTCAGTAGAATGATGCCACTTGTACACAGGTCTAGGCTTGATTAACCAGGATCAGCTTGTGTGTTTTATATTTATAGATGGATGTTCAACTAGGAATTTGGTATACAATGAGTTCTCTTACTTTCTTTATTGACTGTAAATCTGAAAAGTTGTGGTATAAAATACAAGAATGCTGGACTTGGCTAAGTGTTGAGTCAGGTTAGGGTCTCTATGACTTGGGCTAATTCTGAGTTTAAAAAGCAGTTCAAAGGGCCACATTCACCAGACAATGCTCATTATATATGTTCTGGTTTGTAATGCCCTGAGTTGAAATTCTGCTATGGTCAACTTCTGGGGTCAATAAAATAAAGTACCAGTCTATCAGCTAACCCCAATCCCTTAGATATTTCTGACTTTGTGTCTAAATTAGAAACATTATATAATATATAATAAACAGTTGAGAATATGGTTTCAATTCTTGTGTGAAGGATTTCATTTGTATTATTAAAAGTGTTGGGTTTAACCCTTTAGCATTCGGATTATTCTGTCAAAACGTAATCCTTATTCATTCACATTGTTTTGAATTAATCATGGATTATCTCATAGCTTTGAAATTTCAACGAAGTGATTATTTTTAGAATGATATTGCAGGGTAGGTGTAAGAGGTTGGTTCTGCTGGTTTGAACTTAAAACATATAGATATAGTCAGTTTAAATGCTAAAGGGTTAGACTGGTGAGGCCCCAAAGTAATATAAAGCTTGGAGGATCCTTCTTATATAAGAAAATTTCCATCAGAAGATCTCATCAATACTGAAAATGTATATTCCTTTGAATTATTGCAAGGCCAGCCTTAAGCTGTAGTTTGTTTAACTTATGCCTAAATCTAGCCTTGGTTACTGATGCTCTTGAATGATATACAAGCATCACTCATTAGTCATTGCCCTGCATGACAAAGCTCAGGCTCTGTGCCAATGCCAGGCAACAGCTATGACACAATATCAATGAAACAAACAACATTATTACATCTACAGCTTTGTTGTTGACAATGCGTGTAGGTGTAAGTTCGATAGATGAGGAGTCACATAACAGCTTCAAAACGATTTGACTATAAAGAGAGATTTGTGGCAAATTGAAAGAAATGTTTAATGCACAGTGTAGATCCGAGAAGAATTATTTGCATAAAAGCTACTCAAGTTAAACTGGTGAGAGATCAGTTGTTTGGAGTTTAATCAGACCAATAGTTCAAACTTATAATCATGTGAGTTATGTTGTTGAAAAATAAGGAAGTCAATTAGATTAGAATGGTTGTGGGTCTATAGGCAATGTTAGGTTAGAAGTAGGTAGAAGTAGGTAGAAGTACTGGAACAGGGCTTATTTTTAGAGAGAACTACATGGATATATAGACGTGTGTGTGTGTGTGTGTGTGTGTTTTGCTTCTGCTTGTATGTGATTATTGTTGTTGTTGTTGTGTGTATGTGCCTGCTATTTGAATTTGTGCTTCTGAGTGTGAGTGTGTGTGTGTGTGTGTGTGTGTGTGTGTGTGTGTGAAAGTGTTCTTTCAGAATGACTGCTTGTTGTTTTGGACTCTGCGCGCGCGTGTGTGTGTGTGTGTGTGTGCGTGTTGTGTGTTAGGTTTGGGTGTGTGTGTGCGTGTTGTGTGTTAGGTTTGGGTGTGTGTGCGTGTTTATATTTGTGAGTTTATATTTGTGTGCATGTTGTGGTTTTGCCTAAAGTCCACCTTGACTAAGTAGACTTATGTCCAAAGACGTTCCAGCTACGACCATCCTGATTGTTCTTTTCAGGCATTGTTTATAAACAATTATCTTTATTCTTTCTTTCCGTCTTTTTTTTTTGTAGAATGTAGAGTAGTGTTTCTTGTGGGTATGTGGTGGTGGGGATCAGGATAGAAGGAGGTAGTGGAACAGGGGGGAAACATATTGCCATCTTTGATAATATTGCAACTGATTTTAAACTTGTTCAAGATCATGGCAAAGAAAGAATTACATGAATGCAATTTTGTCTTCTCCTTAATAGAGGAGGGGCGTGGCGGGGAAAGGATAAGAATTTAACTTTTTTTTTGAGGGGATCTGAAATTTCATATTCTGAAATCCACTGCTTTAGGGTGTTATTTGAGGGGTGTTTGGCTGCTATTTATAGCATGTCGAGCGACCGCATATCTGTTTGTGGTATAACTGTATATGGATCTCGGTTAGAATTTCTGACCATAGGTGTTCAGTTGTTTGATCAACTAAATTACCAAGCTTGTCAAATAAGCGTATAAAAAGCTGAATATTCCACAGACAGGTATCCCATTAATACTGTTTTCATGCCGAATCAGAATAATAAAACTGGACCTTTGCATTATTGGTACAATCCATCCGACGGGCTTTTAAATAGTTTTTGTTTACCAAATTCCATTCACAACATAGAAACCAATTCGAAGCTATAGAAAAGTAACACTTCTCCATGATGCCATGCAAAGAAATCGAAACCAAAACCTCATGATTGCGAAGCGAACTTCTCAACCATTCGAGCACGTATTTACGTTTGAATGTTTGCGTATGCACGCGTGTGTGCTCACTAGGTCTATGTATGTGAGTATTTGAGCATGTATGAGTGCATATGCGTGCATTATATACCTACACGTGCATGCGTGTATACACGAGTGTGTGAATATATGCAGTTAAGCGTGCTTCAGTGTACGGCTGTATCTGTGAATGTGCGTACCTTTTCGTGTGTAAGATATAGATGTGCGCGCGCGTGTGTGCATGCAGGTATGTTATGTGACGAAGTGGAAAAAGACAGAGAGAAGGGGAGAGGAGAATTGATTCTTAGACTAGAACTGAAAAATAACGGTGAATGCAGTGGGGGGGGGGATCTGCTAAGTTAAGAAAGTTAGTGAAGTTTCCAGTCATTCAGTGAAGTCCAGTTGTGACCAGTGAGCGCATCCAACTAAGCTATGATGATGGTGGTGGTGGTGGTGGTGGTGGTGTTAAAATGGCTAAGTTGGTTAGATTGATGAAAGACACACGAGGAGAACCTACCTAAGATGTCATCCCTGAAGCGAAACTACCAGTAAAGAGTCCACATAAAGCGACGAAAAGTTACTGCCAAGAGAGGCAGCCTTTCGCCGAGGAAAGGCTGTAAGAGGGAGCTTCGAGGTGGGATGTCGAAAAACTGAAGGCTGAGAGATGGAGGAGAGAGAGAAAAAGAGAGAGAGACAGAGACAGAGAGAGAGGGGGAAGTGGAGGGCGAGAATAGAACTGCGAATATTTCTGAAAAGTGTAGGAGGAAGAAGAAAAAAACTGAGATTAGACTCATATTTGACGTTTAACATCCGGGATAGTGTGTGTATATTACTAGTTGGTGTACCCTGTGTGTGTGTGTGTGTGTGTGTGCGTGAGAGAGAGAGAGAGAGAAGTGAGGGGGTGTTAGAGAGAGAGAAAGGGAGAGGAGGAGGAAGATTGTAATAAAGATACAGAAATTCTGAGGAAGAATACACGACGGAATGAAGAGAGACAGTAGCAGCTGAGACAGGCAGACGAGAGATTTTCGCACGCACACACACGCATACACACACACACATAAACACACACACATACACACTCGCAAACTTTTAGTTCTACCAACTTCTGTAACAGATCTTCTCTCAGTTTGTCTTACTCCCCCTCCCCCGTATCTTGTTTTCCATCCCACTTCACCTCATCACCTCCACCCCTATCACTTCCCTCCCTCCTTCTCTCTCATATCTCTTTTCTGCTTTCATTTCTCCTCTCACTTCTTTTGCTTTTCCCCCCGTCCCCCCTCTCTCTTCCCCCTCCCTTTATCTTTCATTCCATGGACAGGTTTTAAAAATTCAAGATTTTCCTTTCAAAAACTTTCCACTCAGTGCAATATCTCTATATTCCCCTGACTTTAAATCTTTAATTCTCCATTATTGTGGTTAATTAGTGTCTGGTGGATAATTATTGCAGACAATTAGTGCCAGGAGAGACTGGAATGGAAGTTGATGATTGGTGCCAGGTGAGGTTTCTTGATATCAGGTGAAATGTAGTAGACAAAGAAAAAAAATGATAATTTTAAAAACTGATCAAGAAACGGACTGGTCGACATTTTTTGAATTACAGAATTGTGGTTTCTGCATTCTTTTAACAGAAAATTTATAGAGATTTTGTGTTCTATACCATTTTAAGAAACAAATATGGTTGGTGTTAGGGAAGGGCATCTAGCTGTAAAACCCAAGCCAAAATAAACTATGGAATCTGGTGCAGACCCTGAACTTGTCAGCTCCTGTCAAGCCATCCAACCTGTACCAACATGGAAAACGGACATATGATGATGATGACAGCAATGATGATGACAGCAATGATGATGATGATGACGATGTGATGATGGTGTGATGATGATGAAAATGATGAAGAAATAGTCTAAATTATTTTGGTGTTTTCCACTTTTTTTAAAGGACAGACATATGTTAATGAAAAAAATTCAAATATTTTGCTGTTTTCCATCTTTTTAGGTTTGTAAAATAGCTTCAATTATAAATTTAAAATCAAGTTCATATAAACATATAGACTTGGTGAGACTCTAAGCTACCAAAAGCATGGGGTCCCCTTGTTCAAAATTTAAAAGCAGAAGGTCTTCCAAAAATTAAAAATGTGTTTTTGAATAATTTTAGGTGCCTGATGATGATGAGGGCCTTAAACTGTAGCCTATTTAGTTTAATTTGCCTTAACCCAGCATTGGTTGAGGCCCTTTCACCTCATTTTATGATGCTTTGGATTCATACATAGCAAGTATTCAATAAATTCAGACATGCCATAAATCCTTCTGCAATTCCATGCCAATATAATTATTTTCTAACATTAAATGTGGTCGAGTTGTTAGAGCATTGGATACAAGGTTTTGTGGTATTAGTTCTGATTCTCTACATTCTGAGTTCAAGTCCTGTAAAGGCAATAGCATAGCTAAGAGGAGAGATGGGGACAGTCTGCCCTGGGTGATGCTTTTATGGGGGTGGCACTTCTGGGTCTGCTAGGGTGGAGAGTGACAAACTCAAAGGCTGCTGTGGGTGGAACACACTCTCTCTCTACATCACTACACAGAGACCAACTTTGCTTTTAATTCTTTTGGAGTTGATAGAAAAGAGTACCAATCAAGTACAGGGTTTGATGGTATAATTTTAGACTAGAAACAATTTATTCCACTAGGTGTTCTAGATCAAGGCTGTGGCCATGCTGAAGCACTTCTTTTCATAAATTGCATAACTAATGGTGGATCAATTTTAATAACAGAGAACCTCCCCCTCTCGGGAGAAGTACTATACTGTATCTACAGTCAATCAGAAATTGGGAAAATATTCAGTAATTAGTAAAACACTTGGAAGAAAACTAAGAGAAGCTGCTATAAAAGAGTTAGATGTCTGAGAACTGTTATTGTTAATGCAATTATAATTTTTCACCTGCAAAGATGAACATTTAACGAAAAAATATTTACATAAATACATTTCAAGCTGTTTCATTCTTGACCCCCATTAGGTGTCTTTATTGCATTGCATTGCATTGCATCAGACTGGTATCATCAGTGGATAAGATTATTAATCGGAATTTAGAAATATAGGTTCTTAGTTCAAAGTCTGTTTGGTTCTATGTACATATCTAGGAATAAGGCTCTTGATAACAATCAAAGAGCAGAGTATTTGAAGCATGGTGTAGATATTGGTATCAATGGTGGTGGGTCAACAGTAGCTTATATCAATGACATGTGCCAGTCATTAGCTGTCAGGACACTGCATTCTTCAAAAATTCCATGCTTCTCATAAAATTCGCCAAAACTACTCCTGACAAGCTTGTACACCTCTTTTCTTTATGACTCTCTTAATGTTCACTTCTGTCCTTTTGTGCACACATGCTTCTAGTCTTAATTGCAGTCTTTCTTAACTTGAATAATATATCTGCTTTCTGTTCACTCTTTTAACCTTTTCTGACACAGTCTAATGCACCTGAACACTGTACACAATAACCATGTCATCATCATCATCATCGTCATCATTATTAAGGCAGTGCACTGGCAGAATTGTTATGCATCAGGTGAAATGCTTAGAGACATTTCTTACAGTTTTACATTTGAAGTTCAAATTCTAGAGATGAAATAAATACCAGTTGAGTTCTGAGGCTGATATAATTGATGCTCCCCACCAAGTATCAGGCCTCATGCCTATAGCAGAAAGAATTGTTATTATTATTAATTTTGTGAGAAAACCATTTACAGTTTCCTTTCTTATATCAAAAAGTATTAGTCTGTCTTGAAAATGCTGCATAAAACTGGTTAATGCTAACAAATGCTGTTTGAAACTGTCCTAATATTTTAAAAGTTACAACTGTTGCCATTTTCTAGAATGTGCCTCTGTCTGTCCTTTTGGGTTCTGACAATGTCTTTACAGATTTGGCCATACACCATTCCAATTATGCCAATTACCAATAGGACAATGGATCATTTGTTAACTGCTATTAATTCAACAGCTTAGTATAATTTTGTCTTTGAAGCATAGAATTGGAATACATCTAAACCTTTATACTTTGCACAGTTATCATTTAGCTTGTACTTTTTTTTTTTTTTTGGTTTCTTCATATCACCTTATTACACTAATCAGCCCCCTCTCCACCAATTGATTTCTTCTAAGTATTCCTCTACTCCTGCTGTTGTTACATTATAGTAGATCTTTATTTGTATCATACCATACCTTCCCTGTATGCAAGATAGATATAACCAACTATAGAATAGTGACCTTGGTACACTGTTAGTAGTTTTCTAGTTTCTGACTGAGCTCTTCCATTCACATAATCTATTTCTGTGTGTTGTATTTTTTATCAGTTTCATCTGTTCCTCTGTACAGCTCTGTTCTGATTCTCTGATGTCAGTGTCTTGATAGAATTTATCTGTTCTCAACTTTAATTAATTTACATCTTCTTAGGGCAGCTTTGGCACATTTGTCTAATCCCTATTAATTCACCTCAGGTGATTTAATTGACAATCTTAGTAGATTCCCCAGCCAGTTGCTGTTTGTAAAACAAACAGTTTTCTTAAAGTTCAGAGATGACAGTTCAGTGTTTGTCTATGACATTTATAACTGCTGATGGGTTTTAGCCATCAAATGTGTTAATATTGAGTCAGAGCTAGGCAAAAGAGTAGAGCAGATAAGGAGTCTCTCTAAAACATTTCTCTTCCTGCATATATAGGATTGTTTCGTTTTGTTCTAATAATCTCTTTGCTTTGCAGTAATACGATCATTTTCCATTTCAACATGGCATGGTTGATGTACCGCTGCTTTAATTATATTTACTGTCTCCAATATCAAAGAGTGTATTATGCTATCAAATGCTATAAGCTAATTAATTTATGCCATGATAAAATTTTCTCATTTTGCTGTCTGCAATAATTACCCGATTTACAAGTAACTTCATTTCATGTGTCTACTCCTATTTCACTGTTTGTCTGCTAAGGTGCTATTAATTTCTAGATGAACAGCAGTACGCCTGTTAAAGGCTATAGATTTAAGGGCTTTGTATATTGTCGGTGAAGGAATTGTAAGTGTGTAAGTTTTGAGTGGGGGTTCTCTTTGTGTTTTGTGAATCAATAGGCAATCATATCGTAACAATTCAAATGTTGATTCTGACCACCACCGCCACTGCTGCCACCACCACCACCACTACCACTACCACTACCATTATTATCATCATTTAACGCCCCTGTTCTATGGTGGCATGGGTTGGATAGTTTGACAGGATCTGACAAGTCCAAAGACTGCATCATGCTTCGCTGTCAGCTTTGGCATGGTTTCTATGACTGAATGACCCCCCTAGTGCCAACCACTCAACAGCATGTACTGGATGCTTTTTATCATGACACCACCAGCACTATCAAAGTTACCATGGAGTTTGACTGAGTGGGGCTAAAATAGAGAAGACAATCATGCTATGGTTAATAAAGGGTTAAAGTGAGATACAAGGGGCCAGGAAAAACCTGTTTTCTTGCAGTAGGGGCACTACATGACTCCCCACATTATAGAAGTGTTCTGTTTACTAATTTACTGAATGGTGCTGCTACAAGTTCACAAACCAGTTAGTTATTTCAACCTCAAATTAGAGTCAGAGTGAATTCCAGAGGTTTTCCAGTGGTTTACAATTTTTATTTTTTTTCCAAATGCCTCACAAATTGCACTGTATCATATATATGAAATTTTTATCTTTTCTTATCTCTTACACTTCAATTCATTACACTGTTTTCTTTTGTAAATCATCTTATTGAATTCTGTTTGTTTCTCATTTTCTCCTAAAATAAATATCTTTTGATGTTTTTGAATTTTGGGCCTCACAGAGGCAATGACTAGTGACTTAGACCTTTGGTGATATGCTGTGCTTGAGAAAACCTGTCAAGCCAAGTGAAATCATAGTTGTAGCTGATGCTGGTGTCACATAAATGGCACACGTGCCAGTGGCATGTAAAAAGCACCTTTTAAGCATTGGGTCTCATGGAGGCAAAGTGGTAATGCTGCTGGTATGTGAAAAGCTCCTTTTGTGTGTTGGGCCTCACGGAGGCAATGACCAAGACCTTTGGCATTATGTCGTGCTTGAGAAGAAAACCCATCAAGCCAAGTAAAATCACAGTCATGGCAGATACCGATGTCACGCAAATGGCACCTGTGCCAGTGGCATGTAAAAGCACCGATTACACTCTTGGAGTGATTGGTGATAGGAAGAGCATCCAGCAGTAGAAACCATGCCAAGTCAGACTGGAATCTGGTGCAGCGTTCGAGCTTGCTAGCCCTGGTCAAATTGTCCAACCCATGGCAGCATGGACAACAGATGCTAAATGATGATGATGATGATGATAATGATGATGTTGTTGAATCATCATTGTTCCATGTTTTCTCCCAAAATGTCTGAATGTTTGTTAATATTACCTGTATCATCCAATGATCCCTATGTTCTTCCAATATCTGAATGTCTGCTGATATTACTTATTGAAGTAAGCTAAACAAGATTAACAATGAAATATGATATATATATATATATGCATAAATAAGGGATCAGCAACAGTTGCTTCACCACATACCGAAATTTAGAAATAGCAGTTAAAGTGCTAATTCTAAAATAAGTCTCCAACAGATAGCAATATATATATGCATATGTAAATGTTTGTGTGTGTGTCCATGAATGTGCATATATATATTAAACGATAAGATGATGATACATGTATATCTTATCATCTCATCATTTAGTGTCTGTTTTCCATGCTGGCATGAGTTGGACTACACACACACACACACATATGCACATGTATGTGTGTGTGTATATATATATATATATATATATATGTATATATATATATATATATTTATAGGGAGACAAGCAGACAGAAGCAAGAGAGGAAGGACAGAGACGTTATAGTGATTCTTTGTTAATTAGCCACATCCATTCCTTCTTCAAATTAAACACTCCTTAATTTCGAATCTAGAGTGAGTCAATGCAGTCATCCCACCCTCGTCAGTGGCCATGTGATTCAACACCTGGAAAAAAGACTGTTGCCCTTCCTCATCTGCCTAAGCAATGAGAGAAAAATGTAGAGACCATAGGGCCTCCAAGACTTGGTAGGAACGAGGAATGATGTTATCTTCAGACTAGGGTGGACTTTGCTAAAAGCACCCAAGAACCAGGTGTTGAATCACATGGCCACTGACTAGGGTGGAGTAACTGTATTGACTCACTCTAGATTCGAAATTAAGAAGTGTTTAATTTGAAGAAAGAATTGATGTGGCTAATTAACAAAGAATCACTCTAACATCTCTGTCCTTCCTCCCTTACTTCTGTCTTTCTGTCTCCCTATATATTCCCTCTACCACTCTCTCTCTTCCCCTTACACCGGCATGGTCACATGCTTCCGGTCAATAATCCTTTTCTTCCTTGGCTATCGCCGAGCAAACACGCGAACTTACTTCGTCCCCACTTTCAAGTTCGTGCCTCACAGCGTTCATACACACATAATTTTTCCCGTCTGGCCATATAGCCTTTTCCGTTTGTTTTCCTGTCTTGTTTGTTGTCCACCACTACATTCCTCCATGGCAAGGTTTAATTTGTGTATACAAATTTAATTTGTGGTCCATGGGAAGAGCCGTTTTAATGATGCGTTCTACCCAGCTCTTCGAAACGCCGGTGTTAAAA
>NC_068981.1:193010382-193011657 GCF_001194135.2 Octopus bimaculoides
ATATATATATATATATATATATAGGTGCAGGTGTGGCTACATGATAAGAACCTTGTATATACATTCATACTTACATACATACATATATATATATAAATAAAGTAGTATCATTACCGTTATATATAGTAATAATAATTGATATTGAAATATGCATTACTTACTAACGTATTCAAAGCAAAGGTAAGCCTATTTCTGAAATGTTCATTGCATTGCTTGTGTGTATCTTTATCATAATTTTTATGGTGGTTTTTGGATCTATGGCTCTGATTTTAGCAAGTGGTATCATATACCCTGCCTAGTCTGAAATTACATATATATATACTTATATGCATATGCCAGATCAGATTGGAGCCTGGTGCAGCCTTCTGGCTTGCTAGTCCTCAGTCAAACCATCCAACCTATGCATGGAAAGCGGATGTTAAATGACAACAATGATGATGATAATGATGATAAAGGAATCCTCAAATGTAGAATAACTGTGAAAATGGCTTAGAGGATCAGTAAGTTCCCTTAGAAAATGGGAGTGGAGGGGAGGAGCAGAAAGTCTCTACTTTGAATCAAACCCTGTACTCCTCAAATTCCAGATAAGTGCACTGTACCATCACACTAAGCAATCCCTAACATAAAGTACTATCTTTAACAATGCTAAATATCTTAAAGTCACTAAAATATTATGATTTGTTAAAATTATTCCTTTTTTTTAATCACTTAAAGCTATGCCACTTTTTTTGTAGTTAATATTTTTTGATGAGCTTTTCACTATAACGCTCATCACATAGAGCTCTTTCATTTGAATACAACTACAGTATAATTTTCTTTAACAATAGCTGAGATATTTGTGGGGTGGTTACTTACCACTTTTTGTCATGCAACATTTTTCCTAGCTAATACTTTTTAGTGAGGTTTTCACTAAAAAATTCTTCTCAATGACCACATTCTTTTAATTACAATTAATGTATGCTCTTTTTTTTAAATTACTGAATTTTTCACATTACTCTCCTATTTTTGACCTCACACATTTTGACTTAACTTCTTTTTTGAATGAACAAAATATCAGATATTTGATCTCAAAATGTAGCTGAAAAACCACATTCAAATTTGCTGAGAAATGATTTAGCAATGATATCAAGAAGTGCTTGCTAGTAACTAAAAGTTGACCATAATATATTCACCCACTGCCATGGGTGAACGATATATCTGTCTGTCTGTCTGTCTGTCTGTCTGTCTGTCTGTCTGTCTGTCTGTCTTTATATATATATATATATATATATATAT
>NC_068981.1:193012083-193021336 GCF_001194135.2 Octopus bimaculoides
TATATATATATGTATGTGTGTGTGTGTATATATATGTGTGTATATATATATATATATATATATATATATATATACACATGTGTGTGTGTATGTCCACTTTGCGAGGTGGTTAATGTTAGGAAGGGCATCTAACAGTAAAAATCATGCCAAAATAGACAGTGAAGTCTGGTACAGTCTTCTGCCTAGCCAGTTCCTGTCAAACCATCCGATCCATGCCAGAATAGATAATAGATGTTAAATGATGATGATGATGATATATATATATATATATATATATATATATATGTATGTGTGTGTGTGTGTGTGTGTGTGTGTGTGTGTACTTAGATAGGTTTCAGTTAGCCCAAGTCATGATTAACTTAAAAGCCCCATCTGGAGAACTCATTCAATCATGTTTCCTGTTACAGTCATTTTCTGAGCACCAAACCCAACTTGATTAAAGAGTTATTGTTTGCAGAGATATATCTGGATGTTAGTGGTTTATCTGGAATTTGTTGGAGAATTTGTCAAGAAACTGTTTGAATGTTAAGGTTTCTTTTACTTCCCTTATGTGTCTTGGCATAATGTTAAAGAGAGCAGGGCCATTTGAGGTGAAATAGTTGTCTTTGTGTTGTGATATGACACAAGCTCGATTTTGTAGAGGATCAAGACTTGAGTGAAATTTAAAACAGATGCCAGCATCATTAGGGCAATGTTAATTGAATATTTTCCACACCATACAAATAATACAGCATTCATGGCAGTGTTGGAGGGAATACAGTTTAAGCTTCATGAGCCAATCCCAGTTATTAAAACCTGTCATGTTGTTTATTATTTTTCTCTGTGATTGATCTCTGGGGTGCATTTTTTGTGATCGATATCTCTGGGGTTCTTCTATTATTATAATACTTTGTTTTATGTAGGGAGATCACAGTGGACGGTAGTACTCAAGACAATGATAGGTGAAAGTAGAGAGAAGGATAATGGTGGGAACACCCTAGACTGGAAAGTTCCAAGGATCCAGGAGTATGTTTGGCAGAGCATGTCAACTTCGTTGTTTATATGGACATTTAAGTTTAAGTTATTATTGACAGTGACCCTGAGGTCTCTAGCAGAATTTGATGCCATGAGGGTTTTGCTTGAGGGTAGAATGTATGGTACTTTAAGTGCATCCTAATTTCCAGGATGGATTAGTTCAAATGTATCCTTGTTCAACTGCATACTGTGATTTTTCACTTACTGGACAGCAGCAAGCAGATCCAATTGGAGATAAATCTAATCTCTTACTCTGTTGATGACCTTCAGAAGCTTAGAATCATCTTCAGAATTTCTTATGGTACTGTGTTTGATGTACATAATGAAAAGGAGTGGGTCCAACACAGTATCTTGTGGGACTTCACTAAATAACTCTTGCTCAACTTGATCATACACCATCTATCACCGCATGCTCTGGTCTGTTTACCAACAAACAATCCACTTTAATAGTTTCCTGCAAATTCCAATATTGCGTGATTTTGTCAACAGGATATTGTGACCAATTTGTGGAGGGCCTTGCTGATGTCAACGTATATGACATCAGTATAGGAGCCTTTATATGTATATACATACACATACGTATACATGTACATACATACATTTGTATGTATATACGTATGCAGTTGTTTAACAGTCCACAAGTCAGGACAAAAAAGTCTTCACATATTGGCCAATAAACTTAGCTCATCATTGTCGTCGTCATCGTCGTCATCATCGTCGTCGGCGTCGTTGCCACCACCGTCACCATCGCCATCATCATCATCATCATCATCATCATCATCATTAAAAAAATATAATATTATATTCTCATCACAGCCAATTTGCCAATCAGTTTCGTACAAGGAGTTGAGAAAAACCATATGGCTGTGATAGAAAATAAAATTGTATTTTGTTAACGATAAAATATATACATTCTTACACATGTATGTACATACATATACACCCACCCACATACTCACACCCACCCACATACTCACACCCACACACTCACACCCACCCAAACACACACACACTCACATACATGCGTAAGGAGAAAGAGAGTGTTTATCTTATCCCATCCAATCACCAAACAATGTAAAATGTATTCTAATTGTATCCTGATGTGTTACTGTGGCAGGAGCTTTTCACTTCTCTTTTATATTAAACATATCTTAATCACTTACCTTACGCAGATAGTTCTCTATTAATATTTAACAACTTCCTCTGGTTGCCAAACAAAGAACTATTCTATCATCACAGCTTCACCCAAACCCCACCACTCCACAACTATCTTTCCAAACCTCTCTTCCTAGTTTCTTAGCCACAAAAAAGAAACTGTCTGCAATGAAATCAACGAAGCTTTTATCTTAGGCTATGATACAACTTGGAATATTTATATTGGCCAGCCTTGAGGGGAGAGGTACAAGTCGATTACACTAATCTCAGTATTTAACTGGTACTTATTTTATGGACCCTGAAAGGATGAAAGGTAAAAGTAAAGACCACAGTGGAATTTAAAATCAGAACATAAACATGGATGATATACCTCTAAGCATTTTGTCCAGCATGCTAAAGGCTGGAGGGTATACCAGCCGAAACATTGTGTTAACAACAAACAAGATGAGGACAAATATCTGTCAAATGTAAATAATGTAAATAATGTAAATAATTCCTCAACTCTTAAATATAGAACTGTATTAACCTTTGAAAGTATAAAAGGCAAATTTGATCTCAATGGGATATGAACCTAGATTATAAACTGCCAGATCAAGTACAGCAGTGGTTTCTGACTATTTTTTTTTACCTTTAATTACTATTTTACTCAGGTGGACTCCTATAGCTATTTGATGTTTAAGAACCAGTTTTATAGAAACTCCTTTCAAAATTCTGAGTTGGTGGTCGGAAAGATGTTAAATATGTAAAACATTAGAGAAAGAACCCTAATTGATTTTGCAATAAATACATCTGAAGCAAAATTTCTTCATGGATCCTTAAAATATTGCTATGGATCCTCAATTTATCATTTTGCTTGCATGGACTCCCAAAAATCTTATATTGATCACCAGGGGTCATATGTACCTTGGTTGAGGACCACTGAAATCCAGCAAAGCATTTTTACATATGCTCTAACAACTGTGCCAGCTCACCACCTTAAATATAACATTTAATTTAAGGTATGAGGTCAGTAATTTTAAGGGAGTAGATTAGTCGATACCATCAATTCTAGTATTTATCAGGTTCGGGGGGAGGGGGGGAAAGGCAAAGTTGAGCGTGGTAGGATTTGAACTCGGAATGTAAAGAGCAGGAAGAAATACTGCAAGGTATTTTTGCCAATGTTCTAACCATTCTGCTAAATCAGAAGAAAACAAGATTGTGTATGGAAGATATGTTGTTCGCCAATTCCTTGTTTCCATTATGATTTGTCAGCACAATTATATCAAAGTCAAGGTGCTGTTTCTACCACACACTGTTTAACTTCAGAGGAGATATACTTTCATATTACACACAGATATACGCATACACACACACACACACACACACACACACACACACACACACACACACACACACACACACACACACACACATCTACTAACAATGAATAACTGTTTCATTCAGATATATTTATACTATATACAAACTCACAATGAAAATATCTTATATACAGGTATATTTATATTTTATACACAGGCATATATATACCACCACTAACAAAGAACAACTCTTATATACAGATATTCTCATGTTCTATGCAGATATATCTCTGTTAACAATGAATGACTCTTACACACAAGTATATTCATATTATATACAGATATATATCTCTGTTAACAAATATCTGTTGTCATCTATTTTTAAAAAAAGCTGCAGGTAGCTGTCTTATCTTTAACCTAAAAAACAAGCAAAGTCTTTTATGCTTCCACATCTAATGCACACTTTTCGGATTTGGGGTCAGCTTTCTGATAACGACTTGACCCGAGTGCTTTACTACTACTACTACTACTACTACTACTACTACTACTAAGTCACTATTGTTGTTGTTGTTAAGACAACAATGACAGCAAGCAATGAAGGAGCTTTTAAGTGGGAACAAATTGTGTGTGTGTGTGTGAGATGGGGAGCGTGGCCTGTTAAGGATCTGCCTGTATATATGGCCACGATTTTACTCAGCTTGATGTGTCTTTAACACAGTAAATTGCCAGGTGTCATGGCACTTTGTCATCTCTTCTGTGGAGCTCAACATTTGAAGATCATTTCTCACCACTCTGTCCCATGTCTTCCTGAGTCTACCTCTTCCACAGGTTCCCACCACAATTAGAGATCAACACTTTATGCAGCTGACTTCATCCACATGCATTATATGACCAAACCAGGGCACATTACATTTGATTCTGCTTATGCCCAACTTTCCATTTGAAATATTCATACTCTGCCATATATATATCATCGATCGTTGTCGTCAGCACCACCACCACCACCACCACCACCACCATCACCATCATCATCATCATCATAAAGGTGCAAGCATGGCTGTGTGGTAAGAAGCTTACTTCCCAGCCATATGGTTCAGGATTCAGCCCCACTGTGTGGTACCTTGGGCTAGTGTCTTCTACTATGGTGTCAGGTCAATCAAAGCCTTGCGAATAGATTTGGCAGATGGAAACTGAGAGATGATCATTGTATATATGTGTGGGTGTGTGTATATACATATACATATATTATATGTGTGTGTGTGTGTGCGTGTATCTTTGTGTCAGTGTTTGAATCCTTCCCCGACCCACTGCTTGACAACTGGCGTTGGTTTGTTTACATCCTCACAACTTAGTGGTTCAGCAAAAGACCCCAATAGAATAAGTACCAGGCTTTAAAAAAAGTACTTGGGGGGAGGGCAATCCATTCAACTAAAAATTTGTCAAGACAGTGCCCCTGCATGGCCACATTCTAATGACGAAAACAAGTAAAAGACAGAAGATAGAAGATATGACTTTATATCAGAATTTATGAAGAGCCATGTCATTGGTTACAGGTTTCCAATCAACCAATCAGTGGTTCATTGCATTTCTGACTAAGAGAATAGTGACAGAGTGTGTGTAACTTGATGCAGAACACATAACACAAGACCCACACATGTACGCACACTCCTCCCACACACACACATACCCCCCCTCTCACACATGCACATGATTATTATTATTATTATAATTATTCGACTGAAGCCATATGTTGTTATTTGTGAGTTTCCGCATGTTTATGCTTCTTCAGATGGCAGCTATTCAATAGAATGGGGGGGGGGTACAAAAAACAAAAAAAAAAACCCCCCAAAAACAATAAACAGGAGATACCGAAGCAAAATGGCAAAGAACATATTAATCGCATTGGTTAAACGAAGCCTTGCATTATTAATGCCTGAAATATAGTGTGATTCACACACAAACACACACACACACACACACACACACATACAGACACATACACACACTTCCACGCACACACATCCACATACACTCGCGCACCACACACACACACTCTCACACATACAAAAACACTTTTATGGAATTAAGAATCAGATATTCTTGTTGTTCAACTGTTTGCATTCACTGCCTAAGATGAAGTCACATGCCTGAGAGAAATACCAAAAGTAAGTTTACCGAAAGAAATTATGTCACTTATGCATACATATTGAAGGTCATGGTTGGATCTTACATATATATTGTAGGCGATTGTTAGCTCCAGTTTTACAGGTTTCAAAGCAAAAGTGCTTGAGTGTTGGAGCCACGCCTGTCTGTTGATTAGATGTTCAGTTTGTGAATCTCAGTTTCAGAATTCAAAAATACAACTTGTGGTTCCAAGCTGAAAGTTTTCAGTTAAAAATCAAATATATGTGAGTAGGCATGAAGCCCCTGCATAGCAAGAAACCTGTAATGTTTTGACTGCTTCTCTCATACTTTAACCCTTCATCTCCTTGCATAAATTTACTTCTCTTGGGCTTTGTAGTCCTGCAAGTTGCAAGATAACCTCACTTGTCTGGTGCACACTCAACAGTGGTTGGCATTAGGAAGGGTGTCCTGTAGTAGAAACTTTGCCAAAGTAGGGCAGTGGAGTATGATGCAGTCATAGGATCCGTTAAATTGTCAAACCCATGTCAGCATGGCACATGGACGTTAAATGATGTTGATGATGATGATGATGATGATGATGATGATGATGATAATTGTTCAAATTTATTTTTAATTGTGACTACCTTATTAGATGCAAGACACATAATACCCAATGTAGGATGGAATGGTCAAATCTAGAATGTCTTTGTCTATAAGTCTGCTTGATGAAGGCTGATAAACAACAACAATAGCAACACTCAGCACCACAAGAAAATAATAAAACCTGAGCCAAACCAAAATAATAATAACAATAATAATAATACTACTACTACTACTACTACTACTACTAATAATAATAATAATAATAATAATAATAATAATAATAATCCTTTCTATTATAGGCACAAGGCGTGAAATTTGGGGGAGGGGGACAGTCAATTACATCAACCCCCAATACTCAACTGGTGCTTAATTTATCGACCCTGAATTATACCTGCTTAATAATGATAATTATGATGATGATGATGATTTTTTTACGTTGACAAAAGGTTACAATAAATCAGGAAAAAGGAAAACTGAGTGGATCGATCCTAGTGCACGACTGTTACCAAACCAAAGATATTACAGGTAAATATGCCCATCATGGAACTGGAACTAAATACAAACCTGGATATATTGTCTGACTCCCTATTGTTTCTGCTACTTCAAATATACTAATTATTGTTTATGATACAATGGGAAATACAATTGAATAAATGATATTGGTTTTTGGATTATTACACTATCATTTATATCATATTAAGTGTTATATTTATCAGTGACATTATTGATGTCATGTTCATCACATTATGATAAACATTAATATTCTATTATTACAGATATTATGAACTAATATCACATTTATACACTGCCATTGTTGATATCATGGTTGAGATGTCAAATTTATTAAATGATATCATATGATATTACATTTATACACAAATATTACACATGCATCATATTTATAGGATAGGTTCAAAGATTGTTATACCTGAGAATGGTAGTGGGGATAAGCTCCCACTACATAGAAAATATTCTCATAAATTGTGTATCTCAAATAGCTTCTGACAACCAAGTCCAACTCCTGGCCTGCTTGATGGCTAGATGTTAGCCTGGTTAAACTGCTTCATGCTGATAGAAGAAGATACAAAGCAGGTTACTGGTACCAAAAAAACTAGTTGTTTATGAGTAGAGAGAGTTCATTATCCTGGAAAGCAGTCCCTCTAAGAAAGGAAACTCTGATGTAAAACCACTGCTGCCATATGGGCTGATGTGAACAAGATGGATCTCGATTATATCTGAGACATCCAGCAGCCAGATGCAACCACCCAAACCAAATCCGGCATGTTACCAATCCCAATGGTACTGCTGGTGAAGCAGGTGGCCAAATGCATCGGCCTTGTGATTGCAACACATGGTCCAACTTAATCAAAATCACATGATGGCCATCTGTGGCTAGAACAATGAACTTCTCTTCTCCTTGCACCCATCAAGATGAAGAGGCTCAATCAGTGGCTACAGAGCTTCTACTCAAATGCAAGTTAACACCGACAACAAACAATCATATATGGATACCACTGGTACTGTATTTATAAATGGTAAGACTACTTCCTTCATGTTTATACTCTAACCACTGACACCACTGTGAAAGTGCATGGCCTTGTGGGAAGACTGTTGTGCTGATGATCATTAAGACACATGTTCGATTCTTGAGATGGTTGGCATGTTGTATGTATCCTTGAGCAAGGTACTTCATTTCATGACACTCAAGTATACTCAACTGTAACTTTTTCAATGGACTGATGTCCTGTTCAATGGAAAGTGTTGTATTCTCAATCTAAATACAATTGAAATACCATTAAGTTCTGGCCACATGAATGTCATAGGATCAAAACTCACTGATATCGATGTTTATACATTACACTAACCACTGATATATTTATGCGTGGAACATTGTCAAGGAAACTGATATGTGATCACTCAACCTGCTTGAAATAGTAGTGAAATCACTCTTGAATTGGATTTCACGATCTTAGAAAAAGAACACATTGGAGCATTGTATAAAATGGGTTGCCACGGTTGGACTTCCTTTGATCATTGGTCTACTTGATAACAACTGACCTGGGTTAAACAACAACTGAACACTGATATCATGCTGTTATCATGTTTATAAACACTATTGCTGATAATAATACTGCACACTGGTGTGTATGTGTGTGTGTGTATATATATATATATATATATGCATACACACATATACACACACCCATATATTCATATATACACATATGTTTGTGTGCATATGTGCATGTATATGTGTGCATATATATATATATGTATATGTATATACACACACACACATATATATTTCTTCTGTTTTCTGTTTTAAATAGAACATTTGCAAAGACAAGAAAAATAGATTTAAAACTTCAATGCTTATCCTGGAAATATTTTTATTCCAACGTGGCTACTTTCGTTTTCTTTTGTATTCATTATCCTTGTTATTGTTGCCGTTGTTTTATTCTTCATCTCCTCTTTATGTATTTATATTGTACTCATTGTTTTTGTGTCTTTTCTATATAGTGTTTTTTTTTTTTATTCTTCGTCCTTCATTCTCTCTCTCCTTAGACATTATTCTCCCATTCTCGCCTATTCTACTATTCTTTAATCCTCACAAAAACCATTTGTATGTGTTTGTGTTTTACTTACTATATCTATTTTTAATATGTTTATGTATTTCCCTGTTTGTTTTTCTTTTGTTTTTTTTTCTTTAGTGTATCATTATTTTTTCTTTATCATTTCTCAGTTCTGTTACAATCTTTTCTCTTCATGCATTGCTTTTCTAAATTTATTATACTCTCAATGCAATAATGTAGGAGAAATGACCGTTCTTTCTTTTGGATAAGTATAACTGTGTAATATATATATGTGTGTGTGTATATATATATATATATATATATATAATACAAAGAATATATATACATGTATACACACATATATGTACATACTTACATCTACATGTGTATATACATGCATATCAGGGTACAGGACGTTAGAACAGTAAACTACAGACAACGGAACGAACACATAGGAAAACGGAAAGCCACTTGGAATATCCCTTC
>NC_068981.1:193021699-193022322 GCF_001194135.2 Octopus bimaculoides
ATATATGTATGTATACAGATATCATCATCATCATCATCATCGTTTAACGTCCGCCTTCCATGCTAGCATGGGTTGGACGATTTGACTGAGGACTGGTGAAACCGGATGGCAACACCAGGCTCAGATATATATATATATGTTTATGTATGCATGTGTATATATATATGCATGTGTGTACATATATATATGTATATGTATATATATATATATATATACATACATACATGCATACATATATATGCTTACCCCCATCCCAGGGTCACACGGGCGCACTCCTCTGACTCCCACTCCTCCCACACTGTCAGGATTGGCACTCTCAACGTTGGCACGCTGAAAGGTAGGTCTGGTGAGATTGTTGAGATACTTGAACGGCGACGCGTAGATCTGTGCTGCATCCAAGAAGTAAGATGGAGAGGAGGTTCTGCGAGGTTCCTCACAGGCAAAGAACACAGGTACAAGTTTTTCTGGGCAGGGAACACTGACGGAGTCGGGGGCATAGGAATACTTCTAGCAGAGAAATGGGTTGATAAGGTAATCGAGGTAGTTAGAGTATGTGACAGAGTACTTAAGATTAGACTAGTGCTTCATTATAGGCTAGCTACTGTCATCTCAGCCTATGCCCC
>NC_068981.1:193022687-193023147 GCF_001194135.2 Octopus bimaculoides
GTGCTGGAGGCTTCCATGACATACATGGAGGCTATGGCTTCAGTTCCCGCAACGAGGAGGGAACCAGACTGCTGGAGTTCTGTGATGCAACCGATCTTATGGTTTGCAATATCAACTTCAGGAAACCTGCCTGTCACCTAGTCACCTACCAATCCGGCAGACACTCTAGCCAAATCGACTAGATCCTCGCCAGAACTAGAGAAAGAGGGAGGCTTATAAATGCCAAAACCTACCCTGGCGAAGAACGTACACCCCAACACAGATTAGTAGTTAGCGACTTCGAGATCAAGGCAATATGGGTGCC
Organism: Octopus bimaculoides; assembly: GCF_001194135.2. Taxonomy (NCBI): domain Eukaryota; kingdom Metazoa; phylum Mollusca; class Cephalopoda; order Octopoda; family Octopodidae; genus Octopus; species Octopus bimaculoides. The sequence continues at coordinate 193,022,992 of NC_068981.1, forward strand.
CAGAAGTAGACCGGCTTGGAGGAGAAGGGTATGGAAACTTAAAGACCCTGCAAATGAACAAAGACTTAGAGACAAGTTACTTGAAGCATTTGACGAAATAGAAGAAGATATAGCATCATACAACGTGGAAGACAATTGGAGATTTCTGCGAGACAA
>NC_068981.1:193023247-193026587 GCF_001194135.2 Octopus bimaculoides
GTTGCCAGTGCCCCTGGACTGGCTCTTGTGCGGGTGGTACATAAAAGACATCATTTCGAGTGTGGCCGTTTTCTTGCGGGTGACACGTAAAAGCACCCACTACACTCTCTGAGTGGTTGGCGTTAGGAAGGGCATCCAGTTGTAGAAACTCTGCCAAATTAGATTGGAGCCTGGTGTTGCCATCCGGTTTCACCAGTCCTCAGTCAAATCGTCCAACCCATGCTAGCATGGAAAGCGGACATTAAACGATGATGGTGATGATGATGATACACACACATGCGTATACATATGCGCAAGCATTAATCTCTATATTCAAATCCAAAATATAAGTAATTGCGAAACTAATAATTAACAATCCAAAATTCATTAACAAACAATTGTGCATTAATTTTAATTTTTCTTTATTATAATGAAGGGTCACAATGATATTGTGTAGGATCACACCACTTGAAAGTCTAGTATAAATAAATACCTGTTTAAGTTCCCCCACCGTATATGGTAGACACCAGGTTTGTAATAGAAACCATCCCCACAAAGGGGATGAGGGGATGAGAGGATGAAAAAAGCTAGATGCTGCCAACAGTCTAGCAGTTTGGGGTTGGAACAACTATTAAAGAAGGGAAGACTACAACTGTTATAATAGCTGTGTTTATATTTATTTTTTCCATTCTGCTTTTCTTTTTCTCTGTGCAGCAAACACTGGACACTGAAGGTCAAGTACAGGGTTTTAATTCTCAGATTAAAGAAATTTAAGTCTACTAGCAGTCATTAAAAAGCAAAATATCTATTTTCTATCTCCCGTAAATATAAATAAATATATGGAATCTTATATGTATGTATGTAAATGTGTATGTACTTTCAATCCTCACTTGAAGCTGCTCAAAAGGCCCTGGTTTTACTGCAAGATTAATGAGATGTGTATATTTATTTATTTAATTATTCATGTACCCATATTCTATTAATCAAAAAAAAAAGATCTTAGACCCTTGTGCCCTGTCAAACTTGAACACTTTTGTCTGAAATTCAAAGGTTTATTTTCATAATGGTAAAAATGTGTAAACAGAGTGACAGAGGGACTATAGTTGTTATTGTTTAACCCCAGAACTATGATTGAAGGGATACTAGTCATAAACATTCCATTTTTTAGGGAATGGTTATATATAGGACCACATTACCTAATATGTCCATTCTTTTTTAAGGCACTAGAGTGTTGCTTAAGGGATGTTTGGTTGGCATTTCTAGCAAACTGTGTGACTGCATAGTCTACCCCTAGTTGGTTTGATAGCAAAGATGTTTGTGGGCTGGACCCTTACTGGGGGAAGTATTGAACTTACTTCTTACAATGGGTCATGTCCATAACAAATGCCACACCCAACAGGTTAAGAAATGTTTACTTAAAACTTTCACTAAAATATAAATTTAAAAAAATAAGTAAAAATCAAAAAGATAAATAAAACCAAACAAAAAAAAAAAATGAACCAATAAATGACCCCTGCATGATTGTGCATTAAGCTAGAAATAGAAGTCAAATCTCCCTTAAATCCCACCTAACCATCTTAGGTGCATTGTGATTAAAAAAAAAATAACGAGAAGGTCATGGATGGAATGCCTTTCATTATAAGTCTGCTCCATCAAGGCTAACCCAGGGCGAAAGAAGAAGAAGAAGAAGAAGAAGAAGAAGAACAACAACAACAACAACAACAAACACAACAACAACAACAACAGCAACAACAATAACAGCAACAACAGCTATAACAAATAAAAAAGGAGCTGAATTTTCTTGAAATGTGACTGAAATGATGGGAACTTGTGCCTGTGTCTCTGTCCCGTGGACAGTAACAAAGAGACAAGAACATAAGGGGGTAGATTGACACACACAGATTATCAAACGCATACTCTTCTATGTGTTTCAGTCATTTGACTGTGGTCATGCTGGAGCACCGCTTTTAGTCGAATAAATCAACCCCAAGACTTATTCTTTGTAAGCCTAGTACTTATTCTATCAGAACAGCTAAGTTATGGGGACATAAACACACCAACACTGGTTGTCAAGCGATGGTGGGCAGACAAACACACAAATACATACATACATACATATATGACAGGTTTCTTTCAGTTTCCGTCTACCAAATTCACTCACAAGGCTTTGGTCAGCTCAAGGTTATAGCAAAAGACACTTGCCCAAGGTGCCATGCAGTAGGATTGAACCTGGAACCATGTGGTTGAGAAGCAAGCTTTTTACCTCACAGCCACTATGCTGTTCACTTAAATGGTAATGATTTTTAACATAGGTAAGAGTTCAATCTTCAGTTAAATTATTTAAATTTATGCAGTTTGGTAAAGCTAAGAACATTACAATTTGCCCATTTTCCTATGAAAATATACACCCTAAAGCTGATGGTTTCAATGTAAGAAATCAACCAGTACCCAGCAGTTAGCTCAGCAATTGCCATGGAGATCTTTCTACATCTCTATACACAACACAATAATACATTCCTGAGGAAAAAATTGAATAAATAAGTAAATAAAATATAACCTGAACTATTAATATACTTGGAACTGAGGAAAGTCGCCAACAACAAGGAGAAAATTTGGAAACAATACCAACTACAATAGTATGTATAACTTCAACAATAACAACAGCTATAACTATATTCATAATAATAATAATAACAACAACAATAAATACAAATTTTGAAACTTACATAACACGATCAGTCAGAGAAACTTCGGACATCATTTATAGCCCAGGTTTGGCTGATGGCTGCCACTGGTAAAACGTTAAGCTGGAGAGCTAGGAATGTGTCGGCTTAGCATGAAGAAGGGAAGAACAAGAAAGAGGTGGTATATTCTTTCTGGAGAAAGATCACGCCTTCGCTTTTATAAGGTAGTAAGTAATACTGAACAGGTGTGAGAGAAGTTAGGTAGTTGCAGAAACTTTTTCTTGCGTCATTCAATCAATCTCTGAGTAAACTAAATAAACAATAACAGATAGGGAGCAGGCATGGCTGTGCAGTTTAAAAGTTTAGTCGGCAGCTAAATGATTTGGGGTTCTATCCTGTTGCAAGGTGACACCATGGTCACGTGTCTGTTACTATGGACTTGAGGTGACCAAAGCTTTGTGAGGCAGAAATAATTTTGGTAGACAGGAACTGTGAGGAATTTTGCCAGAGTTTGTTTTGTTGCAAGAATTCGGGTTAGCTGTCTGAGTATTTAATAACTTTCCAGTTTTCTCACATAAAATGTCAGTGGCCCTGAAGAGGGCTTTGTGCACCTGCTTCCACTTTTGAATAAGCCATTAACAAGAAACGTATATATATATATATATATATATATATAT
>NC_068981.1:193027804-193028230 GCF_001194135.2 Octopus bimaculoides
TATATATATATATATATATATATATATATATATATGTATATATAAAACAAGCTAATTGGCTTCTTGCAACACTAGTGCCTGTTGTGGCACTGATTTTCTATTTATCGCTAGTGGAGAGATGAGTCACTGCTATCTCTAGCTGTCCAGCGTCCATCACCAATGAGATCAAGGAAGATCGAAATCCTGTGATATGGTGGTCTTGGTGTGGGAGTTGGTGGGGAATTATCTCCCTGCTGGCAATATATAAAAAACAAGTGGTGCATGCGTTCTGCACAAAAAGCCTGTATGAGAATTTCTCATGGTATCAACTGCAATAAAGTTTGTTCTAACTGAACATCCACATTTTAGTGGGAATAGATACTACCTTTCAGTATTAATACTGCCTCTGTCACTAACATTTATATATATATATATATATATATATAT
>NC_068981.1:193029426-193031548 GCF_001194135.2 Octopus bimaculoides
TATAATGTATAATATTTAGATTTAGATTCAAAATTGAATATGCTACTTCTATTTAGGCACCAGAATATAGTATGGTATTATACAAAAACCATTCCAAAAGCGAGGTGATCAAAAAATCAAAATAAGCAACACAGATCTTAAAGATGATTGCAGTACACATGTTTCATGCTACTCCATTTATTTAAGTAATGCAAGCATTACATTAAATGCAATATGTAGAGCAATCTTCAGCTGCATAAAAATGTAGAAAATTACAGTAGAATAGACATATTATAATTGTGGCAACATTTAAAATCCAAGTGGGAAGAAGAATATATAAAAATCCATCTTGACATAGTCAAGGCTATCAGGCTAGTCTGATAGCCTGATAGCCTTGGCTATGTCAAGATGGATTTTTATGTATTCTTCTTCCCACTTGGATTTTAAATGTTGCCACAATTATAATATGTCTATTCTACTGTAATTTTCTACATTTTTATGCAGCTGAAGATTGCTCTACATATTGCATTTAATGTAATGCTTGCATTACTTAAATAAATGGAGTAGCATGAAACGTGCGTACTGCAATCGTCTTTAAAATCCGTGTTGCTTATTTTGATATTATGTATAATATATATATTAATCAAACATACAGTATTATTGATCTTTTTCAGCTGATGTTAGCAATCAGTTTCACACTAGCTATTATATACCTTCATATTGGATAACAGTGCAGCTATCCAAAAACCACGTGTTCTTCATCTCTGCGGAGTAAGGGGTACTGGATTATATATATACACACACACACACACACATATATATATATATATATATATATATATATATATATATATATATATACGCACATATATATTTAATATAGTTGTTAATTATGGCTGGTCACAAAGTTGTTATTGGTTCCATGGCTATTATGCTCTTAGCAATATAGGCAACTCATCAGACCTGCTGGATGGAGGACCAACCTCGTTATTAATGGAAGTAAGAATACAGTCTTGGTCAGCTAGGGTTGCAAAAAAATCCTGATATGAAATTCTTTGAAGCGAAAGCCCCTTCTGGGCAAGATGGAGTTATCTCTCTTAGACTGGTTCCAGCTGTGTTAAAAAAGAACAAGTTTATGCATGATTTCTGTTCACTAGTCAGCAAGTGGAGAATTCTATCTATGTCTTCAACATGAATTTTCTCTCATAAGGACACCAACTAAGCATTTCACTTGGAATTTAAGTAGGGCATCTAGGTATAGCAAATTGCTTAAGATACCTCCCCACTCAGCCAAGCAGAGTTTACATTGTCTGTTCCCACTGAGATATGGTCCAAGTTGCTCTAGGAGCTTCCATTTAATCCTGTATGGTGTTCCGTCTCCTTTTAAATGCCATATGTAGTTGGCCAAAGATGTAACATTGTGCCTTTCTAGGATCCTAAAAGAGGGTCTGAGGTTATTTAGTTGCCACTTATGTCCTTTGGTTATTGGTGCTTCTGTTGTTGTTGTTATTGCCTCTATCACTGCCATTGTTGCTGTAACTGCTAGACATATTGCTGGTGCTGCTGCTGTTATCGTCATTGCTACTGCTATCACAGCCATTGCTGCTGTTACTGGCAGACACCACCTCTGCTTCATAGACCACAACCTAAGAGTGGCATCAATCACCCACTGGGCATTCACTGTTAACCCTAGATGAACATCCTGCCTCTGTGTGAAGTTTAGGGGTGTTCACTAAAATCTTTTTAACACTGGGTGCATAGCTGAATGAGATCCTTAATTTGTGTCTATTAGATAATTTGTATTCTATAGTTATCCTGCTGGCTGTGCACATATACGCAGCCATGGCAGTCATAACAGATACTCTCTTTACAGACGTGAAATTATTCAACCTTGGTTACAACAATGATAAGAACATATGTGTGTGCGTGTGTGTGTGTGTATTTATATATACATTTATGAATTTAAAAATATAGGCATGGCTGTGTGGTAAGACGCTTTTCTTCCCAAAACACATGGTTCCGATTTCAGTCTTCTACTATAGCCTTGGGCCAACCAAAGCCTTGTGAGTGGATTTGGTAGACTGAAGCTGAAGGAAGCCCGTCGTATATATATATATATATATATATATATATATATATATAT
>NC_068981.1:193031592-193032918 GCF_001194135.2 Octopus bimaculoides
GCTATCACTTGACAACTTAGTAGTTCAGCAAAAGATAGAATAAGTACAAAGAATAAGTCTTGGTGTCAATTTCTTTGACTAAAGGCAGTGCTCCAGCATGGCCACAGTCAAATGACTGAAACAAATAAAAAAATAAAAGAATAAAGAATACACACACACACACACACAACATGCCACCTTAATTCTTTCTGTTGAATAACTGATGTTATACAAGCATTTGTAAATTTAAATTTAAGAATATGAACTCATACTGATCTCAATGATCTTGGGTATGGCCATCTTAAACAGTATTAATGGCCTCTGGGCCTAGAACACTGTTTAAGATAACCTCATCTTAAAGGCCTTTACTATTAATTTTTTTTTACAGCAAGCCACAGCACACATAAATTAGCATTGCACCCCTACAGCCAATCTATTATCCACTGTGTCCCTGTGTCCATCTCTTGAAATGGCATTGATCTTGGAAGGCCTGTGAATGCCACAGTCAGCAACTGCTTTCTCTAGAGAAAATGATTAAACAGATGTTTACACTGATTCAACAAATAGATTCATTTGCTAATTACAATTAAGCAGCAATTCATTACATTTGTTGTAACATTTAGGAAGTTCAGTAATAGTAAAATAGTAAATCGTGAATAGAAAATCTTCATTAATTTTAAATTAAAAATTGTGAAGAACAAGAATTGACATATTTTTATCATCAATATATGTTCCTGTGCTAAAAACTGCAGTCTATTCAGACTTTCTTTCTTTGACTCAATTAATTTCTACATTGGAGAGTGGCCAGTGTACTGGGTAGCAAATTAATGTCTTAATTATAACTTCTTGTACAAATGAAAATTAATGCAATACTTTAACCCATCCTCATTGTTTTAAAATATCTCTTGGTACTTACACTATGTTTATTTTCTAAAACAACTTCTCATAGTTTTGCCATTTGAGAAATTTTGCATCAGTTCATAAATTTCATTTACAAATAATCGGTGGATATTTTAGTTTTGGAAGTGATTTACTGTTAAACAGTTAAATGCTTTATGATAAAATTAAAAATGTAAATGACCTAATTTAAGCTACTATTTAGGCATGGTCGTTGCCAGTGCCAGCTGACTGGTCCTGTGCTGGTGGCACATAAAAAGCACCATTCAAGCATGGTCAATGCCAGTACCGCCTGACTGGCCCTTGTGCCAGTGGTATATAAAAAGCACCCCCTACACTCTTGAAGTGGGTGGCGTTAGGAAGGGCATCCAGCTGTAGAAACATTGCCAGATCAGATTGGAGCCTGGTACAGCCTTCTGGCTTGCCAGTCCTCAGTCAAACCATCCAACC
>NC_068981.1:193032928-193038533 GCF_001194135.2 Octopus bimaculoides
AGATCAGATTGGAGCCTGGTACAGCCTTCTGGCTTGCCAGTCCTCAGTCAAACCATCCAACCCATGCCAGCATGGAAAGCAGATGTTAAACGATGATGATGATTGATGATTTTATATATATATATATGATATGCATGATCATTGCCAGTGCCACCTCTGGCTCCTGCACTGGTGGCACATAAAAAGCAACATTCAAGTGTGGTTGATGCCAGTGCTGGCTGACTGGTCCCATGCTGGTAGTATCTAAAAAGCACCCACTGCACTCTTGGAGTGGTTGGCATTAGGAAGGGTATCCAGCTGTAGAAATCTTGCCAGATCAGATTGGAGCCTGGTACAGCATTCTGGTTTGCCAGCCTTCAGTCAAACCGTCCAACCCATGCCAGCATGGAAAGTGGATTTTAAATGACAATGATGATTGATGATGATGATGATGATGATGATGATATATATATATATATATATATATATATATATATATCTAATGCTTGATGTGAATTCATATGTTGAAACAAATCTAGTTGTGTCTTGGAAGGGTCATCATTCCAATAATAATAATAATACATGCACTAGTTCAATATCACTTCTTTATTGTTAATCAGTTGGTTAAATATCTAACCAACTAGCTAAACAATTGTCTGTTTAATGTGCTGATTAAACAACCAATCAGTTATTTGCTAATCAAAGTTCTTTTGCAACCTTCTCAGTGAAAGTCACTGAGATGGTTGCAAATAGTGAAGAAAGAACTTTCATTGGTAGCACACAAAGCTGGATGAAATGTAAGCAGGATACACTGGCCCAGGAGGGATTGCAATCTCTGAATCAAAATCAGTGTGTGACCTTTAGAAAGCTTCTACCCCTACTGATGACAAAGGGCCTCTCACTCAGAGTGAAAGGTAGATTGTACGATGCATGTGTGCGAACTGCCATGCTTCACGGCAGTGAAACATGGGCCGTGACTGAAGAGGACATGCATAGGCTCGAAAGAAATGAAGCTAGCATGATCTGCTGGATGTGTAATGTCAGTGTGCACACACAACAGAGTGTAAGTGCCCTGAGAGAAAAATTGGACATAAGAAGCATCGAATGTGGCGTGCAAGAGAGACATTTGTGCTAGTATGGTCATGTACTACAGATAGATGAGGAGAGATGTGTGAAGAAGTGCCACTCCCAAAGAGTTGAAGGAATCTGGGGTAGAAGTAGACCCAGGAAGACATGGGATGAGGTGGTCAAACATGACCTTTGAACGTTAGGCCTCACAGAGACAATGACGAAAGACTGAGACCTCTGGAGATATGCTGTGACTGCGAAGACCCAGCAAATAAAGTGAGTTCACAGCTGTATCCTACACCAGTTTCGCATAACAAGCCCCAGCCCATTCAAAAGTACCTTGGATCATAGGGTGACCTGCTGTGCTTGAGGAAAGCTATTGAGTCAAGTACATCAACATCAAAATGAAAATCAAATGGAAATTGTAGTTGTGATACCCATACCAGTGGCACATAAAAAGCACCATCCAAATGTAGCTGATGCCAGAGCCGCCTTGACTGGCTTCCATGCCGGTGGCATGTAAAAAGCACCAACCGATCATGGCCGTTGTCAGCCTCTCCTGGCCCCTATGCCAGTGGCACATAAAAAGCACCTACTATACTCATGGAGTGGTTGGTGTTAGGAAGAGCATCCAGTTTTAGAAACACTGCCAGATCAGACTGGAGCCTGGTGCAGCCCCCTGGCTTCCCAGACCCCTGTCAAACTGTCCAACCCATGCTAGCATGGAAAACGGACACTAAACGATGATGATGATATATATACACACATATTTATACATACACACATACACAAACGTTTATATAAATTTGAATGTATATAAATGTATGTATGTATATTTTTGTGTGCATGTGTGTGTGTGTGTATACATACATATGTGTATATATAATATATATATATATATATATATATATATATATATATACACACACACATACACCATACAAATATATGTACCTGTTTGGTGTTGAGTGCTAAAGAGTACTCAATACCATAGTAGAGATTTAGAGATTAATAATACATTTTATTATGGTTGAATCAGTCTTTTGCCTCTGGGGGCACAAAGTCTTTAGGCAAACTAGAACTGTTGAAACTTGCCAGTAAACTCCGAGTAGAAAGAGACTGATCTGACTAAAATAACATGTATGTATGTATGTATACATGCACGTATGCATGTATGCATGCATGTATGTATGGATGTACATACGTATATGTCTGTGTATGTATCTATGTATATATGTATGTATGTATGTATGTATGTATGTATCTATCTATCTATCTCTATTTCTCTATATATATTTGCACACACACACAAATATATATATATATATATGTCTATACACACGCACACACACATATATATATACATATACATACATTTATAAATGTACATACCTGTACATTTATAATTCAATATATAAATTACTTTGCTTTTACTTTTATCACACACACACACACACACACACACACACACACACACACACACACACACACAAACCGTCATCCTTAATTCTAGTCAAGAGAAGCAAATTCTAGATGATAGAAGAAAGGCTATAAAGTATACAAAGATAGACTGAGCTACTTTATATTTTTAGATTTCTTCTCTATAGCAACTTTTTTTTTTTTTTCACCGTCTTCTGCTTCCTCACAAGTTGTTAAGATAGGAAGATGTTGCCTAGTGAGAAGGTACTAGAAGCTGAGAGAAAAGTTGTTTTAGTAGAATATCAAATTTTCTTCAGTTCTTCTCCTCATTGGTTTCCTCCTCTGCCCACTTTCATCCACATCTGCATACCACAAATATCTAACTGTTCTATGCACGTATGCCTCTAACTTCTGGTAAATATGGCTATCAGCTATCTGCTCCTTAATTACGTCAGATATGCCTCATACTTTCAACATACTTTACACACACACACACACACACACATTACCTATTGACGTCACTTCCGTTTTTTCTCAATTTTCACTGACTTAACTTTCGCCAACTGCAGGTTGAGAAACTCTAGAATGATGGTGGCTAGATAGATTGTCTAAAACCATTTAATTAAATAGCCAGATTGATAGACAGATAGTGGGTAAAACTTTAGTTACAGTAAACAATGATTTTTGAAAGCTAATCCTGAAGCTTCCACTGTGAATAAACTATATTTTAGTGTGACGTCATTACTTCTATAAATAGTACACTTGATTAAATGGCAAAGAACGAAGGTAAGGGCTTTGAAAGCTGGCAAAACTAAAAAGCATTTAGTGTTTCATTAATAAACAAGATTAGTCAGGAAAAAACATTTACGCCTACAAAACCATCTTTGCCAATATTCCATTGTGGATAGTAACATGTAAGATCATTTGAAGGGTATTTATTTCAAAAGTTTTAAGCAAAAAGTCAAGCTATAGCTATGGGTGGGTGGGTGTGTATAGCTTATATGTAGCATCATCTTGACTTATAACGTGTATATATATATATACACATGGTGCAGTGAATAAACTGTTGTCTAAATTACGTAAAAATGAAAATAACACTGACATCCCATTTTAACAGATATATTAACCGATATTACATAAATATATCTTGAATTACTAAAGAGTAAATTTATTCAATAAAATCACTATTGGCTTCGACCATAGCCTCCACACGACTTCAGAATCTCCTGCAACTCTCCTGGGTGGTCTCCTTGTTTAAGTTGGTGAATGCTGCCATAATCCTTACCTTCAGTTTATCTTTGGTGTTACGAGGAGTTCTGTTGGTTTCTCACTCAACTGTGCCCCACACACAATAATCGATGGGGTTGCAGTCTGAGGAGTTAGGTAGTCAGATGTTAGGAGTTATGTGGCCACAGAAATTATCTGACAACCATGACTGGGTTCTTCTGCTTGTATGGCATGGTGCAGAGTCCTGTTGCCAGACAGGGGTCTTCCAGTAGCCACCTTCTTGACCCAGGGCAGCACTATTTCCTCCAGGCACTTGATGTAGGCCCTCATGTTGAGTCTGAGGCCATGTGGGAAGATGAATGGAGGCATAATATCACCATCACTAGTGATCACTCCAAACACCATAATGTTAACTGGATGTTTGATTTTTATGACTCTCATGTCCTCAGATTGCACTGTCCTCAGATTCACACCAAACACTCTGAAATGTTCATTTTGGAGCTTCCTGCATGAATGCCAAGCAATGCAACATGTCATTTCCAAATTTCTGGTAGACTGAATTGCATCATGGTGCTGTTTTTCTCACAGAGAGTGCCCAACTGACCGTACTATACTGTGTAGTTGACAAAATCAAAATCAAAAATAAACAATGCACATGCGCAAAATTAAAAATATAAAATGGCGACAATTTACCCAATTTTACCCTGTAACAGAGACTACGAAACTGTGGTCAGTAGGGAGGGACACAGCAGACATTCTGACTGCGTCTGCCTGCCATAATTTATCGAACATCTGCAAAGTATGGTGATGAAAGATCTAAGCAAGGGAATATAGCGTTGGTGAGAGAGATGAGTGTTGAAGCTGGTCCTGAATGAAGATTTTTGCCACCACTTCTACAAGAGATGTAAGGAACAAATTCTGAGAGCCAAGGAGAAAATGTAAAGAAGTTCCTGAATAATTTGAGGCATATTGTTGAGTCAGGGACAAATTGGTTCTTCTCAGATGAAAAGAACTTGTGAGGACCATTTGTGCAATGTTCAGAACAACAGGCTTACTTACAATCCATGTGATGCCCCACATATCATGGGAACCAAGTTCCCCCAAATTGTGATGGTCTTTGGGTGTGTTTCCAGTGAGAGTGATGCATTATTTTGCCACTCAGTATGGAAGGAAGTGAAACAACAATAGAGAATGAATGGGTGGAAGGATGTGCAGTTTATCTGTCACACTAACATCACAGTCTGAATGTAGGAGAGTGTCAATGACAATAGAAAGTGAGTGACGGCAGGGGAAGTAAAAGGATATTGAGTGGCATGATGATGTGTCAGTCACACTGTCCAGAGTAAGAAACAGGGAAAGAGAGAGAGTTAGAGAGATGGAATTTAAATGATAGCATGTTGCTGTAATAAGTATAGGATGTATGTAAGAAGTATGTTGATGTAAGAAGTTGGAGTGACCATCACCAGTGATAGACAATACAATTAAGGAATAATTAATGATTCAAACTGGATGGCATGAATTCTTCATTTTATATATATGTACATAGATCCAGACAGACAAACACATACATACATACATGCATAAATGTGCATACCCGTCAGAGTGTAAGTATCTTGAGAGAAAAGCTGAACATAAGAAGCGTCAGTAGTGGTGTGCAAGAGAGACGATTGCGCTGGTATGGACATGTGGTGAGAATGGATGAGGATAGCTGCGTGAAAAAGTGCCACACCCTAACAGTTGAGGGAACCCGTGGAAGAGGTAGGCCCAGGAAGACCTGGGCTGAGGTGGTGAGGCAAGACCTTCGAACATTGGGCCTCACCGAGGCGATGACTACTGACCGAGACCTTTGGAAATGTGCTGTGCGTGAGAAGACCCGGCAAGCCAAGTGAGATCGTTGCCAGTGCCCCTGGAC
>NC_068981.1:193038785-193041930 GCF_001194135.2 Octopus bimaculoides
CGTTAAACGATGATGATGATGATGATGATACCTGCATACATGCATGCATGCATGCACGCATACATACATACATACATACATACATACATACATATATACATATATACATACAAGGCGGCGAGCTGGCAGAAACGTTAGCACGCTGGGCGAAATGCTTCCGCCGAAGTCGACTTGGCCTTTCATCCTTTTGGGGTCGATTAAATAAGTACCAGTTACGCACTGGGGTCGATATAATCGACTTAATTCGTTTGTCTGTCCTTGTTTGTCCCCTCTGTGTGTAGCCCCTTGTGGGTAGTAAAGAAATAATACATACATACATACATACATGCATTATGAACATTTCCTGTGTTTTATCTTTAATTTTCTCATAATTTTTTAATAAACCACAATAATATAGAATATATATATATTTATGATAAACATTATGACAAAAACAAACACTGTTTTTCTTTTTTGCTGAAAGCTTTCTCAATAATTAAAATTGTCATCATGTTTTATGATGTACATAAACAAGTCTATAAAAGTATTTACCTTCTTCGTTCTGCCTTCCCAGTTATGGCTGTGTCAGCATGGTCATCCATCAGTTCACTCTAGCAGCATACAGGGATTAGCCTGCAGTTTGTGAGTAACTGTAACAAACAAAACCAACATTGAATCAAGAAGCCAACATAACATTTGATGAAAGGAATATTAAACTTCTAATTAGAAAAAATAATGTGTTGTGATAAAAGACACCATTTAATTTAATGACTCATATCATTTAATTATCAAGACAAATATGGGAGACAACTCTGGACCTGTTTTGGTTGGTCTTACTATGACCTCATTAGTGGAATATAAATTTACATCAGCTATAGTTTTTTTATATTTTTTTTACTGATTTCAGTCAATAGACAGGATATATTGTGTATGTATGTATGTATGTATGTATGTATACACACATACATACATGCATTATTCAGTTTTATTTTGAGATTTCTTGCCAATAGAAAAAGAGTCAGTTTCTAACCTGGATCCAAGGTTCGTTCATTGGAATTTCATGATCAACAACAGGGTACTTTTGTTTGTTTGTATGTATGTATGTATGTATGTATGAATAGGGAACAGAGTCAAAGGCTTTCTTGTAGTCTAGCCACATTGAAACTAAGTTCCTCCTATGCTCTCCCACCTCTGACATCACACATCACAGTTTTGTTGATTAACAATTGCTCAGCATATCCCCAGACTCCCTTCTTCCCAGCTGCTTGTTCTGCTGTGATGATGTTATTGCTTTCACAATGGACCTGGAGGAAGAGGTTTAAACATACTGTATATATCTTATATATTACATTCTGACATGCAATTGGCTGGTAGTTTTTTGCCATGTGGGTGGCTCTGCATTTGAGGGTCAATTTGCCTCTGTCGGAACTAACTAGTGTGGTATGCTACTGTTCCCACCAAGAGCCTGCTGGTACAGATCGATGAGGGTTAAGCATGCTGTTCCAATTGAAAGCTTGTTGGTACAGATTGATAAGATATGGTTGGTAGAAGGTTAGCTTCTTGTACCAATATCCATCAATCAAGTCTCTTCCAGGTGCTTTCCCATCCTGGAGTTTCTGGATCACAGTTAAAGGGTATCACCATCAATGCTGTATGTCTTGGATGTAATGCAAGAGCAATAACTTCTTTGGATTTCTTCCAGCCACAGAGCATCTGGGTTAAACTCCTTTCCTTTCACTCCAGGTTTTCCTCCAGAAGGAGTCTATAGTCTTCTCGGGAAAGAGCTTGTGTGATGTTCATTGCTCTTCCTTTAACTCAAATCAACTTTTATAATTTTGGCACTTTTTAAAAGTGTTTTTAGGTGGTTTTAGAGCAAAAGCTGAATTTTTGTTTTTAATATGATAAAAATCAATGTTAATGGTTTATTGATAACTTCCGTGGCATTAGAAAATAATTAACTGATTAACGGTCATTGAAATTAACTTTTTGGTTAACAGATTAACAGTTAACAAAGTTAACTTTTTGATTAACGGTGTCCACCTTTACTGTTTTCCTATATCAGTTGTGCTGGATTTTGTTTTAGCCTGCAATTGTCACTGAGTAGTTGCTATTGACAAAGTCTAAACATGCATCAAGCATTTGCACTACTTCTGCTGGACGGTTTCCATCTGATGCTGATATATTTTCGTGTTTTTGAATACAGTAAGTCTATAAAAGATATTGTCTCTAGATGAATACTGCAGTCAGTTTGCCTTTTGGGATGTATTTGCATTAAGTCTAACACTGATAGCTTCTTTAATCTAATACTGCTGCTGTTGCATAACATACATACATACATACATACATACACATAAATCTTTTAAATTTGTTTATGGAAAACGTTTTGAATATGTAAATAGAGCTCCTTTTCCATTATGCTGGCCACATTTTTGTTAGGGTTGCATTGAGCTGTACTGATATAAGGTAGGATAAATATAGTAATAATAACAATAATCCTTGGATGGAATTTATAAACTTTTAATGCACTGCTATGCATGTTTCCACAAATCACATGTCTCTTAAGATCACAGTCTGTATTCCTGGGATGATCACAGAGTAGTCCATAGTATCCATGGGCATCAGGTTGATCACCATCATCGATTCATTTCTCTTTTTATTACATCTTCAATACAATAACTCTTTTATCTATTTAAATTAGTTGGTATAAAAGAAGTCATTGTTTAAATTAACTGATAATAATCTTCTATATTTATTATTTTCTCGGAGGAATAATTCCGCAGTAGATATGAATAGAAACCTGATGAAAATTTCTCTCTGTGTTTACATAATCTATCGCAGGGAGAAATCCGTAATTACTGCTAATATGGACTTAAGACTGTATATGTGATAACCAAAATACCCCATATCATCATCATCATCATCGTTTAATGTCTGTTTTCCATGCTGGCATGGTTTGGACGGTTTGACTGAGGACTGGTGAGCCAGAGGCTGCACCAGGCTCCAATCTAATCTGGCAAAGTTTCTACAGCTGGATGCCCTTCCTAATGCCAGTATATATATATGTGTGTGTGTGTATATATATATATATATATGTATATGTGTGTGTGTGTGTGTATATATATATATATATATATATATATATATATATGTATATATATATATATAT
>NC_068981.1:193041951-193050105 GCF_001194135.2 Octopus bimaculoides
TTTTCCTCAGTCGAGTTCCAGATTATCTTTGCAATTTTGGCTGGTTATACTCAAGATTGCTCCAATATATATTAGGCTACAGCACTGGAAATCAAATTTACTAATTTTTGAGGGAGATTTGAAATTACTTAAATAGTGATTGTTATTCGCACACCATGGAAGGGAGAATTTAGTGAATCGATATTATGTTATGTCATATATTATATTCATAGTATTTAATGTAATATTATAATATAAATAAATTATTGGATTGTCAATAGAGTATCTCTATAGATTGTCAATAGAGTATCTCTATAATTTATCTTTATAATTGAATTATACCAATATTTATATGGTATCCAACTGACATACTAGTGAATTGGATATTTAACATACCCCTTTGAAGGATTTCTTTTCATCAGTTTGTTACTTTATATATATATATATATATATATATACATATAATGTATGTACATACACACACACTCCACCCTGTTGGTAACTTTACCCATGATGTTAGTTGCATAAGAGAAGTGAAACTTAAGGGTTCACTGAAAAAACTTATTATGATTTTGACCCTCCACCAAAATATTTCTTTTTCCACCTCAAAACGAGATGCTTTGATCTCAAATGATGTCAAAATAATATCACTTGAAAAGCAAAAGATGGGGGTGAGAAACTATAAAGTAATATATATCATAAATGTTAAAGAACAATATTAGCAACTGAACAACAGTTGGAGCCTAATCTGTAACTGTTGCTGGTAGGCAGCCAAAAAGGAGTGCAGCATTTCTGATAGAAATTTTTGCTTTATTTATCATCATCATAATTATCATTTACCATTCACTTTTTCATGCATGAGTCAGATGACATTTGTTGTGAGTGATTTTCTATGGCAGGATGCCCTCCCTGTCACCAACACTTATGTTTCCAAGCAAAGGTAATATTTCCCCATGACCAGATGTATTTTTTCATGAAAGATTGGAAATGAACAACATTGCTTGTATGACAGTGATGATGTCCATTTACAACCATCTCATGATGTCAAGACAAGGATGCACTCAGATGCACACACACATACACATGCACACATACATACACACACATATATACACACACATACACACACAAATTATTCTGTTCTGTGGTATACTGATATTTGCTCTTAGGTAACATGGTGCAATGTGATGATTTGAGAGGTTCTCTGGTCAATGTTGCATTTTACCCTATCTTCTTGATGCTGCACTTCATACATACCTGCCTGTACTTTGTTACAATGTAACAAAACCTCTTAATGAATTTATCCTAGTGTTATTGTATAATCCATTCATTGAGCACTCATTTTCATTGTTCAACATTTACGTATATATGAGTTAAAATAATAAAAAAAGAACAGTAATAAATGAATGAAGAAAAAATATACAGTGTGTGTGTGTTTATTTGGCAAATAAAAAAAAATGACCATCCTGAAATGCAACATCTGTTTCAACACATGATTTCACATCAGGAATCTTGCAACGCGAATTGATATATATATATATATATATATATATATATATATATATATGTATATATATATGTATGTATATATACATATAAAGTCAGAGTACAATATGTACCTGTGTGTTTGAAAACTCTCCAAAACCATGTATCTCTCACTATATGTAAACTCATAGAGAGAATGTAGCAAATACATTTAGAAAAACGGTCATCCCAATTTGTAAAACTACAAAGAGAAGGGTAGATATCCCAGTATCGACTGATTATGCTGTCTGTGCCGAACTGATACTTAAAGCCCATCAGCTAGGTTTACTACGTAAGCTATTTAAAAAAATATATTTACCTCTGTGTGTGCATCTGTTCAGCTAAAGGCCCCTTGACTTCCAAATGAACATTAGCAAGCAAGTATAAATCAAAATTCAAATAAATTTTTCTAAATGTATTTGCTACATTCTATGTGTGTGTTTACATTTAGTGAGAGATGTGTGGTTTGGGAGAGTTTTAACTCTTCTTTCTAGCAAACAGGTGCATATATATATTGTTTGTAAAAAACATAAATCTGAAAGAAGAAGCACACTCTAAGATATAGAGTGGTATATATATTAAAAATGGGGAAGGCTTTTGAGATCTGACAATATGCCATAAAGCTAAACCCTTTATGAACGAGAAACCTAAGGTAATCCCATAAACCAGCCTTCCTCATTTTCGATATATCATCATCAGCAACATCGTTTAACGCCTGCTTTCCATGCTGGCATGGGTGGACTGGAGCAACATGAAATCAAGTGTTTTTGCTCAAGTGACAATGTGTCACTAGGATTTGAACTCACAACCTTACAATTGTGTGCCAAATATCCTAACCACTAAGCCACCTGCCTTCACACGTACGCATGCACACACACACACACACACACACACACACACACACACACACACACACAAATATATAGTTATATTTTGTTGCCATTGTTTTAACATCCATTCTTCCATGCTTGCATGGGTCAGTTTATCAAGGCAGATTTTCTATGGCCAGATACCTTTCCTCTCATCAACCCTACCTGTTTCCATGCAAGGTAATATTTCCCCATGGCTAGACATGCTTTTGCAGGTTACTGGAAATGTCGCCTTACTGGCGCTTGTGCCGGTGGCATGTTAGAAAAACATTCGAGCGAGGTTGTTGCCAGTGCTGCTGGACTGGCTCCTGTGCAGGCAGCATGTAAAAAACACCATTTTGAGCGTGGCCATTGCCAGTACCGCCTGACTGGCCCTCGTGCCGGTGGCACATAAAAACACCCACTACACTCTCAGAGTGGTTGGCGTTAGGAAGGGCATCCAGCTGTAGAAACTCTGCCAGATCAGATTGGAGCCTGGTGCAGCCTTCTGGTTCGCCAGTCCCCAGTCAAATTGTCCAACCCATGCTAGCATGGAAGGCGGACGTTAAACGATGATGATGATGATGATGATGATGAATGACTCTGCTCATTTGACAAGCATACATGCTTGCATATCATACAAGCACTGCCATTATTAACTCACTCCTTTTCTTCAAACTTGCTGGCCTTATACCTAAATTAAAGACAGTTATATGCTGATGTACATGATCACAAGTTTTGATATTTGAAACATATTTTAAAGATATTCTTAAATCGTACTAATTTTCCCCTGAATTAAAAACAGCAATCCTCATTCTTTTATCATGACTCATCTTATTTAATATCTTATTTTACCTTTTTATTCCATTTTGTTTTTATAAAAGCCTGAGGGAGTATGGGTATCAAAAGTACCAAAGAAGTTAGTTCCAGATGGGAATATATCTAATTGTGGCGTTGGTATGTTGATTTAGTCCATTAGAGATAACAGGAAAGTTAGAGAAAGGAAGAGACACCATATTGTTCATTATTTTACAAACAAATCTAAAGGCTCTCCATCTAAGTTAAAAATCAATTAGGAGAAATGCATGAATGTCTCCCAATCCCAGCCCCACTAATCTAAAAATATATTTAGCCTTAGAGTTGATCTGAGGCTGAACAACAACAACAACAATACTTTGTCATACTTCAACAAAGACGGAAATATTGTCCTATCTCTCACTTATGAAAAAGTTTCTTTGATATCACTAAAAATAGCAACTAACTGTCCTTAAAATCACATCCCTACCCTGCCCCTGCTCATTCTGATTCATGTTGCTGAGAGTTGGGGACCATGGACACATTCACCATCTCTTTCCATTGATTCCTGCCTCTGTTTTTGGTTGTGTATTCAGCTTAAGTTCATGTCCATTCTTTAATGTCATCCAGTCAACATCTTTTTGGTCTCTCTTCTTTGTTTCCTATTGACTTTTCTCTCTAGGATGTGGGTGCTGAATTTCTGGGCCCTGATGAACAAGTTCAAAATACTGCAGCTTCCTCTTCCTAAGAGATGTCAAAAATTCACTTTCTATTCCTATTTCTTCAAGTATTGACTCATTTGTTCAATGGTTAACCCAGCTGATCCTAAGTACTCCTCAGTAGCACATTGTTTCAAAAGCTTTGAGTTTTGCAGTGTTGTTTGCTCTTAGGGTCATGCTTACACATTTATAGAGTGCAACAGACCAATATTGTACCTTCAGGAATTTTCAATTTAATGTTCTTGTTAAGAGCTCTGTCTTTCCAAAATGTATCAAATGATTTTAAGACTGATCTTGCAGCCTCAAATTGTGCTCTTAGTTCATAGCCTTCATCTCCTGATTGTTCTATGAAAGCATCCAGATATTTGAACTTGGTGACTTATCCCAATGTTACACCTTGGCATTAGACATTGAGTTGCTCTGGTGTTTTTAATCACTGCTATAACACATCCTAGCAACTTAAAAAAGGGACACATTAAATAATCTAATCCGTTTTTTTTTATTACCCTGTCTTTTGTTCAGGAAGAAAGGGCAATCCTCATAACTTTTACATGGATTCTAAGGCTTTGTAGGATGGAAGAAAGGAGACCTGGTCCTAGAATATTTGCCACGAAGTGGACTCTTTTGAAGACACTCAAAAACCAGATGGTGCGAAAATGGGTGATGGATTAAGTCCACGTATTTTCTGATGAAAACAAACAAACAATTCATAATGTGAATATCTTTGATCATAGTTCTTCATCATAGTTGACCTGGTATTAAACAACAACAACAACTAAGAAGCTTCTTTCGGTATTCTTCTAATAAATCCACTTGGGAGGCTTTGGTTGGCCTGGGGCTAATTCTAATATTTATAAAATCTCCTTCAAATTACATCTTACTGTCTTAAAACGCATGGACTAATTAATTACAGTACATCTGAACAACACCATTCTACACACACACATACTCACAACCTCCAATAAAAAATGGAATTTTCACAGCTAGAAATGCCTATGATCATAGATCTGTTGCATCAGGACATACTGGGGGAAGAAGAAATAACATCACACAATGATACACAGATATAAGCTTGTTGGTACAAAAGTAGTTACTCTGATGTGCGACAGATTTGTTACAGCAGTAGCAACAGTAGGCTATAGAGAATGCAACCCAAACAGTTCAAAACTAGAATAGATTACTTTGATGTGAGGTGGATGATATAAAGGTAATCATTTCCTAACGACAATAATATTGTTCAAGGCTTAACCATGATAACCAACCTTTAGTTCAGTCTGCTGTAGGAATCAGTATTATTGGAAGCATCTAACTTAGTGATTCTCAACTGGAGTTCATATGACCCTTTGGGGTCCATATAAGATTTTGTTGTTAAAACTTGTGCGCAATAAATTGGTTATATTTCTACAATACACCAAATATTTTAACAATTTTTTAATACAATATCTAATAATATATAATCATAAAAATACAATAGGATTCTTTAAACATCATGGCTATGAGAGTCCATCCAAATAAAATGGAAATCAAAGGAGTCCATAGTTAAATAATGGTTGAGAACCACTGATCTAGACTTTAGTTCCAATTTCCCTCTCTTTTATACATACATACATACACACATACGTACATACATACATACATCTTTCTCTTCTTTAATTTCTCCCCCTGTTGTTTCTTGTCTTCTGTTCCTTTTATTACCATTCTCACTTACAGGCAGGATGGTATGGTTAAGAAGCTTGTTTTGCAACCATGTGGTTTTGGGTTCAGCCCCATTGCATGGCATCTTGGGCAAGTGTCTTTTACTTTCACCCCAGGCTGATCAATGCCTTGTGAGTGAAGATGGTGAACAGAAACTGTGTGGAAGCCTGTTGTGTATGTATATATATATATATATATATATATATATATATATATATATATATATACATACACATACACACACACACACACACACACACACACACACACACACACGTACATATATGCTGGTGATGTGTGTGTGTCTTTGTCTTTGTGTTTATCCCTGCCACACTTCTTGACGACTGGTGTTGCTTTTTTTGTGTCCCAGTAGCTTAGCACTCCAGGCAAAAGAGACTGACGGAATAAGTACCAGACATAAACATGTGTAATGAGATTGATTTGTTTGACTAAACTCTTGAAGGTGGTGCTTCAGCACGACCACACTCCAGTGATTCTAACAAGTAAAAGATAAAAGACTTCCTCTGTTTCATTTGAACATCAACATCAAAGACTTCTAAATTCTTTAAAAATATCTGATATGAGACAAGTGTGAGGGGGAGAGAGTAAAGGAAAGGAGAGCGATAGACAGACAGACAGACAGATGGATAGATAGAGAGAGAGAAAGAGAGAGAGAGAGAGCTAGAGAGAAATGCCTTAAGGAGAGAGAAAGGGAGATGAGAAATTGATCTCAGTATTTGATTGGTGCTTTAGGATGAAAGCTAAAGTTGATCTCAGTGGGATTTGAACTCAGAACATAATGCTGTCTGTAGGGCATTTCGATTTGGTGCTCTAATGACTTTGCTAATTCAATGTCTTTTGCTGAACTGAAGAGGCTGAAAAGAGATCTTTGAACCATCTTTGATAGCACACAATAAAGGTGAGGGCAGATTGAATGTTGATTGTTTTTCAAAGATTGGTGAGATGAACTACAGTTAAGTATTTCAGTGTTGAAATGTCTGTTAGCCAACCAAACACTTCCATTCTGAATCAGTGGTTGAAGACTAACTAAGCACTTTGGATGAGGTATTATGAATATTAAATAGTAACTCATGATGATATCACATAGTGAATGTATTCTGTATTAAACAATGAGACATTTTGTTAGAAATAATAATATTTGTATTACATAAATTTCTACATCTACGTTTTCAATTACTTCTTTAAATATCAGCTGTAGTCCCATGGTTCTGGATTTGCTTTTATTGACATGTGATCCACTCACAGCAACAGGCAGGATATCTCCTTTTTATATTTATGAGAGTATGTTATCAATTCTCTCATCACTACTTCTGTAAGTTCAATGAAGTCTATAGTTTACTGAGGAAATCAAATAACAACAAAAGATACTCAGAGTTATCTCCCATACATTCTCAAAACGACTCAAAACAATGTTCATCGATGACTAATGTATATTCTCCATTTTTTTCTCAAGTTAATCTTTTAGTGTTCCCCATATTTGGGAAAGTATAAACCACAAAATTCCTGTTAAGTGACAAAAGACAGGAGAAGGAAGTTTTTTAATCATATAACACAACACAATTACATCTTACTTCAAGTGAATGTGGTCACGCATGGAAAAACTCTAAGAAAAAGAAGAGATGGTGAAAGATGGGGAGTTAAGCTGCATCAGGGAAAAGGCAGGAAAGAAGAGTGCAGAAAGCTTGAGGTTTGATATGGCCAAGAAAGAAGGAAGAAAGAGGTTATTTTCTTGTTGCTATGCACATATGAGGTGTATAGGTCATGGATTTAAGGTTAAACTTCATTCTGGAAATAATTCTATGATATTTTCCCAGCCTTTGTTGTTCTTTCCGTCATTCTAAAGAAATGTAAGCAACACGTGATTTATCAATGGTATTAGTTTAAATACAACAATAAAACCAACTAACGAAAGAAGTTTTGCGCAGAATTCTTCAAATATATATATATAATGTATTCTTCTCTCAAGTTGTTCTGACACTGTTGCTATAGTTACTGTCTAGAAGGAAATAAAAAATTTTATAGCCAAGAACCATTCTTTGAAACTGATGTTTGCAAAGTTATAGCTCACAATAACTTACTCGAACAAAAATATGTTTACTACACATACACACACACATGCGTGCGCATGCACACACACACAAACACAAACTGTTTTATTTCTTCCTTGACACAAGAGAAATTCTAAATATTTAGATAAAAACAGCAACTGTTGTTTTGTTGTTGTTGCTGCTACTGTGGCTGTTGTTGTTGCTATTGTTGTTTAACCCTAATTCAGTCCTGATCCAGTTGACATGTGGTCAAATATGCTTCAGTTGTGACTACTTCCTCTTTAGTTTCGGACAACATTATTCAGTGTGTGAAAGCACATAGGCCTAGTGGTTAGGGTGTCTGGTTCATGATTGCAAACTCTTGAGTTCCATTCCTGGATCAGGAAGCTCATTGTATCTTTAAGTAAGGCATTTCATTTTACATTGCTCTAGTTTGTTCAGCTGAAAATAAACACCAGTTGAGTATTGGAGAAACTCTCTCTCTCTCTCTCTCTCTCTCTCTCTCTCTCTCTCTCTCTCTCTCTC
>NC_068981.1:193050196-193052420 GCF_001194135.2 Octopus bimaculoides
CTCTCTCTCTCTCTCTCTCTCTCTCTCTCTCTCTCTCTCTCTCCAGCTGTCACATTCTGGAGGTTGCATTGGATCAATCTTTGGAAGAGTCAAGATGGTGTCTTTGTGTGCAGTGATTACATAGACACTTAAAACAGTTACTGAAAGCATGGTATATGTTACCAAGCCATATGCATTTATGTTTGATGGTTGGTTCTTTATGCTGCCTAATTTATGTACCTTTAGTACTGAGTCCAACATTTCTTCAAAGAGCAGCTATTACTACTTTCACTTCTGAAGTCCACTTTTCTTTATCAAGCCTAACAAACGATAAACTCTTTGATACTGTAAGGCTGCAGACCACCATTTTCCTTATGGTTCACAGGAATTATTTCCAGAATGAAGTTTAACCTTAAATCCATGACCTATACACCTCATATGTGCATAGCAACAAGAAAATAACCTCTTTCTTCCTTCTTTCTTGGTCATATCAAACCTCAAGCTTTCTGCTCTCGTCTTTCCTGCCTTTTCCCTGATGCAACTCAACTTCCCATCCTTCATCATCTACCTGTACTTATTTTTCTGAGAGTTCTTCTATGTGTGATCACATTCACTTGAAGTAAGATGTAACTGTGTTGTGTTATATGATTAAAAAACTTCATTCTCCTATCTTTTGTCACTTGACAGGAATTTTGTGGTTTATATTTTAGTTCATGTATCACTCAACCACATGACTAATCTGCTTCCCTCCACATTTCTATCCCATTGTGGGTCTGTGGCAAAGCTGACCTTTGAATTACATGTATAGTCTATCTAATATTATGATGTAAGAGGATGAGTATTTTATAAACACCTGTAATCTAATGTAATCCACAGGTACATACTCAACAAATGGCAAAGCTAGACATTTCTGAATAACAATTTACCAAGGATTCATTGTGTTTATGACAGACTTCATTCAGTGACCTTGTCATTTCTTAGCATCAGAGCCAATGCTGACTGAGCAGACCTAGGATTAAAGACATTCTAGTTCAGCTTATTTCATCTTTGAGGGGCTAACACAGGCTGTTTTATCTAATGTATCTTTTTCGTATTTAAGATCACAGAGTATGATTTCAGAGGGAGATTTATCAGCTATTTCTAGCTGATTAAGTAACAATGTATAGGCTCCCTTACTGAGTCTGTTTATTAACATTAGAGTGAGATCAATGATGTATTGATTGACTGATTGATTCTTTATGTTAACTATTAGCCACATTATTGCTGTATGTGGAAGAGAGAGAGAGAAAGAGAGAGAGAGAGAGAGAGAGAGAGAGAGAAACATACATACATACATACATACAGACAGACAGACAGATAGAAAGATAGATAGATAGAAAGATAGATAGATGGATAGATAGATAGATAGATGGATAGATAGATAGATAGATAGATGGATGGATGGATGGATGGATGGATGGATAGATGGATGGATGGATAGATGGATAAATAGATAGATAGTGAAGGAGAAAGATAAAAAATGTGAATGAGAGGGAGGCGGAGCAGGGTTGCCAGATTAAGTTACAAGTGATAGATTACACTACTTTGTAGTATTGTCCATTTCTATTCTCCTTTTAAATGAGGGTTACCTGCTATTCTAGAATTTTAATTTTTAAATGCAAAAGTCTTATTAAATTATCAATTAAATTACCAATTAAATTATCAGTTAAACTTGAACTGACCCACAGGCAAATATTGTTTTTTTTTTAAATTTATGAACAAAATGATCTTTTTTAGGTTAGTTATTTAATTTGCTACAATTTGAAAAATTTGAGCTACTTTTTATGAAACTAAACTAGCAACCCCTGGATTGGTAATCCTCTGAGTGCTCTTACTGAGGATGGAAACTAAATGTGGTTTTGTGTTAACTGAAAAGTCTTTCATTGAAGCAACAACGTAATAGAAGTTAACGTTATAAGTGATGTAGGTGGTTGACCTTAACGGAGGTGAGTAATTGCTGCAACTTGATTCCTAACTGATGAAAAAATGGCTCTTTACTGAAATAAATAGCATTTTTATAGCAGGTTTCTCATGGCGTATGATGAGTCTGTTTATTATACAAAACGTTTTAAAACATTCTCTCCTTACCTCTGTACACCTTTCATTTTAGTTTTTGCCCACACACAAATACACCAACAGCTTTCTCTGTTTTTCTCTCTCCCACCATCATCTCTCTCTTTCACCCTCATTCTCTCTGTCCTCATAT
>NC_068981.1:193052520-193057419 GCF_001194135.2 Octopus bimaculoides
TATATATATATATATATATATATGTATATTACATGTACGTGTGTGTGTGTGTATACAAACATGTATGTATACACCCCCACCATTTATATTTATACATAAATCTACAGAAGCAATATCTGGACATATTGTCAGTGTCATATCCTGGAGTCAATGAATGTTTTGAGTCTTACAACATTTTCCCTCATCCAGGTGACCTGGTCTAGGTTGATCAACTCTGGTCCTCTGTCCGAGTGGCATTCTACTGATTCCACTGGTCATCTCTTTTCAGCCCAAACTATCTCAATGCTTTATCTACAGTATTACTATTGTTATTGATGGCTCTTTCATTTATTCCTGTAATGCACTGAGTTCCACAGGCTTTCTTAAGAGCAGAGATCTGTGAATCCTTAACTGCTCGTTTTCATTAGTAGTCACCTTGTCTTCTACTTGTTACTGCAATAGTCCTCCACCAACTCCTGGTTTTGTGTTCTCTTCCCTTCTTCTGTGTCTTCGATTCTCCCCTCCAAGGACATAGTTAACTGCAGTAAGATGAGCTGTCTTGTTGCCTCATAAGCTGAGGTAACGTGTCTGGTTTCAATGAGAATTAAGTGATACGTGACAGGAATCTCAACACTTCTTTAGGTTAACTCTTATCATCCAGTCATATACTGTGGAAAGCAAACCGTTGAAGCAGTTCTTGGACTGTTTTTTTTTCAGCTGCTCTCTTTCTCTCTCTCTCTCTCTCCTTAAAGATAATTTTCCTGGTTTTTTATTATCAGTGACGGCCTTAAGGGTCTGGTCATGCTTCCAGTGATAGCTTCTTTACCCCAGTGTCTTGTGGAGCAGCTGCTAAGGATGGATTCACCCCCACCATCTTAAAATACCGAGCATTCACACTGTACTCCATTTAAATAGGTTGGATGGGCTGAGATGGATGTTTAGACCCTACTGAATCAAGAACTTCATCTTCTCTAGGTATCACTTTGCTGCAAGTTGATATTCCACTCCATTGCCTCTTCTGACTTCATTTAAACACTTTGTTTTTTGCATTGCTACTGCTCTACTTGTTTGTTCTTCCTCCACTAAAGTTCATACCACTTCTTGCACCAGCTTCTGCCTATCTTTCTTGCTGTCTATGTCATTGCAGGTCATTATTAATCTTTCAAATCCAGCTCTGCCTTGTGCCACACTCTCAAGAAGAGCCTGGTATTTCAGCCACATTACTGTCTACTGGATTGCTTAAGCTGCCTTCCATTTCTTCAATGTCCTCACTATAATCCCTGTACTGGACATTTTGGAGCTGCTCTCATACCTGTGTCATCACAAATTCTTCTCTGTCAGAACAAACAAAAACCTGAGCTTGTTATTGCTCCTCATACACTCCTCTCCACACACTTTCTGCAACATTGCATAGGCCTCTGAGCAGGTATCGCCATGACAACTTTCTCTGTCATGGTCAGTTCGATGATCACTTGTTACACACCTTCCTACCAAGCTGTGCTGTAAACAGTGGAAGTGAGCTAGAACGTTAAAACTTAGTGCACATGTACATGCACAGCAGAGTTCAAGGTCAATTTTTGCCAAGCAGCTTCACACTGTGTGCTTCATTACTATGACAACAGTCCAGATACTAATTGATCAGACTGCGTACATGCAAATATATCCTGTTGATGCTGTTGAAATCTCAATGAAGGAACCTTGGATCTTGGTTAAAAACCGATTCTTATTCTATTGGCAAGAAATCTTGAAATATAACTAAATAATGACATACATATATACATACATACATGTATGTATGTATGTATGTATGTATGTATGTATGTATGTATGTATGTATGTATGTATGTATGTATGTATGTATGCATGAATGTATGTATGCATATACGTATACATGCATGAGTAGAAGCGAGGGTGAGGGAGAGAGTGAGCAGGTGAGAGTGAGAAGCAGACAGACATAAATAGATAGATCGGAGACCCTCCTCGGTCACGAATGACCATGGGATTGCACCTAGAAAGTTACCCTTCCAGGCACAAGCCTGGGCAAGGTTGTTTATGGAAGACCAGCAGTTGCCCATGCATACCAGCCTCCCCTCCCCATGTCACCAGTGTTATTCAAAGGAAAGGCAAAGGGGCTGATACCGATTGGCACCAGTGATGTCGCAACTCATTTCTACAGCTGAGTGAACTGAAGCAATGTGAAATAAAGTGTCTTGCTCAAGAACACAACATGCAACCTGGTCCGGGTTTTGAACTCACAACCTCACGATCGTAAGATCGACGCTCTAACCACTGAGCCATGCACCTTCACATATAGATAGATAGATACATATATATATACATACACATATATCTATCTGTCTATCTATCTATCTATTTATCACATATATATCATATATATATATATGTGTATGTATACACACACACACACACATATATATGTGTATATATATATATATATATATATACACACACACTAGCGTAGCTAGAGTGTGTGCCACTCAGCTTCAATTTGCTGCCCTCAGGCCCCACAAAAAACACATTTGCCTACAGCAGACCCAAAAGTGCTGCTGGGGAGGACCACCCCTATAGCCCCCACCATCTATGCTAGTGCGTGTGTGTATGCGTGTGCGCGTGCGAGTATATATATATATATATATATAAATGCCTGAACTTTTACGTGTTCACATATAGAAAGTAAAAGGAATGTTGCCATATGTTATGTAATTGCACGTATTTGACTCTAAACATTAGAGAGATTATCAGTCACGTGTTGTGATGTTATCTTCAAACAATGGATGTACTTTTGCATTACAGCAGCCTTTCTGAAGGTATCAGAAATACCTGTTCTATATCTACTATTAATGTCGGTCATACAATCGTCTGGCATTGCTGGATACTACTATAATATTCATATGACATTTTATTGACAGTCATATTGGAGTTCCACTCATTTTTAACAAACTGTGATTACTACTAATTCTGTAGCCAGATACCATTTGAAATAAACAAGATGAATTTTGGCAGATAAGAGAAAGTTTATATCTAATTTTGTCTTGTAATGCCATGAATGAGAGAAAGAATAAGTTGGGTCAATTATGTACTCACTTACTGAGAATCAAAGCTGTGAAAATCATTAAAAAATCATTTATAACAAATTTTCCTTTCACCTAACGGAATCAATGAGCTTGGTAGTTTTGTTAGTCTCTAAACTTTGGAATATACAATATAAACTGAGAACCTGGTGTGGATGGAAAACGGGTAAAGTATAATAAATAGATTAATTGACTGAGAACCAGAATTGGCCGAGCCAAGGTGACTTTCAACAAATAGTGTACAACTCCTGTCATGACATCAAATGTTATTGCGGAACAGAATCACAAACTGCTTGTTGAGGTACCCTCTAATGCAAGGACCATACGTTTGTGTTGATTTTGCAATGTACAATGAAGATGGAGAGAGATGTGCTCAGCTTTGGCTGAACAAAAGTTAGCTGGATGTAAAGTGGTTTTCAAGAGGTCACCACAGCAAACATAGCAAAACACCCAAGTATGTTCAAATCCTGTAGAGACCAGATATGTCTTTCATAAATACAGGATTGATACTACACACACGTATGTGTACATACATACATACATACACACATACATACATACATACATATATGTGTGTGTGCATGTGCTTGCGCATGTGTATATGTATGTGTGTATGTGTGCATGTGCCATGAGTGCTACTGGTAACATGGAGTCCAGTACAACCTGTTGCGTGGTCAGATCATAGGTGACTAAACCAGCACTCCACTCATTTATTTATTTTTCCTAAAGCGAAAATTGTAGGAAAAATTTTAGGAAAGATAAATAAGTAAATGAGTAGAAACTATACCGGTGAGTGCGTTAAATAATAAGGCACTAAAAGAGAATGACTCTCTCCAGACACAACAAAATATGCTTCAACGCACGAACTCACATTAAAGAATCTTGCAAACCAAATCCAAAAACGAAGTGTAAATGTGCTATACATAATTATATGTAATTAGAGTTACTTCCCTTGGTATAGAAATAGGAAAGAGTTATTTCCCTTGCATTGCTTTACTCCCAATTCTGTGTAATTCTATGTACACTAGTGATGGTGTATAATGACAACAGTAAGACAACAAATGAAGTCATACAGGTGTTTGTTAAGATCAGCATTTACTCTGACAACACTAACTACAACAACATGTAAACTAAACAAATCAATAGACCGAAAGTCTTGAGATAGGAAAAACAATCTGAGCCAATTCAAATCCCATCCATGGACTTGTTTCATTGATTACCTTTAATGTACTTTTGCTATTTATAATATCACTTTATGTTCGGAATCTTTGTTGTTAATTCATTCATGATACTAAAATATATTGACATGCTTAAAACATATTTAACTTAACAGAGTTTTCAACATAGTTTACTTATAAAGCTGCTATTTTCTTGGTATAATAGCTGGGTTCAATTGAAATCAGTTTTGCAGTTAGGATAGTAGATTAAATCCCTAATTAGGTTTAGCCTCTCAATCTAACCATCTTAGGTGCCTTTAACAAAGTCCATTGTGTTGCAAGCATTCAGACCAGGTCTCTCTGGTTTGGGAATCACTTCCTCCTTCCATTCCACCAATCTCAAAAGCCCTTGATAAAAGGTCCGTCTTCCCTGGCACTACCTTTCTTCCTCCTATAAGTAAGTCATATAATAGGTGCAGGCGTGGCTGTGTGGTAAGAACCTTGTTTCCCAATCACATGGTTCTATGTTCAGTCCCACTGCATGACATGTTGGGCAAGTATTTTCTATTCTAACCATGGGCTGACCAAAGCCTTATGAGTGGGTTTGGTAGATGAAACTGAAACATATCCATATATATATATATATATTTGTATGTACATATATATAAATA
>NC_068981.1:193057524-193058226 GCF_001194135.2 Octopus bimaculoides
GTGTTCGTGTGTCTACATCCTTGTAGCTTAGTAGTTTGGCAAAAGAGACTAGCAAAATAAGTACCAGGCTGAGAAAAAAAAAAAAACCCAAAAAACCAGAGATTAAGCACTGGAGTCAATTCATTTAGTTGTTATCTCTAACAAATCCACTAACCACATAGAAGCTTTTAATTGGCTCGTTAATGAGGAAGGATTCAATAAAAGCAACTACTTACTGTTGATACAAAATGTGTCTCTTTAAACTTTATCCAACTTTAGATGTGTCTGCCTGAAAGGGATGGAAACACAATCGGTTAACATGTATCTGATAAATATCATGGCAAAGTTTACTCATAATCATCATCATAAAGCTTATTCACAATTATTCATAATAAAATTAGGAGAAATGCAGAAAGATATGAAGTGGATACACACTGACTTCACAACCAAGAATCAAAACTTCATTCTTCATGCCTCTGTCCATTGTTTTTGGAATCTACAGTCAGTATTTGTTTGTGCCACCTGTCATCACCATATCAGGTGAAACAGTTCAATTTAAGTAGGTGATTCAACTTCCCAGGTTATTGATCTAGCTTAGCTTTAGGAGAGCTATAAGTATGAGACATCTGTAGAGAAATACGTTTTCCCTGAGTGATTTCAGAGAGGTAACCTCTCTCTCTCTCTCTCTCTCTCTCTCTCTCTCTTTTACTTTGTTGAAATGTC
>NC_068981.1:193058236-193068752 GCF_001194135.2 Octopus bimaculoides
AGTTAAAATGGTGATTCCCTTTCCATCCACAATTTTCAGAGTTAATTTCTTTTACTCTCTCCTTTATTGTTTGCCACTTGCAGACAACAAACTTGTCACCAATGGTAAACCTTACACGAGCTTTATATCATTAATGTTTTTTCCTTCCACACAACTTAGTATTCGAATGGTGCTTTTTACATATCATTGGTACTGGGAGCCAGTCAGGTTGGCACTGGCAATGACCCACGCATGAATGGTGCTTATTGCATGCCACCAGCATGGAAGCCAGTCAGGCGACACTGGCATCGGCCACAACTACAATTTCCATTTGATTGTGGTTTAATTTGATTTTGATTTTGATTTACTTGACTCAATAGGTCTCCTCAAGCACATATATATATCACACACACACACACACACACACACACACACACACACAGACACCACACACACACACACACACACACACACACACATTTATATATCTATCACATATATGTGGAGGTGCATGGCTCAGTGGTTAGAGCGTCGAGCTTACGATCGTGAGGCTGTGAGTTTGATTCCTGGACCAGGCTGCATGTTGTGTTCTTGAGCAAGACACTTTATTTCACATTGCTCCAGTTCACTCAGCCATAGAAATGAGTTGCGACGTCACTGGTGCCAAGCTGTATCGGCCCCTTTGCTTTTCCCCTGGATAACATCAGTGGTGTGGAGAGGGGAGGCTGGTATGCAAGGGCGACTACTGGTCTTCCATAAACAACTTTGCCTGGACTTGTGCCTTGGAGGGTAACTTTCTAGGTGTAATCCCATGGTCCCATGGTTATTCATGACCAAAGGGGGTCACCCATATATAGATATATGTATGTATATATATATATATCAGGTATTGAAGCCATCCTCATCAAAATGCAGCTTAGATGGTCAGGTCACCTCTCACATAGGAATGATATCAGAATTGTGAAGTAACTTCTCTTTGGCCAATTTCCAACAGGAAGGTCAGGCAGAAGGTCACTCTTTCATTTCAAAGACAATCTGAAGTAATGCAACATTCCCATTTCATCCTGGAAAGACTAGGCATCAGAATGAAGTCTTGTTTCTCCTCAATTCAAAGATCTTAGTAGATTCAACTCCAACATCGCGACCAACTTCATGCAATCATGAAGTAATGCTGCCAAAATGCTGCTCCTCTAAATGAAAACCTTACCTGTCATTGTGGTTTTCTGGCAGGGAGTCTTACCATCCACTCAAGGAAACACATAGTAAATGATCCACAAGCACTTGAACAAACTGAGTTCCCAACTTGTTCCATTAACCAAAAGGTTTGCAAGGCACCAGCAGGCTTCAAGAGACATATTCATGTCATAGAACATGATTACTGCTGTATTTTACTGAACTGTCATTTGTCATTCATGATGAGAGAATCCATCATCATATATATATGTATATGTATAAGCATCTCTCATATTGTGGAAATGTAATATTCTTGAAAATTAAGCCACAACATGAGATTCTGTAGTCACTATAAAACTGATAGGAACACAATGTTTCTCTAATGTGTGGGTTGGCTATAGCTATATTATATGTGTTGTATTATAGCTGTGAACATTGATTATAGCTGTAAATATTGATTGAAACTATTACCATTTGGTGGAAAATTTTAACATGCATCTAAACTTTTATGTGAATCAATTATGTTCAATTGATTAAAACCAAGTAAAACTTCAAAGTCAAACAGATTAATGGGTATCTCTTTAGAGAGGAATTTTATAAAAGTTATATAAAATAGTTGATGATGTTACCTAATATTCACCTAAATTCCTCAGGTTTTGGCATCAATCATTAATTGGATCTGGCTGATAGATTAACAGAGGAAAATATAAAAGAAGGTAATCAGGATGATAATGCCAAGTCTTCAACAAATGCTATATTTCCAGATGAAATCATTCTTTGTAAATTAAGAATTTCGTAGTCTTTTAGCATGGAACTGAAATTCTCATTATGAGATGTCTGCAAAACAAATACTGGAATTCTTCAACAATCAAAGATAGTAGACTGACTTAGATGAAGGAATTATAAAAGTTCTTGGAATTAAATGATTTAATAGTGAGAACATATTGGTGATTGTTATTTTAATTATTTTGTTATTATAATCGTTGTTTCATCTCATAGGGGCTCCCATACTGAAAATACAGATTTTTGTGTCAGATCACAAAAATCATATTTTAGTTTTGAAATAAGTAGATTCCATTCACACTTTTTGGGGGGAACAAAAAAGGCCCGCAAAACAAAGATGTGTCTTTAAATAGAATCTTACTTGTCTGAGATATTTTGCCTGAGTGAACCTAATGGATCTCACAATGAGCAATTAGATAATATTAGAATGGAAGGATTAAGAATTAATAGTTTTGCTCATGAATACATAACAATCCTATTGACAGATTACAGTTGAGATATTAGTGTACAATAGATACAAGCATATCTTTATTCAGGAATACCTCAGTTACAACAGCTAATGTGGTTAATGCATGCATCTGCAGCTAATACCTGTTGATATTTACTGCATGAGTAAGGCAATGAGCTGGCTGAATCATTAGCACACAGAACTAAATTCTTGGCAGTATTTTGTCTGTTTTAACATTCCAAGTTCAGTTTCTGCCGAGGTCAGTTTTGCTTTTTATCCTTTTGGGGTCAATTAAATAACTACCAGTGGAACACTGAGATCGATGTAATCAACCTATACCCTCCCTTGAAATTACTGACCTTGTGCCAAAATTTGAAATTGATATTTACTGCAAGAGCATCACAGAATTTAAAACTGCAGTGTTCAAATATATAAATATCTTTTATCTTTTACTTGTTTCATTCATAGGATTGTGGCCATGCTGGAGCACCACCTTGAAGGGTTTAGTAGAACAAATTGACCTCAGTACTTATTTTTAATACTATTCTATCGGTTACTTTGGTTAAATCACTAAGCTATAGAGATGTAAACAAACCAACATCCATCCATTCATCCATCATCATCATCATTTATCACCACCATCATCATCATCATCAGGAACTAGTAAACTAGAGAACTGCACCAAGCTCCACTGTCTGTTTTGGCATGGATTTTACAGCTGGATGCCCTTCCTAGCACCAACCACTTTACAAAGTGAACCCACTGATAGGCTTCCACACAATTTCTATCTACCAAATTAGGGACTTGCTTCTGAACCTGGTTGAGGAGATCTAAGTAACAAGATGGTGCATCTTCCCCCAAATATGACAACAACATTCCATACAAGGATGAATTGTGGGCTTGTTATGATACAAAATGGTTTTGGATGTGAGGTAGTCCTTTGACCTATACAATCTTATAGGAAGCAGACAAACCAATCGATTAAGAACCCCAAGAAAGATCAGGTAAGAAAGTAAGACCAAGCACTTTGAAAGAAGACCTTTCACCAAATGGTTTGACTGTCTCACCATGTCATACTTCAGACCTATAGAGGAACATAAGGCTCCTACTTCCTACTGAAAGACACAAATTCGTCTTGCCTTGGTTGAAATAGCTAGTCTCTGATCTTCGAATAGGGAGTCACATCGGACTGTAAAATCCCACAGTATCTTATGTTCCTTGTTCTCGGTGACTCCTGATTCATGTTCATATCATTTCCGTGCCCTGTTTAGGCTGTACTTTCCACATAGCCTCCAGTGGACATGGATTTTCAGGTGGGGCCCAGCTAGAATTTTCTTCAGGTTTTGTTCAAGCTTCTGGAGTCTTGCATGCATAGCGGGATTATTACCTGCAGCTTACAGTACCATGCTATCCATTCTTTTCAGCTATTTGATACTTTCCTGATTATTCTGGCCATGCCATGGAGGCAAACCTTTTGTAACAGTTCTACAGGGCACTCTATTCCAATTTCCTCTATATTCCCCTCGATGACTTCTGATATTGTTCCCAGGGACCCAACAATAATAGGCATTATCTTCACCTTCATTTTCCATTGCCAGGCTATTTCGTACTTAAGAGGGTTGTAGTTATTTATCTTTTTGCTTTCCTTCTTGACTATTTGTGGGTCAAAGGAGCCTGCAACATCAACTATAAAGCATATGTGGTGCATCTTGTCAACCATCAATAGGTCCGGTCTGTTACAATTTAGCACCTGACTATTATTATTATTACTCTTATAATTATTATTAGTACAAAATCCCTCACAAGATGGGCTGATTTTGATTTCAACTTTGATTGTACATGCACTGAATGAGTGCTGAAATGAGGATAAACAACAACAGAAGCAGTAGTATCAATAAGAGCAACAACAACAACAACAACATATCTAAATGCGTGGCTTTCGTCAGCATATAGTTTATTTAAGATGTTAAGAAAAATATATATGAAGAATTATTTTGTGGTTGGGAAGCTAAAGCTAGGATTACAGACCCTTCTCATCTTTCTACTCCATAAACTGTTTTGTTTATCAAAAACACTCCAGCATATTTATATTGTTGTCATCACTTTAAGGCATTTGGGCGGACATTTTGTATAGTTCTCAGAAAAGAATCACATTTGTCTTAGGTATCAGTTTTGACACCTGATTGGAACCATTCCAATTTATTTACACTGTTAATGGATTTCTGGAAGGCATGAACATCACACATTTATTTTTTTCTTGCCATTATAAATTTATGGTTGGTCTTGATGTTTAGTTCCTAGATCTTAACCCTGACCTGGCAGGTCTTATAGACCTGCTAGGTCAAAGGCACATTCCAGCCTTGACCATATCTTCTGGAGGGAATCTTGAAATCATTATGTATTATGTACTTTCTATATTTAAGGATTCTAAAATGTGAAGTGAGGAAGATTTGGCTAACATTTCTAGTGGGTTGGACAACCATGCAGATGTATCCATGTTGTGGCATTTTGCCCTTATATATATTCCAGTTTTTAAATTAATATTTTGTATTGTATTGTCATAGGCATGGCAGTATGGTTACAAAGCTTGCTTCCCAACCATTCAGTCTCAGGTTCAGTCCTATTGCACTTCACCTTGAGCAAGTGTTTTCTAAGATATCCTTAGACTGACTGAAGCCTACTGTTTGAAAATAGATGAGGAATGACAACAGGAAGGGCATTCACTGTAGAAAATCTGCCTAAAAAATGCTATCTGACTCATGCAAGCATGGAAATGTGGATGTTAAATGATGATGAAGATGATGGTTTTTGTATTGATATTTGGTCTTTTTATTATAGTGTTTTCATAGAAATTCTGGAAATATAATGTTGCTATGTTGCATTATAACTTATATTAGCATTACATCTGTATAAAATGCAGTAGAAATGGCATAGAAATTAGAGAAACTAACTGAATCTCTACTTATTAATAGTGTGTATAAATGTTGACTGGCTGGTTTATTTTTTCAAGCATACATGATATGATATTGTGGGAGAGTGGGAGAGAACAGAAGACAGATACAGAGAGTTAACCTAAGAGGTACAGAATGAGTGCACATCCTAGGCTTAATGGCAGACAATGAGTAAAAGAATTCTACTGCATACACACATAGAGTGAGAGACAGACAGAAGGGTTGTAGAAATTAAGGAGAAGAGGAGAGGGAGGAGGAAGAGAAATGAGTAAATGACAAAGTAATAACTAAAAGAGTTATACAAATGAGAAATTTGTTCATTTAATTTATTTTAAAGTAACAAGTATTTTTCTTTGAAAATTAATATTTATTTCATCATTTTGTATAAGTACCAAGAAATTTGATAAAAGTTGAATTAATATTATTGTATGTTTGCTATATTTCCTGATACTATCCCATGGTGTCAAAACTCTATTTCCAAAGTTACCCATCATATGACATGTAACACTAGTATTCTATGGTACATTTTTTTTAATGTTAGATCATCATCATCATCATCGTTTAATATCTGTTTTCCATGCTGGCATGGGTTGGATGGTTTGACTGAAGCCTGGAGAGCTAGTGGCTGCACCAAGCTCCAATCTGATCTGGCAATGTTTCTACAGCTGGATGCCCTTCCTAACGCCAACCAATCCGAGAGTGTAGTGGGTACTTTTTACGTGACACCAGCACAGGAGCCAGTCAGGTAGGCCTGGCATCGGTCATGTTTGGATAGTGCTTTTTACATGCCACTGGCATGGGCGCCAGTCTTGGGGTACTGGCATTGGCCATTTAGGGGTACTGGCATAGGTAATTATCTTAAATTAAAATATACACTTGAAAGAACTTTACATTAAAATACTAGTGTGTATAACAATTTAGAATGTGTATACAAACAGAAAAACACTAGCTGTAACATCTTATCTCAGAGAAACTTGTCTAAGAGAATTACATTAAAAACACATGACCTTGTTCAGATTAATTCTACCAAATAATTACCCTTCTACTATAGGCACAAACCTGAAGTTTTGGGGCAGAGAGTTAATCAATTACATCAGTCCCAGTACCCAACTGGTGCTTATTTCATGGACCTTGAAAGGACGAAAGGTAAAGTTGACCTCAGTGGAATTTGGACCCACATGGATGAAATATTGCTAAGCATCTTGTCCACATGCTAACAATTCTGCCATCTGACAGCCTTAATAATAACAATCCTTTCTACAACAACAATGAGGATGACGACAACAACAACAACATGGAATTTGGCCTTGACAAGTGTGCAAAAGCTTCATTCAAATGTGGTAAACTTACAGCTAATACCATGACCAACCTTGATCATGATACATCTATCAAGGACCTGGATCAAGAAGGCTTTTATAAGTATCTTGAGGTACATGAATGGAAAGGGATTCAGCATGGATCAGTGAAAGAGAAGATCAGGAAAGATTATTATTGATGTGTCAGAATGGTTCTAAATGCTGAGCTGAACTCTCAGAATAGAATTGCAGCTATAAACTCCCTGGTAGTACCAGCTGTTCAGTATAGCCTTAATGTCATCAACTGGAATCTGAGTGAAATCTAGCATATGGACATAAAGACCAGGAAACTGCTTGTACTAAACAAGATGCACCACCTAAAATCAGACATCTAGAGCCCTAATCCAACTTGAAAGTCCTATAAAACAACAACAATAGGACTCCAAATGTACATCCAGAGTAACACCAACTGGATGGTACAGCTGGTAAGGCAACATGAGCAAATTAAGAAATTAGACTCAATCTCAATGGAAGCATATAAATACAAACAAGAGCTTAACCTGTCTGATTGTGATGATGATAAGGAGGGCACACCACCCACTAAAGCAGCAAAAATGTGTAAAACAAAAGCCGAACAGGAAAGCTTGAAGGTAATATCGAGACTGTGGAAAGAAAAACCATTGCATGGGCAATACCCCAAATGAGCTGGGGAAGCTGATGTAGATAATGAGAAGAACACATCAGTGACTGCAGAGTGCTGGTTTGAAAGATGAAACAAGGATTTATCCTAGTGGCACAAGATCAGAGCCTCCTCACCTAGAACTATCAAGCTAATGCCACACACAATAGGGTAGACACAAAGTATAGACTCTGCAATGACAAACTTGAGAGTGTAGACTGTGTTGTTGCTGGTTGCTCAGTCCTTGTTTCTACAGAATATAAAACCAGGCATAATCAAGTTGGCCAATACTTGCACTAGAACATATGCTGTCACTGTGAAACCCCACACCTTAAGAACTGGTATGAATACCATCCAGAGGTAGTCACTGAGGGAAAGAATGTTACTATCCTATGGGATTATGGGATACATATAGACAGGCAAATAAATGATAATAGAACAGACATCATCAAAGACCTAAGACAAAAAAAAAACATGCCTGTTAATTGAAATGACAGTGCCTAGTAATAGAAACATCTCAGCAAGGGAATTTCAAAAATTGTTGAAATATAAAGAACCTTGAGATTGAGATATCTAGGACATGGCAACTGAAAGCCAACACCACCTCTGTTGTTGGAGGTGCCCTGGGAATGATCAAGAAAGGTAGTGACAAATTTTTTGTCCAGATCACTGGGAAACCGATAATAATAATAATAATAATAATAATAATAATAATAATAATAATAATAATAATAATAATAATAATAATAATAATAATAAAAGACTGGATATAGTTGTCAGAGATCACCGAGAAAAATTGTTTTCTAATTGACATAACCATCCCTACAGATAACAATGTATCTCTAAGAGAAACAGAAATCTTTGAAATACAAATATCTGGAAATATAAATAGCCTGAATGTAGAACCTAAAAACAAAACAATTCCTATAATAATAGGTGCATTAGGTATGATTAAAAACTTACAGGCAAATACACAACCAAAACACAAGGACTTATGAATATATATGACATACAGAAAATAGCACAACTAGTCACCGAACACATCCTACATAAAGCACTTTTAATACAGTGAAAATAACAACACCGAAACAAACCACAGCGCATACCCAAGGCACACAGAGCTGTGCTCAGCAGTGCATTGAAAGCATGTGATAAAAATAAGCCTACTGAATAATAATAATAATAATGATAATGATAATAATAATAATAAGAAGAAGAAAGCAACCATACTCTGGGATATGCCAATACACACAGATAGAGAAATTAAGGTAAATAGACCAGATATAGTTGTCAAAGATCATGAAGGAAAAAAATGCCTTCTAATTGATGTTTCAATACCAGCAGATGACAACGTTTCTCTAAAAGAAATGGAAAAACTTTCAAAATACAAAGACCTGGAAATAAAGATAACTCGAATGTGGAATCTAAAAACAGAAACAATTCCTATCATAGTAGGTGCCTTAGGTATAATAAAAAAATATTCAGACAAATACATAACAAAAACACCAGGACTTACAAATATATATAACATACAGAAAATTGCACTACTGGGTACTGCACACATTCTACGCAAAACACTTTCAATACAGTAAACATAAGAGCACCACAGCAAACCACAGCACATACCCAAGGCGCACAGAGCTGCGCTCGGTAGTGAAGTGAAAGCACGTTATAAAAATAAAACTACTGAATAATAATAATAATAATAATAATAAAGAAACAGTAAGAAGAGTGCGACTGTTATCGAATGAACAATATTTCGACATCTCATGTATCTTCCACAAGTTCAAAATAAACATCTCAATCTACTTCATTTTGGTAATATTTAAAGGATTGATGTTACTCCTCCAGAAAGTAAAGAGACAATATGAAATAATAATAATAATAATAATAATAATAATAATAATAATAATAATAATAATAATAATAATAATTGCCAATTATTGTTGGGTCCTTGGGGACAGTATCAGATGACGCCTAGTGGAATATAATGGAAATGGTTATAGAGTGCCCAGTGGAGCTGATGTGAAAAGTTTGCCTCCTTGGTACAGCCAAAATGTTGTGGCAAGAGTCCCATGGGGGATTGGAAGAATGGACTAGCCGAACTCTTATAAAGAGTAGTGCATTGGTTGAGACGAGAGGTTGGTATGATTTGTTGAGAGGGTATTTTGGAGTCTCAAGAAGTATGTCATGTGAACACATTGATTTTTACCTCCACATTGTTAAATTACATGTCCAATGTTTGTCAAGGATATAAAACAAAATCATCAAGAAAGTATTAGATATTTGAAGATAATGATACCACAAGTTGCAGGTAGCAAGCCCACTACTCATGCATGACTCCAGGAATTCCAAAAAAACCTGTGTTAAAAGAATGGTAATGATAATAATGATGATGATGATGATGATGATGAATATGGCAATCTGTCTTTATCAAAAGGCTAACATGTTCTATCAAAGAGCTACCATCCTCATAACCTCTTTTCAGTTATTTCTAACAAAAGTTCAATGATTGGGGGGAACAATTTAGTTGAAATGGTCTGTTAAAATATGTAATTTGCTACTTACAGAAGATATTCATCTCCATTAATATTAGCCAAATCATGTACATTGTAAACATACATTTGCAGGTATCATAAATAGTTGTTGCTGCTTTGTTTAATAAATTCCTCCTCTCGCAGCCAGAGAAAACCTTTCTGTTAGGTTCAGCAGTTTTAGAGAGTTGGAACCAGAGACAAGAGATATATTAGCTATTTCTATGGATTAGGTATTTGTATATTTCATACATTCTGCCATATCAATGTGTATCAGGTAACACACTAGACACATCTTCAGTATTATTAGCAAGATTATCTTAATTAGATATTTCATACATTCACATATTTTTTGGTGTCAGATGTAATGTAAGTAGTTAAGTGCTACTGTATAATAAGCAAGTGGCTCTCTGATTTACACAACTGAGATGAAATCCTAGCAGGGGGCTACAGAAGGAAAGTTAAGGTGGGTGAACAACTAAGTGGAAACCTAGGGCTACAGAAAGGACAAATCCTTTCAAAGTATTTGAAGGCATAACTTAGTTTTAGTTTGGTGTATGAAGTAACACATGGAAGAAAGCAAGACACACACATGCGCAAGCATGTACACTGACATACATGCATTCATATGCACAGATATATAGGCAGACACACACACACACACACACACACAC
>NC_068981.1:193068762-193068975 GCF_001194135.2 Octopus bimaculoides
TGCATTGGTTGAGACGAGAGGTTGGTATGATTTGTTGAGAGGGTATTTTGGAGTCTCAAGAAGTATGTCATGTGAACACATTGATTTTTACCTCCACATTGTTAAATTACATGTCCAATGTTTGTCAAGGATATAAAACAAAATCATCAAGAAAGTATTAGATATTTGAAGATAATGATACCACAAGTTGCAGGTAGCAAGCCCACTACTCAT
>NC_068981.1:193069974-193070253 GCF_001194135.2 Octopus bimaculoides
AAGTAACACATGGAAGAAAGCAAGACACACACATGCGCAAGCATGTACACTGACATACATGCATTCATATGCACAGATATATAGGCAGACACACACACACACACACACACACACATGCCTACATACACACATACACACACACACACTTACACATGCCTACATACACACATATACACACACAGAGACACACATACACATTCACACATACACACTCACACACATTCATACATACACACACAGAAATACACACAGACACACATACACACTCACACACATTTA
>NC_068981.1:193070263-193075478 GCF_001194135.2 Octopus bimaculoides
TACACACACAGAAATACACACAGACACACATACACACTCACACACATTTAAACATACACACAGAAGCATGCACATACATACATTTGTACACACATACACATGCACTCACACATATACTCACATTCTTCACACACACACATACACATATGTATGTACACACACGAAAACATATGCACATATGTATGTACATGCATACACACACACTGGCTGGTATCTGTTGTGGTGGTTGTGATGTAGTGTTGGTAGTGGCCATATTAAACTAAGGTACCTAATTAACTCTAACATGCTGGAGTTGGTATAGGTGAAGGCAATGCACTTTACCACAATTTCTCTTTACCCAGCTTGATTAACAAAGCTTGGGTATACCTGTTGCTACAATAGAAAGCACACACACCTAAGGTGCTGCTCATTGGGATCAAACCAGGTACCAGGTGTCTTAGAAGTGAACATCTTAATGGTGAGGATATATTTGAGCTCTGTATAGAAGTTTGCTTCCCAACCACATATCTTTCTTATATGCACACAAACATAGAGAGAGAGAGAGAGAGAGAGAGAGAGAGAGATGCACGCATGTACATGCACACACACACACACACACACACACACAGAGAAAGAGAGTGTGTAGACAATATTGAAGTCATCAGTTTAAAAAAATTATGCCTTAGCAATCGAAGAGCAAGAGAGTGCTAGGAAATATTTATTTGAACAGAAGAGACAGTAATGACAAGATGTGACTAAAAGTGTCACTTGTGACATATATATTTGGTCAAGACATTAGATATTGTGATACAGCAACTGCTTTTACATGTCACTTTCCTGTAAGATATAAACTTGTTACTAAAATAATATACAATCTGTAGGGAAGGGTTGCTTTAGTTTCACTGAGTTAAATATAAAGATTATTTCTGTGAAAAATTTACAAATTTACACACACATATGTATACATACATACAAATATGTACATACATACTTACATACATATACATACATACATACATACATACATACATACATTCAAACATGTATATACATATGTACATGCACATATACAGCCATTGAGACATACCTTTCTTACATAACTATAAACATAC
Organism: Octopus bimaculoides; assembly: GCF_001194135.2. Taxonomy (NCBI): domain Eukaryota; kingdom Metazoa; phylum Mollusca; class Cephalopoda; order Octopoda; family Octopodidae; genus Octopus; species Octopus bimaculoides. The sequence continues at coordinate 193,071,355 of NC_068981.1, forward strand.
AGTCATACATACATGCATTCCTCATACATGCATATCCATCCATCCATCCATCCATATATACATACATATATATAGCTTCTATATCCAGACTATGAATTCATATTCATATCAATAATAATTGGAGCACTAGGTTTTGTTAGTAAATGCTTAAAGGAGAATCTGGATAAACTGGGATTTTCAGAAAGAGAAATTGACTGGCTGATTTGTACATTACAAGTGCAATCTGTGAGTGGAACAGTAAAAATATGCAAGACTTTTCTCAAGTTCCAAATGTGAATTTATCTGTGTTCACTACATCCCAAAGATGGAGCCTTGTATTTTTGTTGGAAACTGGCTTCCTCCTCAGTGGAAGACTTATAATAATTAAAAAAATAGAAGAGACACACACAATCCTATATTCAGGCAACAAATTGGCAGAATCTTTAGAATGCTGAACAGAAATCTTCATAGTATTTGTTTCAACTTTGTGCTGTGAGTTCAAATTTTGTCAAGGTCAATTTTGCCTTTCATTTTCTCAGAGTTGAAAAAATAAATGTGACATTGAGGGTGGTGGTTTGATGGGACTTCAAGAACATTGGACTGGGTGACTTGTGGTATTTGTTCTGGCTCTGCGTTTTCTGAGCATAAATTCCATCATAGTCTACTTGGTTACCAGACTTAATCTGCCATCTGATTTAACATGACCACCAGGCATTTTGGGTATCTTTACAAGAGTCCATTCTGTTACAAGCATTCAGGCTAAATACAGACACACACACACACACACACACACACACACACACACACACACACACACACACACACACACACACACACACACATACATAACTGATCTGCAGAGGAAATCCACTCCATAGACATTAAAACCTGCAAGATCTTAACATCAACTGGAAACCTCCGTAAAACAGTGATGTGACAGACTCTGTTTAAGAAGAGTTGGAGGTAGAGGCTTGAGATCAGTGCACACAGTTTTTGAATGTCCTATGGTATCTTTCAGACAGTATCTGCTGAACAATAGCAACTAAAATAAATATATCAACCTAGTACTGAAAAGTGAAGAGAACAGCATCTTCTGAGTAGGCAGTGAGCTACCAGGAAGTACTCTCTTTCTGATGGCCTCCCATACACCCGCAAAACAGCAGGACTAACATATGGCAAAGAAGACCTAGACATGAAATGCTCAGTGTACCAAAAATAAGACTATGCGTGGGTATATTTCTCAAAGATTTGAAGTTGATACTAATATTAGTTTCAAATTGTGGCACAAGGCCAGAAATTTTGGTGGAGCGGATAAGTCAATAAGATTGACCTCAGAACTCAATTGGTACTTATTTTATTGACCCTGCAAGGATGAAAGGCAAAGTCAACCCCAGTGGAATTTGAACTTGGATCTTAAAGACATATATAATGCTACAAAGCATTTTGCCCAGTGTGCTAATGATTCTGCCAGCTCACCACCTTAAAGATGATACTAATGTTGACATGAAGAACAACCTTTCTTGGAATCATGGCTGCTACATCACATCACACTTTGAAGGCTGTGTTTGCTGTTCAAGAGCAGGTGGTTACTGCAAAATACCTGATAAACAAAAGAGACAGTGGAGCTCCAAGATGCAACAGAAAATCTCAATTATGCTACATCTCTACAGAAGGCATGACACGTGATAGGTAGCTGCCCAAAAATGTCATCAAGGTACCACCTCCTTATACAGCATGACACTGTCGCTCAGACAGGAATGTGTAGATGTTGGTATTGTGTGTAAAGGTTCTTATGTTAAGTAAACTGCTTTTCTATGTGGTCTTCTGTTTCTATTGCTTTTGTTGTTGTTTAGTCTTAGCTGAGCCTTGATCGAAAAATCTATGATCTAAAGGCATTCTAGCAGTGACTACCCTGATTTTGGGTATGTTTAGAACATTATTCAATGTATCCTTTTCTTATTTAAAATAGTTGCATATAATTTGAGGGAGGACTGACTGTTATTTCTAGACTTCTACATTACAGCAACATTGTTCTTTCATGGCTTAGTGAGGAGGTAAGGCAGTACTCATGACCCTGTAAACAGAGCTGCCCTCAAGACTGGTGAGAGGGAAGAAGGAAGATGTTCACGGGTCAGTAAGCTGGTTTAAGAGAATGGACACCACTAAAGGCAGCCAAGGACCAGAAGGGAAAGAGGCAAAGATGACCTTGGTAAGATTTAGTCTCTGAACACAACACACCAAAGAAAATATTGGTTTCAAATTTTGGCAAAGATGGTAGAAACTAAATGCAGACTAAATCTTTTGGAGCATTTAGTCTGTGTTCAAATCCCGTTGGGAGTCAACTTGGCCATCATCCCCCTGGGGTGAGGAGAAGGAAGAGTTGATAGAAATAAGTACCAGACATATGCTGAAGGTTGGCTCCACTACTGAAAATAACCTTGTCTCTCTCTATACACACGCATACATTCATGGCGTCACGCCAAGATGAAGACTGATTCTAAAGGGTGTGGCGAACATCTTTGAGTAAATATTTCTAAAGAAATGTTTCTATGATTCTAATATATACTATTTCTTGCAACGATTGGCCATGAAGCGGAATACTTCATTAACATAATTTTTATATGAATGACTCTTTTGTAACTGATGGTTGGTTCCGTTGCCCTCAAAATGATTAGATTAAACAAAATTAGATACTTTTACAACTAATCTTATTTTTTTTACTCTCTCACTACACTAACTAGATATTATCTTTCAGAATTATCCTGAGACTGTTGATAAGATATTTTAAAATAATCTTCTCACACTAAATAAAAACTTCCAGAAATAAACATTTCAATTTCTTTTTCATCTTTTTCTAAATAAATTCTCAATGACATAGTTTCTAGTTTTGCTCCAATTACTCTGAATATCTTACGTCTAAGTTAATATTTATTCTTGCGAAAATATTAGATCTTTGGCTACGTTAATGTTAACCATATTTAATGAAGGGTATTTCAGCAACCTAATTGGAAATAATTAAGTGATTAGAAAAAAAGAATAACTTAAGTTTGTGGAAAGTAGGGGAGACAACTCCAGTCATGTTTCTGGTCTTATTAGTTCTCAGCAGTGCATACATTTTACTGCAATCGCTAAAGGAGGTAGTACCACATGAAAAGCACCCATACTGGTGCCACATAATTAGCACTAATGCTAGTGCCACATCAAAGGCACTGATGCTAGTGCCATGTAAAAAAAAAACCTTGTACACCCTGTAAAGTGGTTGACATTAGTAAGGGCATCCAGCCATAGAAACCATGCCAAAGCAGATGACTGCAGCCAGCTGCCGCTCTCTGGCTGGTCAGCTCCTGTCAAACTGTCCAACCTATGCCAGCATGGAAAATGGATGTTAAATGACGATGATGATGATGATAATGATGATGATGATGATGATGAATCATTAAACTTCGGACAGCCGCTGCTGTTACTGGTGCACCACAGCCACCGCCGCTGCCGCTACCACCACCGCCACCACTACCACCACTGTTGTTGCTGCCGCTGTAAAGATGTATTATTTGTATAACAATGCAACCTTAACTACTACTTCAAGGTGAATGCCACACTAAAGAAGATATACTTGTGAAAAATGCTTGTCTGTAAAGAATATATGTCAATATACACTCATATATACACATATACACATACCATAGACATGGAAAATATCAATATACTATTCAGTACACTAGAAAAAATATCTTATGTATCTGTCTGTCTGTCTATCTATCTACCTCTCTCTTTATATGTATGTATGTGTTCATATATATATATATATATATATATATACTGATATAGGGTAAAATTAATAATTAATAATTTTACCAAGTAGTTCGGTATGTTAAAAGAACCATTATTGGTAAACTTACACAAAAATTTTATAATTATAAGCATAATTATAATTAGGGTTCAGCAAAAATTGCTTCACCACATACCGAAATTTAGAAATAGCAGTTAAATACTATTCCACTACCATAAGATATCTCCCAGACAGCAATACTCCCAACTCACACAGGTAAAGAGAAAAAATAACGAATCCACTCGGCTTTGATCAACTATATACACATTTCTGGATTAAAGAGATGTAAAATATTTTTGCTCATTTCCGTTTTCAG
>NC_068981.1:193075653-193076532 GCF_001194135.2 Octopus bimaculoides
TGTGTGTGTGTGTGTGTGTGTGTGTGTATGTATATATGTGTATATGTATGTATAAACCATAAAAAAAATCAGGAGGTATGAGAGGTGAATACATTTAATTAACAACTTGACATCCTAAGGATTATGGCCGTTTCACAGCCTTCGTTCTGTAATAATAATTCCTGTTTATAACAAATTATTTTTACATGACTGCATTAATATGCATGCTGTATATCATGCAATACAGTTATATAGTCACAAATGAATGCAATTAAAGAAAGCTAGCTAATCAGATGACTAGAACATGGTCGACATAAACATTTTCTCTCTTCTCATACACAGTGCTCACACAAATAGAGAGAGAGAGAGAGAGAGGGAGTGAGAGAGATAAAGAGAGAGAGAGGGAGAGAGAGAGAGAGAAACATTAAAACATCTGATATCAAGTAAGTCAGCATCAAATCCATGACACCAAACAGGTGGCACCAAAGCAGCTGTGCCAAAATGTCTTATACCCTTTATTTGGAATCTCAAAGTGTTCACTGTTCATATGATGTTTTACCATTTTAAAATGAAATCATTGCATGGTAATCAAAATAACAAAAAGAGTAGCCATGTTTGATAAGTGGAAGTTACATGCAAAATGGGAGGTGGTGAGGGCTGGACTAGTGTTTGTTGGGCTAAGGATTGGCCAGGTTTGACTGACGAATTCAGAGAAAATAAAAAGTTAAATGCACCAAGCTATAAGATTATATGTGATGCAAGTGAGTTATTTTTAGAGCAGATGATGAAATATGGTGGGTGGAAGAGTTGAATCAGAAAAATATTACTTGAGTCAAGTTGTTGAAAGAAATCAACTCAGATGGAGGCAGCGTAGGAAGGGTGGGGGACATATAAAATTAA
>NC_068981.1:193076895-193077571 GCF_001194135.2 Octopus bimaculoides
TATTGTTGCTATGATGTTAAACTGTCATATGTCCAAATTTGGCCAAATGTGTTTTTTCAATATATATTTTTGCTTGCAATAGCTGATTCTTTTGGTGAAACTATCATATCTCCAGCTGCTTCATACGCCAAAATATTAAAAAATTGTCAAAGTGTGGTACAACAGTTTTGCTATGGAATGGTAAAACCATTTTTTCATTTTCTGAAAGAGCAATGTTTTGGACTTACGACACTTTTGCATAAGAGCAACATATATATATATATATATATATATATATATATATATTTATTTATTTATTTATTTATTTATGTGTTTCAGCCAAGTGGCTGCGGTCATGCTACTAGAATATAAGGATAAAATCATGTTAATGATTTTTATGAGGTAGTCAGTATGCAATAAAAATTTATACGTAATTTATACATTAAATCAATAATTATATATAAATGTATATAATTATATTAAAGGACCAAGAGCAAAAAGAACGACTTATCTCCAACATGCTTGAACGCTGAGGCCTTCAGTTACTGCCAAAGTTTTGACTGTAATGATGGCCATGAAGATGCTACCAAAGATTTTCAGTAGTATCTGAAGGCCTCGGCATTCAAGCATGTTGAAGATAGGTCGTTCTTTGCACCCTTGCTCCCTTAATATAATCAAATACACACACACACACACA
>NC_068981.1:193078366-193083625 GCF_001194135.2 Octopus bimaculoides
CTATATGGTTACATATATGTGTGTATATGTGTGTATGTGTATGTGTGTGTGCATAAGTATATCTATCTGTCTATCCATCCATCCATCTATCTATTGCTTCCTAATCATATAGTTCCAGGTTCAGTCCTGCTGCATGGCACCTTGGGCAAGCGTCTTCTGATTGTAGCCTCAGGCCGACCAAAGCCTTTTGCGTGGATTTGGTAGACAGAAACTGAAAGAAGCCTGTTGTGTATATATATATATTTATGTTATATATCTATGTGTATGTGCCTTTGTGTCTATGGTTGTTCCCCACCACCACTTGACAACTGGTGTTTGCATGTTTACGTCCCTGTAATGTGAAGATTTGACAAAAGAGACTGATGGAATAAGTACCATATTTAAAAAATAAAGTACTGGGGTTGATTCATTCGATTAAAACTCTTCAAGGCAATGCTCCAGCATGACCACAGTTAATGATTGAAATAAAGTGTTAATGGGTGAACAACCCAGCACTTTGTGAATTCTGCTCCGCAATGATAGGAAGAGCTGACGTTGAAGGATCAAAAGACGACGTTGCTGCGAATACTTGGCTGCCACAAGCCAGTTATCCCTGTGGTAACTTTTCTGACACCCCTTGGCAGACGCATAGCCCACCACTGTTCGGAAAGGATCGATGGGCCATGCTTTCATGGTCTGTATTCATACTGAAAATTGAGATCAAGCAAGCTTTTGCCCTTTTGCTTGATGTGTGGCTTTCATCCACGCTGAGCTATCCTTGGGACAGCTTCATAACTGTTTGACAGATGTACCACTCCAGTCAAACTCGCTGACCAACACTGTTCGCAGCAGCATTGGCACCTGCAAAGATGCTTGACATGCACCACGTGCTTTGCACCAGATAATGAACCACCGCTTGGTGTGTGTGTGTATATATATATATATATATATATATATATATATATATATTATATATATACATATATATTATATATTTCTATATGTATGTATGTATGTATGTATCTATCTATCTATATATATACATACATATAGTATGGATATAATGAATAGGGTACTTCTAACTTTTCTATGATCAGGTGTGCTGTCTGACGTTGGTGAGGGCAAAAATAATGCAAATGTAATCAGAAACCAGAGATAAGCAAATGCCAGCCATTGATTATGAAGCCGTGATATAGCAAAAAAGAGAAAAAAACATATAGAAATTTTCTTTAAATAAATACAGATTGTAAGAGCAGAGAGATTAGCCGTGGTGGGTTTGTCTTAATGATTTTTTCAAAGACAGGATGTAAATAACTAGTATGTATATGCTATTCAGATATGGTTAACCCATCATATGGTCAGTTTTAGGTCTACTGTGCAAACGTTTATACATAAGTAATCTCTTTCTAAATAGACACACATACTCACAGGTGTAACTGCACTTTATAGATACACATGTATATATTTATATACGTATGGTTAGTTTGAAGTTTGCTGTTCTCTCCCTCCCTCTCTCTCTCTCTCTCTCTCTCTCTCTCTCTCTCTCTCTCTTTCTCCCTATTTCTTTATTTTTCTTTCTTCCTCTCTCTTTATCATTTCTACACATATGAATTCAATATACACACACATATTGAGGTGTAAATACATTACATATACTCACATATGTATGTATCAGAAGGTTCCTAGAAAGTTATGTTTAATAGAAAATAACTTGTTTACTTAAGTTTTAAAATCATCTCCTTTGAAATAGTTACCTTGCACAGCAATACACTGGTCCCAGTGTTTTTGCCACTTTTGGAATCCGGTCTGGAGTTTGTATTTTGTAAGCAAGTTGAGGATTTTCTGCGATTCGCTCTTGAGCTTCACAACAGTGACAAAACAGCAACCTTTGAGCTGCATTTTTATCTTAGGGAAGTGATGGGAGTTAATCAGGTGCTAAATCTGGTGAATAGGGTGGGTGTGGAAGCGATACCATGTTGTTTTTGATGAGAAGCTCACGAGTGAGGAGAGCTCAGTGACAGGGTGCATTGATGTCGTGAAGAATTCAATTCTTCATACTCCACAGATCCAGTCACTTTTGTCAAATGTCCTCCCTCAAATGCATCAGAATGTTGCGGTAGAACTCTTGATGCACTCTTGATGCACGGATGTTGAGAAAAAATGACTAGCATACTCTCGATTGAGTTGTGGTTCTGTCATGTGCCCATGTCACTTGAACATTGTGTATGACCCAATGCCTCGTCACCATAATCTTGCTGAAGCATACTCAGTCTTTTTGTTTCTGACCATGACAAAAATCACAGACTACAGCAAAAACACAAATGCAAAGTAGAGGAAAATGAAAACACAAATCCCAGGCAGTCAACCAAATTCCTGAACGCATAAATGAAGAATATTCAATCAATGTAATTGAATCATATATATTTATACACATCAACATAAATCATGCATGTATAGGCGTAACAATTCTCCAAGGGTAAAGTTATGCGTGATAAACAAGGAGGCACAATTTGGTTGACTGCCTAGGATTTGCATTTTCTCTTTCCTCTGTGTGCCCAAAATACTACAGCTTCCTTGGTATTCTTCAGTAGCACATTGTTTCAAATGCTTTGATCTTGGCAATGTCATTTGCCATTAGGGTGCACCTTTCACATCCATACAGTGCCACAGGCCAAAACAGTGTCTTCAGGAACTTTTAATTTGATGTTCTTGTTAAGAACTCTATCCTTCTGGATTATGTTGAATGGTTTTAAGGCTGATCTTACTGCCCCTTGTCATGCTTTCATTTCATAGCCCCTATCTCTTGAGTGCTCCACTCTCACAAACAGTTTTTCTCTTGAGTGTTCCACTCTCACAAACAGTTTTATGCTGGAAGTAAAAATGAAGCTTTAAATATTTCAAATGCCAAACATTGCCTTTAATATTTGCTTCACTTCACACCTTGTGTAAATTTGATTAATTAAAACTTTTGAGTTGTTACCTCTAATTATCTTGATCATATTTAAGCATTAAGCCAATGCTTTTCTCTCATAAGAGCAGAGGGTGGGGACTCATATTTAATTAAAAATTAGAGTTATACTTGTTATATCCAGCATGTTTTCTATGCAGATGGCATCTCTATGTATGTTCTCTTGATAATTACAAATATTTCAGAAGAATGTTAAAAAAAATGGTGGCATCATTGCTTTCAGTCAACCGCTGACCATATTTTATGGTTATTATTAGAGGGAGTTGCACATTAATTTAATATAGCTGTTATTTGTAATTACACCAGTGTATGAAATACAACATTGAAATAATGATGATGTATAAGTAATACATATGCATACATACTTACACAAGCACATATACACATATATTTATGCATATGTTCAAATATATTCTCATATATTATAACACATTTCACAATAACATTTTGCATCAATGTTGTATATATATATATATTTATATATATGTGTGTCTGTCCCTCTGTCTCTGTCTGTCCCTCTGTCTGTCTGTCTGTCTGTCTCTCTCTCTCTCTCTCTCTCTCTCTCTATCTATATATATATATATGTCAAAAGCCATGTAAAAGGCACTCATGTTGGTGCCTCATAGAAGCACTCAGGCCATGCTGTAAAGTGGTTGGCATTAGGAAGGGCATGCAGCTGTAGAAACCAAGCCAAATCAGACTGGAACCTGGTGTAGCTTCTGGCTTGCCAGCTCTGGTCAAACCATTCAACCCATGCCAGCATGGAAAACAGACGTTAAAGGATGATGATGATGACGATGTATATACTATACACAGCACAAAGACACACAGACACACAGACATACACAGACACACATAAAACATTTATATAATATTATGTATATGTGTGTGTGTTGTGTGTGTGTGTTGTGTGTGTGTGTGTGTGTGTGTGTGTGTGTGTGTGTGTAGAACCAAGTATATAAATGCCATTTGTAAAATAGAGTTAGTATATTCAGAAGATAACAAAAAAGTCTGAGCTATATAAAGAATGGGGGCTAAGAATCAGTTGAGAATGATAAGAGAGGTGGTGTTTAGTCTCAGAAAGCCCAGCACCCAGTGATTGTCTTTCATAGTTTACTTTCAGATTATTTAGATAAATACACAGTGAACAAGCTAATTACAACACAATATTCCTTTATCTGCTTCATGGCAGAATAGCTATGGGCTAAACTGTTATGTACTCTCTTGTACAGAAACTGGCACTGCACTCAAGCTACTTTTCTTGTAGTTGTTTGATATAAAGCCAACATTGAACATTGTTGATAAATGCTAGAATGGGAAGAGTAATGCCAAATTTAGAGGAAGTCTCAGAAGGAGGGAAGAGTTGGGAATAAATAGATGCGTGTCTCAGGAGTCAATGGGAGTTTGAGCCTGTGTTTTATTTGTAGATATATTGAGTTTAAAATAGACTTTTGAACAGATGTTAGTAATTAGAGCTTGTATATATATGATTGTAATGGTGGATCCTTTGACTAGACTATAAGACTAGATAGTAACATATCTATATATTTATATAGGGTGTTCAAAAAGTCTCTCCACAGTAAGTATTTCATTGCAAAATAAATATTTATAAGAATAAGACTACAGAAGAATATATTAGTCGTTACAAAACTTAAAAAAACTTTATAAGAGGTGTTGAAAGTGTCGTCCGTCATTTTCGATACAGAAGTTGACTCTTTTACTCATGTTTTGAAATACATCTTGCATCCTGGAGAGTCTGACTCTGAGAGAGTCAGGATGAAAAAATTCACTGCAGAGAGACTTTTTGAACACCTTGTGTGTATGTATACACACACACACACACACACACACACACACAGACACAAACACACAGCTACTATATGATTATTTTACTGGATATTACTAGAACTAGAGACACACATGAAATGCATGCACACACATAAATACACACGCAAACACACTCACACACTGTAGACTGGAATTGGATGTATACATATATACATGCACACAGTAATATAACAAGTTACATATTGGGTTGTCTGAAAATTTGGTGCTGATTTTTAAAGGAAAGAAAAAGGTCAATAAATACTTGCCATTACATTTTTAATCAACCAAATATGAACCATTTTGTTGCACAATGCGTCTCCATCTTTCCTTTAACTTGAAAATACTTTCTTCCCAGAATTGAGGTGGTTTCATGGTGGTTTCATGGCAAACAAGTCAAAAGGTAAGCTACTATAAATCAGCATGAACTTTCCAGACAACCCAATATATATGCATATATATATGCATATATATATGCATATATATAT
>NC_068981.1:193083990-193085294 GCF_001194135.2 Octopus bimaculoides
GTGCTTTTAATTATTAATTTTTCTATATGTGATAGTGGATTTTCACCGATGAGTTCTTGAAAATTGGTTATTTTCCCTAAAACTATATATTTTATATATACTTTATCTATAAGGCTCAATTTAATTTTAATTTTTTATAAATTGATTTTAATCGAGTTTTTTACCTGTAATTTTGGATTTTGTCCCTAATATTATTATTATTATTATTATTATATATATATATATATATATATATATATATATAGTAGAAATCACGTGTATAAATAAATGTACGAGGGGCTTATTGTTTATGCTCAGAGCTCCATGTAGATTTTCATAATTTACTCTGCTTTCTGTATAGTTAAGTAACTTCTATGCTGAGTAGTAGTGTCAATTATGAGGTACAGAGCAAATATAGCAAAAATAAGGATAAACACACGTTCCTCTTCCTCCTCCTCACCCCTACCCCCGTCGTTGTTGTTGTCGCCGTCATCATCATTTAATGTCTCTTTTTTCCTGCTGGCATGGGTTAGACAGTTTGACTAGAACAGATGAGCCAGCATGCTCTGCCAGGTGTTGTGTCTGCTTTGGTATGGTTTCTACAGCTGGATGCCATTTCTAATGCCAACTGCGAACTGTGCCGGGTACTCTTCACATGGTATCAGTAATGGTGAGGGAGCCAAGTTTTCACTCTGTCGATTACAATGATTAATGTTCCAGGTGATCGGGTCAATGGAACAACCTGCTTGTGAAATTAACGTGCAAGTGGCTGAGTACTCCACAGACACATGTACCCTTAACATGGTGATTCAGCATGACACAGAATGTGACAAAGCTGACTCTTTGAAATACAGGTACAACTCATTTTTGCCAGCTGATTGCTTTGGAGCATTGTTAAAGTAAGTGTCTGGCTCAAGGACACAACATACTTCCAGATATTGAACTCACAACCTTATAATCATAAGCCAAATGTCCTAACCACTAAGCCATGTGCCTTCACACAAGTACCTACAGGATAAGACCCCTCAACTGAGCAGGGTATAGATTTGAGGAATAAGAAACTATGATAGAAGAAAGGGAGCAGGTGTCTTGCTGAAGAGGTGAATACATGGCTTGCTCACCTGGAAAATAGGAAAAATGAAAATAGAGAAAGAAAGAGATGTGAGGTCCAGGCACAACATAAATGTAAAACAGAATAAGATAGAAGAACGAAAAAGGAGGATGTATAGGTAAATATATAGATATAGATACACACACACACACACACACACACACACACACACACACATATATATATATATATATATATATATATATATATATAT
>NC_068981.1:193085750-193096143 GCF_001194135.2 Octopus bimaculoides
ATAGTAGAAACTATGTCATCATCATCATCATAGTTTAACGTCCGATGATGATGATGACATAATTTCTACTATATACCGCCTGACTGGCCTTTGTAGGGTTTTCGAGTGAGATCGTTGCCAGTGCCCCTGGACTGGCTTTTGTGCGGGTGGCACATAAAAGACACCATTTCGAGCGTGGCCGTTTTCGTGCGGGTGACACGTAAAAGCACCCACTACACTCTCTGAGTGGTTGGCGTTAGGAAGGGCATCCAGCTGTAGAAACTCTGCCAAATTAGACTGGAGCCTGGTGTTGCCATCCGGTTTCACCAGTCCTCAGTCAAATCGTCCAACCCATGCTAGCATGGAAGGCGGACGTTAAACGATGATGATGATGATATATGTGTATAAATAAATGCACACAGAGCTTACATCTAATTATATTTGTGTATTTTTAAGTAGCTTCAAAGGATTGTCTATTGAAGATGTGATACCTTTGATGCATAAGTGTTACTATTCAGGCATAAGTGAGATGATTCTAAAGAATGAAATAATTAATCAGTTGTTTTCCTTGTTATTAAATCATTGTATGTATGTAGGTTGGTGTAACACACACACACATACACACACACACACACACACACACACACACCTTTACTTTTTTCAGCCAGAGGGTGTGACCATGTCATTACATGCATGTATGTACACATGGATGAATGGATAGATAGATAGATGAATGGCTTGATGGATAGATATCAATTCTCCTTCAAAATAGTCCTCTTCTGAAGCTGCACACTGTATCCAACATTGTTTCCATTGTTGGAAGCATTCCTGGAACTCTTGTTTTGGGATAACGAGCAGCTGCCTTGTCACATTCTGTTGGATCTTCTCAGCATCTTGAAGTCTTGTTTAGGTCTTACACTGTGAAGACTGAGCCTTGACTTCAGGATCATAGCCATAGACCCATAATTCATGATCTGTTATGACTGTTTTTAAAAAGGTTTTGTCTTCCTCAACACAGTCAAGGAGATCCTGCACAGCTGAAACTTAATCTTCTTTTTGAGATGGCCACACTCTACACACTTTACTTCCAAGCACGTCTATAAACAATGGAAGTGAGTGAGAATGTTATAACTCAGTGTGAATGAGTGAAGGAGTTTATGGTCAAACTATACCAAGTGGCATCACTTTGCATGCTTTAGCTCTGTTCCCATAGCAACAGTCCCAGCACATTTTGTTCAGACCTCATAGTAATTATTGTCAAAGGATATGAACTATACTTTCTACAACAACAGCACTACTATAAAGAAAATCAGTCTCAGTCAATGAATTTATACATCTCACCAAAAGAATGAACACAGGTTCAGGGTCAGTGGAATGCCAATCACTCTTTGCTCCTAATTTTTGTTACTTTCTCTCATTATCTTACCATCCATTTGTACATACAATGTCAGGTGTGCAATGCTATTTTAGAACAGGAGTCACCAAACTATGGCCCACAGGTCAGATCTGGCCCACAAAGTCAGTTCATCTGGCCTACAGCTGCACTGTACCTTTTTTTGTGTAAGTACCTGCAATGCGAGTTCATTTGCCTCTGGTATGGCATCAATGTTTGGAAGAACTTATGGTCTGTGAGCAAACATTTTTCAAAAATGAAGAATGTGAAGTCAGCACATCGAACGAAGTTGACTGATGAACATTTGGAAGCAATTCTCTTGGTTGGATGCAGCAATTCCAAAGCAAATATTGATGATATCTTAAAAGCTAAACACCTGTTTCACAAATCTCACCAACCTTTTCTGCTGCTTAGTTTGTGAGATTCAGATGTGTGCATACTGAGTGTGATATAACTATCTTATTGCTAATGTCACCTTCTTTGATAACTTTTTGGTAAATAAATATGTTGATTGTCTTTATTTTTTGTGTGTTCACTGTACTGTATTGAAGAAAATGGTTATGCAGCCCATGCTCATCATTCTCTCAGTTATCTGGCCTGCAAGGATAAAAGTTTGGTGACCCCTGTTTTAGAATTAACTGTCAAAGTATTTCATAGCAGGAGACAGAAAAATTGTGATCTCTGATTATATTTTTGAGTGACTTAATATTTATGATGAATTCACTATGTTTGATGGGTGTGCAGTGCTTACCTAGGACACCTATGAATATATGTGTACTTGTGGGTGATAGCATATATGATTTGACTAAAATTGTCTTTTTGACTTTGTTATTAGTATCATCAATCTAAGGAAGCAGGAATTTTTGGCAATAACAAAATACCTGTGAGTCACTGAGAGAAGATGCTTAAGGTCAGCAGTTCAACAGAATTATGCAAGTTTTTGAATGGATTCTTAATGCACAAGCTGTATTCCCCCCATCCTCTCTCATTGTTGCTCTTTTCTTCTAACCTCCTTCTTGGTTTGTTTTTCATTTTCCAATTCACATTTGAATGTCACTATCTGTCCATCACATTCTATTTCAGTCTTTTACTCCTTCCCTTTCTCTGTCCATCTCCTCTGTCCCTGTATGTATGGATATATCATGTGCGTGTGTGGAATATATATGTATACACAGACATATATATGAAGGGAGGAGAATATATACATACACATACACATGGACACATGCACACACACACACACATATATATATATATATATATATCTATCTATCTGTCTGTCTGTCTGTCTATATTTTATATAGTCATTGGTTATGGCTGGTTGAAAAGTTTTTATTTGTTTCATGCCCATTATTGCATTTAACAATATAGGCGGCACAACAGAAAAACCCTGAAGCTCTAACTAAATAATCACATGTCCTTTTAAAGGATCCTGGAAATGCTCAACGTTATGTCAAAAAAAGCATCCCTTGCTTTTTATGTTGGTAGGGTGTGATTTGATGTATGAAGTATAATTCAACCTTTTCACACACACACACTCACACATGCACACACATTCACACACACACACACACACTCTCACACACACCCAAACACACACTCACACATGCCAATTATGAGGCTAATTATATGTAAAATTATAAGATTTTTCTGTTGTCAAAGACCCATTTATAAACTGTACAAAGTAAAACTCTGTTGAGGGAGACAGACAGTCACTGCATCATATTTACTTGATATTAAAAAATCCTCACGCCGTTTTATAAGACTTTACAAAATGTTGGTTGCACAAAAGATGCCAGTAATAGAAACTTAAAAAAACAAAAACCCAGAAAGACAAGATATTTGAAGAAAAAAACATCAAATTATTGAAGCTGAATTTTCTAATATTGTTTTCCTCTTTGACTGAGTTATGTAAAATTTAAGATACAAGAAAAGATAACTGAATGTTTGCTGTTCTCTTGTAATAAACAGCATTTTAGTAATTTCATTTTAATAGTTTGTTTTAGTCAAAAATTTAGTTGTGGAGCCAATGCAAACATAGCAGTTGTTTGGATATACTTCTCACTTTCTCTCACTGGGTATATATATATATATCATCATCATCGTCGTCGTTTAACGTCGACTTTCTATGCTGGCATGGGTTGGATGGTTTGACTGAAAGCTGGTAAGCCAGATGGCTGCACCAGGCTCCAATCTGATCTGGCAATGTTTCTACAGCTGGATGCCATTCCTAACACCAATTACTCAGAATAGTTATATTTAATAAGAAATAACTAACTTACTTGCCTAAGTTTTAATATCATCTCCCTCAAAATAGTCACCTTGCACACAGCAATGCACTGGTCCCAGTGTTCCTATTACTTTTGGAATCCAGCTTGGAAGTTATTTTCCATGAGTGAGTTCAGGACCTTCAGCAATTTGCTCTTGATCTTGACAATACTTTTAAAATAGCGAACTTTGAGCTGTGTTTTCATCTAGGGGAAGTGATAGAAATTTGCAGGTGTTAAATCAGGCAAATAGGGTGGGTGTGGAAATGCTACCATGTTGTTTTTGGCAAGTGAGGAGAGCTTGGGGATAGGATGCATTGTTGTCATGAAGAATCCAATTCTTTGCACTCCACAGATACAGTCACTTTTGCCAAAAGTCCTCCCTTAAAAGCTTCAGAACATCAGTGACTGTCCTCCAATGATCTTCATGCACAAGCTGATGAATTTTCTCCACATTTCTGGGAGTGACACTCATGGCAGGTCTTCCAGCTTACTCATCTTCCAGGGGTGTTCAACTTTTGAAGCACCCATTCCACTCAAAGCATTGTGTACAACCCATTGCTTCATCACTATAAGCTCACTGAAGCATGCTCAGTGTCTGTGTAGCAGACTTCCCAAAATTTCATGTTGGATCTTTATTCCAACTTCCTGACCATGAAACAAACCGCAGACTACAGCATACACACGATGACAAGATTAAAAATTTCACAACTTGTGAAGTAAATACAGCAATGTCACTTGGCATGCTGCCTCATGAAGGTCACTGATAGCTCTCACTGTGCATGCAACCATGTGCCGCCATATGTTGGTGTACTATAGAACTAGCCCAGGAGCTTTTTGATACCACCTCATATATATATATATATATATATATATATATATATATATATGTATATATATATATATATATATATACATATATATATATATATATATATATACATATATATATATACACACATTCACACATATCTATCTATCTACATACACACGCACACAGACATATGTGTGTGTGTTTGTGTGTATGTATGTATATCTGTGTATTTATGCATGTGCATTTGCTTGTATACATGATATGTAGCATATCTAACGTCATATTTAAGATTTTCTTCTTAGCTCTTTAATCATCAGCATTCCAGTAAGATGATGATTAAAAGGTTTAAACCTCTGAGAAGGATTGGTGGATTTGTCAAAAAGGATGGATTTCAAAGAAAATCACAAAAGCAAGCATAATGGGGAATATATAATAAGAAATACTGAAACAAACCGTAAACAAATGAGTCAAAACAGTTTATTAGACGAATACGAACTGTTGAACAGGTGTGGTGCTTCACCTGAAATATATATTGTGATGTCTCAAATGAGAATTCCACAATTATGTACCAGGTTTCATCTCATGTTACATGTCAAAGTCATATGTTTTCTTGTGTTGTCTTATCAAAAATGTGTTGCTCACATTTAACAACAGCTTTGACTCATTATTGCGTCGTTTGCACCAATATAAATTGTTTTACAGTATAGCATGGATTAGGATGGGATAGGGTAAATGAATACACAGTGTGTGTGTATGTATGTATGTATGTGTTCATGTATGTATGTATGTATGTATGTATGTATGTATATATATATATATATATTTGTTAGCATTTGTTTTATGTTATAATCAAAACAATTTTACATTAAACTGAAATATTACTCAATACTTTTAGTAGAGTACAATTTTATTATTCTTTAACAACAATAGTATTGACAGTGACTTTGAAGTTTTGGTCAGTTAAGCTATAAGCAGTCTGTCTGAAACTTCGAAGTCACTGTCAGTACTATTTTCATTAAAGAGTAATAAATATATATATCAGTTTCTACTAACTAATGGAATACACATTTATTATCTCACTTCACTTTTCTTATCTGATCAAGTTATACACATCCCCTCATCATCATCATTTAATGTCCAGTTTCAGTGCTGGCATGGCTTGACTGGAACTTGTAAGCCTGAGAGCTGCATCATGTTATGGTCTGAATTTGGCCTGGTTTCTATGGCTGGATGCCCTTCCTAATGCCAACCACTCTGAGAGTGTAGTGGGTGCTTTTTGCGCGTCACCAGCATGGGTGCCTTTATATGTCACAGGCACTGGTGCTTTTACATATCACTGGCACAAATGCTTTTACGTGTCTCTGGCATGGAAGCTGCCACCAGCCACAACAACAATTTCACTTGGCTTGGTGGGTCTTCTCAAGCACAGCAAATCGTCAAAGGTCACAATCACTTATCATCACCTCTGTGAGATACCACATTTGAAGATTATGTTTTACCACCTTATCCCATGTTGTCCTGGGTTTACCGCTTCCACAGGTCCCTTCCTCAGTTAAAGATCAGCACTTCTTTACACATCTGTCCTTATCCATACCCATCATGTGACCATACCAGCACAGTTGTCTCTCCTGCACACCATATCTGATGCCTCTTATGCCCAATTTTTCTCTCAATATGTTAACACTCAGTCATACACATACAATGACATTGCACATCCAGCGGAGCATACCAAATTCATTTCCTTCACATGTCCTCTGCTGTCACAGCCCATGTTTCACTGCCATGTAGCATGACTGTTCACACACAGGCAGCATACAATCTGCTTTTCACTCTGAGAGAGAGGCCCTTTGCTGCCAACAAAGGTAGAAGCTCTCTGAACTTTGCCAAGCCTATTCTTATTCTAGTAGCTACACTCTCAGAACAGCCACCTCCACTGCTGACCTGGTCACCTGGATAACAAAAGCTACCAACTACTTCTAAGTATCTTTGCTGGCATTTGATGAAGTCTATTTTCTGTACAGTTCTAGTGTTTATTGTACCTGTACATCTGCCACACACAAAGACTACTTTCCCTGTTAACCTTCCTCTGATATTGTTGTGCCTCTTATGTGTCCATAGCTTGCACCAGTTACACCTTATGGACTTTCTATCTATGCCTTTTCTACATATCAAACAGGGCCATCTACCTGAAGGAATTGGTGATTTGTCAGCTTTCCTACTTGCTAAGACTTATGTTTTTGCTAAGTTAACTCTGAGGCCTCTTGATTCCAGACCTTGCTTCCACTCTTGAAATTTTTTCTCCAGTTCTGGTAGCAATTTAGCTATAAGAATAAGGTCATCAGTATAGAGGAGCTCTTAGGAGCAGCCTAACTTAAATTCTTCTGTTATTGCTTAGAGGACTATGATGAAAAAGTGGGGGCTGAGGACTGATACTTGGTAGACTCCTATTTATACACTGAATTCATTGCTATACTTGTTGCCAACCCTCACCTTACTGATAGCGTCCCTGTACATGGCTTGTACAGCTCTCACCAGCCATTCTTTTATCCTAGTTTCTGCAATGACCACCAGATAAGGGAGTGGAGAACCCTGTTGAAGGCTTTCTCCATGTCAACAAAAGCCAAGTATAAAGGTTTATCTTTGGCTAGGTATTTCTCCTGCAGCTGCCTTACCAGAAATATAGCATCAATCATGCTTCTCCCTGGCACAAAACCAAACTGCATCTCATCTAGATTAACTCTCTTCCTAATTAGTTGGGCCATGACCCTCTCCGTCAAACGTGTCACCTTTGCCTTTGTAGCAGTTGACAATGGTGTTGCTACACCAGTCATTGGGTATGACAACCTTGAGTACAACCTGATTGACTATATGAGTGATGAGACCATAACCCACACCACCAGATTTTTTAAGCATCTCAGTAGTGCTTAAAAAGTACAGCTCTCCATTGTAATTCCTGGACTTTTGGAGTGATGTTTACGCTTTATCCTAACCTTAACCATGCATACATATATATATATGCATATATATATGTGTGTCTTCTACTATAGCCTCGGGCTGACCAATGCCTTGTGAGTGGATTTGGTAGACGGAAACTGAAAGAAGCCCGTTGTATATGTGTATATATATGTGTATGTGTGTGTGTGTTTGTATGTCTGTGTTTGTCCCCCCAACATCGCTTGACAACCGATGCTGGTGTGTTTATGTCCCTGTAACTTAGTGGTTCGGCAAAAGAGACCGATAGAATAAGTACTAGGCTTCCAAAGAATAAATCCTGGGGTCGATTTCTTTGACTAAAGGCGGTGCTCCAGCATGGCCGCAGTCAAAAGACTGAAACAAGTAATAGAGTAAAAGAGTAAAAGATATATATATATATATATATATATATATATATATATATATATATATATATATATATATATTTGTGCATTTGTGTCTGTGTTTGTCCCCACCACCATTGTTTGACAACCAATGTTGCTGTGTTTACATCTTTGTAACTTAGTGGTTTGGCAAAAGAGCCTGATAGAATCAGTACTAGGCTTACAAAGAATATGTCCTGGGGTCGATTTGTTCAACTAAAAGTGGTGCGCCAGCATGGGTGCAGTCAAATGACTGAAACAAGTAAAAAAAATAAATAATTGAAGAATATATATCCTCATCATTATATAACGTCCGCCTTATTTCCAACATACATTTTCTCAGTAACTAACTTGGCTTCCTTGTGATTTTACGAAAAGCGGGCTAACAGTGACTCAGGTTTTTGGTCTGTTAACCTTTGTCTAACAAAGGTCAGCATGCCAAAACTTTGAAGACTCTGTCATCATCATCATTTAACATCCATTGTCCATGCTGGCATGGGTTGGACGGTTTGACCAGGGCTGGCAAGCTGGAAGGCTGCACCAGACTCCAATCTGATTTGGCATGGTTTCTATGGCTGGATGCCCTTCCTAACACCAACCATTCCGAGAGTGTAATGGGTGCTTTAACATGCCATTGGCATGAGTGCCATTTGCATGACACTGGTAAATGTATAATAAATATGTACTCTACAAAAAGTAATAAATAATAAAAACAAACATTAATATATATATCATCATTAAGGTGGTGAACTGGCAGAATCACTACCATGCTTGGCAAAATGCTTGGTAGAATTTTGTCTGTGTTTATGTTCTGAGTTCAAATTCTGCCAAGGTTGATTTTGTCTTTCATCCTTTTGGGGTCGATGAAATATGTACCGGTTGAGTACTGGAGCTGATGTAATTGACAAACCCCCTCCCCTGAAATCACTGGCCCAAATTTGAAACCAATATATATAGCATCATTAAACATCTGTGTTTATGCTGGCATAGGTTGGATAGTTTGACAGGATCTGACAAGTCCAAGGACTGCATCATACGCTAATGTCTGCTTTGACATGGTTTCTGTGATTGGCTGCCCATCCTAAGGCCAACCATTTTACAGTGTGCAGTGGGTGTTTTTTTGTGTGCCATGGACACTATTGAGGTTGTTATGTAGCTTGCAAGTCTACAAAACTAATGTTAGATGCGAGTTAAGGTATGATAAAAAATGTTGGGGTAGAGCAGGTTCTTGTAGAGGAGCTACTTGCCTACTCACATGTCTTTTATCTTCTCTTTAGTCAAATGAATCATGTGACCTAATAAAAATAACAACCAAATCTCCATTAAACCACACCATGCTGTCTCAAAAATAAAGCTCCTTTGAACAATGTGGCCTTGCGTATAAACGAGATGGTCATGGCTGGAATGATCTGTGTACCTATATAACTTTAAAGGAAAGCCTTACATTATCTTTTAACTTTTACTTGTTTCAGTCATTAGACTGTGGCCATACTGGGGCATTAGCTTGAAGAATTTTAGCGGAACAAATCAACCCCAGTACTTATTATTTTTAAGTCTGGTACTTATGCTATTGGCCTCTTTTGACAAGTTATGGGGATGTAAACAAACCAACACTGATTGTTGAGGGGTAGTGGGGAGAGACAAAAAGACACACATGCATCTGATGGGCTTCTTTTAGTTTCTGTGTACCAAATCCACTCAAGTTTTTAGTCTGCCTGAAGCTAAAGTAGATGACACTTGCCCAAGGTGGCACACAATGGAAATGAATCAGAAAACATGTGGCTGGGAAGCAAACTTCTTACCACATGGCCATACCTGTACCTACATTACAATGTTATATCATTGCTCCGAATCTGACATAAATCTCTGTCACATTCCAATACATAGAACATAGGTATACTCAGTCAAGGTTCATTTGGGATGAAACAACAACTGCAACAGCAACAAGAACAGCATATGAACTGAATTGTTGATGCCTCAAATATTGTGAGTGAAGTTGTGTCTTATGCAGAGATTCTAAACCTTCAATGGTACATTGGAGTACCTTCACGGAGAGGCACAGTTCAATTGTACAAAAGGCCAACAAGTGAACACCATTATATAACAATGTTCTGTGGACATTTACCAATAGATATAAAGAAAATAATGAGAAACCTCTTTGTTGAATTTACAGTAAATAAAATGAAGTCTACAGAGAGTTTCCCAAAGAATCAAATTGGTTAGAGGTTCTTTAGCTTGTTTTAGCCCATAAGTGTAAGGTCATGCTGGAGTATTACCTTTAATGTTGGTGGTTGCTAAACAAAGTGAGTTGTTTAAATATATAGAAAATGATAAAGGGTAAAGAAAAATTTAGGAATAAAGGAGATTGGAAAAGAGAGAAAGAAAAAACCTAATAAAAGGTTAGAAGAGTGTGAGAGAGACAAAAAGGGGATAAATGGAGAAAGTAAGATAGGCATACAAAATATACAAATATATACATACGATGAAGTGTGTGTATATGTATGTATTTATGTATGTATTTATGATAATGCTGATGATGATGATGATATATATATATATATATATATATATATATATATATATA
>NC_068981.1:193096236-193097571 GCF_001194135.2 Octopus bimaculoides
AGGGAACAACAAGCAGATGCATTAGTTTACCGCTCAGAGAAAATAGAAAAGTCTTTGACGTTTTGAGTCTACACTCTTTGACAGAAAGGGATGAGAAGAAAAAGAATGGAGAGAGAGAAAAAAAATGTGTTGGGATGAATGGTTCCCCATGTTGAGATGACCGGAAGAAAGAGGCTGATATATATATATATATATATATATATATATATATATATATGTATATATATGTATATATATTGTCAATGTATCATATATTTGAAAAAGAAGACACTCAAAAGCATAAAACACTAATCTATTTATAAGTAGTTAAGTTTATGTTTGGTCATGCATGTATATATGTATGTATGAACGTATGCATGTATGAACATATGTCTGTATGTATGTATGTATGTATGTATGTATGTATGTATGTATGCATGCATGTATGTATGTATGTATGTATGCATGTATGTATGTTTGTATGTATGTATGTATGTATATATATACTCACACACACATACACAGTTGCAAGTGTAGCTGTGTGGTACGAAGCTTGCTTCCCAACTACATGGTTCTGAGTTCAGCCCCACTGTGTGGCACTTTGGGTAAGTGTCCTCTATTATAAACTTGGGCTAATTAAAGCCCTGTGAGTGGATTTGGTAGATGGAAACTGAAAGAGGTGCGTCGTGTGTATATATATATATATATATATATATATATATATATATGTTCCGCCCATGGTAGCATGGAAGGCGGACATTAGATAATGATGACATATATGTATATATGTATATTTATGTTTGTGTGGCTTTGTGTCTTTGTTTGTTCCCCCACAATCACTTGACAACTGATGTTGGTGTGTTTATGTCACTGTAACTTAGCATCTCAGCAAAAGAGACCAATAGAATAAGAATTACGTTTACAAAGAATAAGTCCAGGGGTTGATTTCTTCAACTAAAACCCTTTAAGGCAGTGCTCCAGCATGGCCGCAGTCAAATGACTGAACGTTTAAAAGAATAAAAGAATATGGATGTATGTATGTTATCAATCAGTTTCATTTCTGTATTTCTTGTCCATAGAGAAAGAGCCGGACTCTAACATAGATTCAAGGCTCCTTCATTGGAACGTTTATCAACATCATCTAGGTATTTGTGCATATGTGTGTGTGTGCAGTATTTGGTGTTAGTGTATGCGCAGATTTGTATGTTTGTTTTATGGATGCGTTTTTATGTCTAGATGCATGCATATGTATTTATGTGCTAAATTTTTGGAAAGTTTTACATATCTTTACAGTTCCATTGATGGCTTGAATCTGTAGTCTTCTAATCAGCCTTTTTCTTTCAGGTTTTGAGAACC
>NC_068981.1:193097581-193107640 GCF_001194135.2 Octopus bimaculoides
AGCCGGACTCTAACATAGATTCAAGGCTCCTTCATTGGAACGTTTATCAACATCATCTAGGTATTTGTGCATATGTGTGTGTGTGCAGTATTTGGTGTTAGTGTATGCGCAGATTTGTATGTTTGTTTTATGGATGCGTTTTTATGTCTAGATGCATGCATATGTATTTATGTGCTAAATTTTTGGAAAGTTTTACATATCTTTACAGTTCCATTGATGGCTTGAATCTGTAGTCTTCTAATCAGCCTTTTTCTTTCAGGTTTTGAGAACCCTAATTTTTCCAGGTTTTTGTATGTATGTATGTATGTATGTATGTATGTATGTATGTATGTCAATGAATGAAGGATTAAAGTGCTTACAGCTGTTTCTGTTACAAGAAGTAGTGCACTCAGAACAGTGCTTGTGCAATAGCTTCCTTGGATCCACACACACACATATGCACGCACACACATCATCATCAGCATCTTCATCTAACATCCATTTCCCATGCTGGCAGGAGTTAGACGTTCTGACAGGATTCAGTGAGCTGCAGGGCTATGTCAAGCTCCAATCTCAGCTTTGGCATACTTTCTATGGCTGGATGCCCCTCGCAACATCAAAAATAATTTTAGTACCTACGTTCTTTTGATGAGTTATAAACGTGAAACCATGTGTGCCCAATAATGAGGAATGTTTTGATTAGAAACTGTGTCGATGTCAAAATATATATATATATTGTGATATTTCTCTGCATATTTAAATGTATATGTGCCCTCCCTTATTTGTATATGATGGGTTATATATATATATGTAATACGTACATACATACATACATACATACATACATACATACATACATATATATATATCTATATATATATATATATATATATATAGGTATGTATGCATGTATGTATATATTTTTTACATATATAAACCTGTATGCCAACATGGAAGGTGGATGTTAAATGATGATTATGATATATATGTGCATGGGTGCATGTATGTGTGTGTGTGTGTGTGTGTGTGTGTACATATAAAGAGCTAGACAGATAGCCAGACATACCAATGGATGGACAAGCAGACAGATGGACAGATAAATATAACTGTTTTTAAGTTTTTCAATAATTGTGTTGTAAGAGAAAATTACTTTAATAAGTGACTAAAATAATTCACAACAGCAACAACAAACTAATTCACGTAGAAATTTTGGTAAACTTTAAGTGACTTACCTGTGAAATTATAGAAGAAAGTGGAGGATGAATGGTTTGGAACTGTTAATAAGTAGAATGGTCCCCGGGTTATGAAAACTGTTATCTTGACATAGGAAGCTGACTCAGTCTCTTGGAGAGAAGACAGTGCTGGGAGGGTGGGTAAGAAGAGAGGAAGATAGATCGCCTCTGTGTATGTATATAAGAGAGAGTTAGAGAGAGAGAGAGTAGGTATATAGGGGTGGAGTGGGGTGGAATGATGTTAAAGGATGTAGAGATAGTTAAATAGATGTGGGAGGAGATAGACAGAGTGTGTTATAGTTAGAAAAAAAAAAGGGAGGGAAGAGAAAAAGATAACAATGCTAGTAGAGAGGTATGATGGCTGTATAAGATGTAAAAGGGAGTGAGAGGTAAAGATAAAAGGGAGTGATAAGGAAAGAGAGGGAGAAGAAAACGTAGAAGCTAAAGTAGGAGAAGATAAAGGGAGGTGGTAAAGGGGATGAGAAAGTGTGGGGGGGGGAATAAAAGAAGAGAAAAAATGTTTTATAAATGGAACTGTGTGTGTAGAAATTGTTGGGAGGTGGTGTTAGGTGTTGACTAAAGCAACTTACTATCAAATCTTGCAATATGCCAAAATCTAAACGTCATCAACAGCAACAACAACAACAACAGCAGTAGTGGTAGTACACGTTTCCATAACAACAAGAATTCAATTTGACAAAATGTCCAAAGTTTAATATTCCTCCCACTCCATGTTATTGAGAATATAATATTGGTCTAATGTTTTATAGAAGGATGGATATTGTTGGGAAGTTGTGATATTCATGCTTTTCAGAAGAGCATTTAAGCTGAAAGGGAGGTGTAAAGGAATCAACTGAAGGAAGCTTTAGACCTGCTAAAAAGAACTGCCAAATCTTTTTCAAATTACACCTAGCTAGCCAAACAAGGAACCTCTATGTGGTTACTAGATTTGCTAGAGATAGGTGCCAAATCTCCCTTAAATCAGAATCTTCTGAGTCAACGAGAAAGTCTTCATGTGGTCAATTAATCTGCTAGAAATAATTGCCAAATCTCCCTCAAATCACATCCTACAGAGCCAGCCACTGAACACCCACGTAGAACAGCAACTAAGCCTCTTTTGAATTATACCTTGTAATCTTAAAAACAAATAGGAAGGAATGATACATTAGATAATGTAACCCAAGATACATTCAGGTTAAAACAAATTCTGCAGATAATGATGTGTGTGTCGATAACAAATAATCTGTTGGAGGAGAATTGGTGGGGATGTTTGGAATAAGCTTAATGCTAGCAGGGAGTGGAGAATATAATATTTTGAGACCTTAAACCTTTTGAATGAAAATGAAAAAGGGAGAGAAAGGCAGACCAGATAGCTAGCTAGCTAAGCTAGCTAGATAGAGATAGAGAGAGAGAGGGGGAGTAGAGAGTGGGGAAAGAGAGAGAGAGAAAGTGGTGCTATCACTTGGGTTGTAAGTTTAAATACAGTGATGAAGGATCTAAAATGGTGGACTGATGTCTTGACAAATGTTGGGTAGAGGGGTTCTTTTATATTTTTCATTGTTATGGCCTAGAGGAAGGGACTATATCGTTGGTCTTCACAAATTCTCAAAGACAGGTGATGTAATCTAGAATGTGTGTGTGGGGGGTATTTGAAGAGAAAGCACATTGCTTAGTGGTTTGGGTATTTGGCTTACAATTGTAAGGTCATGAGTTTGATTCCTGGTGGCACATTATGTCCTTGAGCAAGGCACTTCATTTCACATTGCTCCAGTTCACCCAGCTGGCAAAAATGAGTTGTACCAGTATTTCACTCTATGTCATGCTGAATCACCCTGGGAACTAGGATATGGGTACATGTGTCTGTGGAGTGCTCAGCCACTTGCACGTTGATTTCATGAACAGCCTGTTCCATTGATTAAATCAACTAGAACATGCATCGTCGCAACTGACAAAGTGTGTGTGTGTGTGTGTGTCTGTGTGTGTGTGTAGCACAATCAAAGTCCCAGAAATGGGGGTGGTACTCTATTGGAAGTCTCATCTGATCTTTAAAAAGGTTAATAGTTGTTGAGGATTGAAGTATTTTCTGGTTCTAAAGAGAAAGATCAGTCTTTGAGATGTTCAGAAGTGTATTTGTCTGGTGAAATCTAGCGAAGTATTTGGAAGGGTGGTGAGGGTTTTAGCTGTATACTATTATGTTGGAATGTGGATGGGGTGTCATGTTGTTCTCTAGGTATGTGAAGTGATTGGTGTTGTTATTATTATCATTACTATTATTATCATCATTATTATTATTATTATTATTATTATTATTATTATTATTATTAAGGTGGTGAGTTTGCAGATTCGTTAGCAATCTGGGAGAAATGCTTAGTAGCATTTCATCCGTCTTTACATTCTGAGTTCAAATTCCACTAAGGTCAACTTTGCCTTTCATCCTTATGGGTTCATAATAGTTAAGCACTGGAGCTGATGTAATCGATTTACCCACTTCTCAGAATTGCTGGCCTTGTACCAAAATTTGAAACCATTATTATCATTATTAGTAGTATTATTATTTAAGACATGGCACAGTATCCAATATCGTGATGTTGTCGATAGAAGACGTTGTGTCTTCTGGGGGTTTGTACGGTCTATCAAGTCACAACAAGGACCTCACCCAGACAGTACTTTATGCAATATGTGTGCAGTTCCAAGTAATGCCAATTTTTGAAATACACCTAGATTGTAGAGTGTTTCTAAAGTTTTCAGATTATTATTATTATTATTATTATTATTTTTTTTTTTTTTTAAACTTTTAATCTGCATGTTTGTTACAGTCACTTGCTGAGACACACCCAATTTCCTGGGGCAAGAGAAGGGTAAGAGATGTTACAATATGACTGAAAGCTTGGGGAGGGGAAGTAGTGAAATATCTTCATGTAAAACAACACAGACATTTAAATAGATAGGGTTTTTCTAAAGATGTGGGCAGCACTTGTTAGTACAGTCGTTTGGATTTCTCTGAGACATGGTTCTCCTGGGATCTTATCTAGGTGTTTCTGTCATCCCTTTTTTTTATCATATCTAAGGCACCTACAATTACAGGAACAGTTCTCGTTTTAAGATGCCACATCTTTTGTATTTCAATTTCCAGGTCTTTATATTTACTTAGTTTGTCAATTTCCTTGACAGATATATTTTTATCAGTGGGAACACTTACATCTATTAGTGTACAAGTATTTTCTTCCCTGTCTTTAATAACTATGTCTGGTTGATTAGCCTGGATCATTCAGTCAGTGTTGACTGGAAAATCCCGTTATTAATTACTATTATTATTATTATTCATGGTATGTGTGAATGCTTTACATTAGGAACCAATGTCCTTGATACCAGGTCACAACCAGTTTCCTTAGATATTGAGGATCTTTCTTACAATCTTTATTCCCAAAAGAGCAGATTTCAGAATTAATGCAACTCTCATAGTTTCACTAATCTCAATAAAGTAACTGTTATGTCTGACAGTGACGGTACCCAGAGCACCTATAACATCTGAGATTACTTTTGTAGAAACCCTCCACAATCTTTGTTGTTGTTATTATTATTATGTTTTTTTTCTTCATCATTTCATTATATGCAAACCACCACACTATATGTCTGTCTTTGTATTGTCCCCCTCGTCCGTCGTCCTTGTGGCAAATAAATGAAATCATTACTATTATTATTATTATTATTATTATAATTATTATTATTATTATTATTATTATTATTATTATTATGTTTGGCTTTTGCTTTTATTATATTTATTATCATCATCATCATTATTATTATTATTATTATTATTATTATTATGTTTGACTTTTGCTTTTATTATATTTATTATCATCATCATTATTATTATTATTATTATTATTATTATTATTATTATTATTTGCTGTTGAAGGAGACATGACTGGCATGATGCCAGAGTCAATACAGACATGACACAGTGTGTCTGGTTTAAACATGGATGATGCTTAGGTGTGGAACAGAAGTTTAGGATGGAATGAAGGTTGGTACCATCTGTATTGTAGTGAGTGTTGTGGGTGGTGATGGCAATTTAGTCGTTGGTATATAGGAGGAAGAGTGTGATGACAAAACCCTGAAGCACAGGGCACAGCAGAGTCGATAAAGTGTGGGAGAGAGAGAGAGAGAGAGAGAGAGAAGAGAAAGAAGGAGAAAAATTGAGAGTGGATAAGTGAGAAAGAGAATGAGAGAGAGAGGGAGAGAGCAAGAGAAAGAGTTCCTTAGTACACACACTGTGATGGTGTGATCTGGGACATTATCAGAGCTGGTAGTATTGATGGTTTGTAGCGACTGAAGATACTTTCTCTCTTGGTGTGAAATTGAGCATAGTGATGAGTCACATGGAGTGGAAAGTCTGAGTTTTGGTGGATATGTTCTTGGTGAATGCAATGTGGAACTGGATGCAAAGCAGGTAGCAAGTATGGAAGCTTCCTCAGGAGCACTATTCACAGAACCATCACCATGATGGAAAACATGTTTTCCATGCTGGCCTGAGTTGGATAGTTTGACAGGAGGTGGCAAACTTGAGAGCTGCACCGGGTACCATTATTTGTCTGTTTTGGTATGACTTTTATGGTTGGAAGAAGCCCTTTCTAAAGTCAACCACTTTGCAGAGTGTGCTGGGTGTTTTTTTACACGGCACCAGCACCAGCAGGGTTGCCAAGTAGCTTGCAAGACAAAGGCCTCTCAGCTGAGAGAGGGAGTGGAACCAAAAGAAATGGCTGTGTGACTGGCAAGAGATGAAAGTCTGATAGAGGGACAGAGATACTTGTCTTACAATAGAGGAGACACTTGGCTACTTCAGGATGGAGAAGAACGTGGGAGTGACTTAGGGAGAAAGATAGAGACAGTCATAGAGAGAGGGGGGGGGAGATTGAGAGAGAGGGAGAGAGAGAAAGAGGGAGAGAGAGAAAGAGAGAGAGGGTGAGTGACAGAGAAATAGATGGTGTTGGAAATGTATTGGGGTCTACCCACAGAGAACAGTGGGGGTGGGGTATAAGTAGTACAAAGGGGATAGAAAGGGATGTTCCAAAGAGTGTGAGGGAATATATTTAGTGAGCTTGAGGAATGTGTCCCCCACCTCTCTGCCACCTCTTCAGATGGCTCAAATGCTGGTCTTGTATGAGTTGCGGTACCAGGAAGAAGAAACCAAACTTGTAGGGTGGGTGGTTTTCTCCACAAGTTGTATGTTCTATTTTTTCTCTTATCAGAACTTTTGTAGCCTAGCAACATGTAAACTACTTAGTGGTGATGTTGGGACTTATTGCAGTGATTTTTTTTTGGGGGGTGGTGGTGGTGGCTGGGTGGATATAGAGGAGTACAGTGAAGTATATATATTATCAAGAGTAGTTAGTGTAGAACTCGCAGAGCTCCTACCAATCTCCTGACTTGATGTGCCATAACAACTGGTGGGTATGGAACCTTGTGTAGAATGTGGATGTGTGGTTGGTAATGGTGATAAGGTTGTGGTTGATCAAGTCAGTAGATACTGGGATGGTTATAGTTTGGTGGAGGATAGGTTTGGAGGTGGGAAAGAGATCAGTGTCATTTGGTGTCTGATATTTAGGGATGTATGTAAGGGATGAACATAAATATTTTAAAGAAATAAGGATTTCAAAAGATTCCGTTTCTATACTGAGAATTATCAGCATGGAATGAGTGTGAGAGCAAAGAAGAGTTATGAACTGCAAAGTCTATGACTCTGGTGAAGAGTGAAGTGAGGCATTGAGGTGGAAGAGTAAATTCTACATATGGATTGGCATCCCTTTTAAGAGTGAAGTCGATGTGTAATCTGGACAGCAGAGATGGCCTATCTGTAAGGTTCACAAGATTTGTCTTGGAGGGGAATACTACGTGCTGATTGTGTGTTAGTAAGAATTATTGTTTGAGGACAAGGTTGGATTGGTGTCAATGGATGTTAGAGAACAGGAGGAAGAATTATGTAGCAGTTTTAGAATTAGTTTTTGGCATCTATGGAAATGTAGAGGATGTCTATATTATGAAATAGGGGTGATTTTTATATGGAGCTGGGTGTGAATGCTTGCTTGGTATAAGCACCTGTGAGCCAGAAGAGGGTGTTGAACTAAGTGGTGTGATGCACCAGAGCTAAAGCAGTTTTTATCATAAGTCTGAGAGATCAAGCCTAACTTGGGGCTAAATAACAAAAATAACAACAACATTCTTGTAGTTTTTATTTTTATGATTTAGTCATAGAAGAGATGGTAGTGCCATTGATCTGTTGTAGTGCTTCTGAAGACGGTGGTGGGCAAAGAGAAGAAGAAAACCCCAACTCAAGCTTATTCTCAGTCAAGGAACCTGGTCCAAATGCTTACAGCCCTTTCTTTGTAGACATTGATATTACACTAAATTTCTCACTCAAATACAAAAAAAAAAATTTCTCACTCAAATACAAAATAGTTTACTCATGTTTCATAATTTCCAAGAGAATTCTTTTCATCCCTGGTTCACCATCCAATCTCTCGTCCTTCCTCAACCATGGTAACCTCCTCCCTTCCCCCACCTTCAGTAACTGCTCACTTGACCACCTGCCATCTCATAGCACAACACTTCCCACTAACCGTCAATTGTCTCCCATTGTGAGATCTGTTTCTTAACTGTTGACTTGATTGATAAATCTCTCAGAATCTTTACTTTCAAAATAACCATTTTTTTTTACATATAAACCTTCCAGAGTATCTCTCCTATTTCTCATTACTTCAATCTCACTTTTGAGTGTTATCAATTTTGTACATAATATTTCAGCCTGCCTGCCTGCCTGCCGGTCTATATAAATTACTACATAACTAACTATCTGTGTAATCACTCACCCTGTTAAAAATAGTAGCCAAATGTTCACCAAATTATATCCTACCATCTTAAAAATAAAAACACAAGCATTTTTACAGTGAGTCTTTCACTTGTGGTTGTCTTTACAATAGTTTACTATTCCTCTTATTGTTGTTGTTGTTTTGGTGTGTGAGAACATCCCTCGTGATGGTGCAGATGAAACTGGATTATTACCAAATTTTCTTTTTAATATATCTTACAAACAGAGAATTTCAATACATTAAGATGTTTAACCCAATACCTGGGGTAGATAGAAGATTTGTCTTTCAAACAACATTTTATTCTAATTTCTTATTTTCAATAATCACCATGTCTTCCTCAATGAGAAATGCAGTGAGTTGTTTGTTAACAAGGAAGGAAACCTTGAAGACAAGGAAGGAAAAACCTTCGAACACATAGATACAAAATCTAATGAAGGTAAACAAGATTAAAAAAAAAAAACAGGATAAAAAATATGGTGATAAAACAAAGATACACCTGAAAAAATAAAGTCAAAATTTCATATTTGAAAGCAAATTTGTTTGACATAAAAGTGATAACAGCAACACCCATACCACATACACGCACATATTTGTTGGCAAACAGAAAATAAAGACAACATTGAAGCTCATACATAGACATTAGCATCAAGTGAGAAATACAGACATGAAGACAACAGTTTTACCCAAATCATTGGCAACAGTTTCTAAGCATGATCAGATCACAGCCCTAAATAGAGCTGGGGAAAAATCATATTTGAAAGGGACTCAATAGAATTTATTTAAGAATGGGCAATGAGAAAACTGACTTGCTTTGTCCCTTGAAGGGAGGTAGGGTCTTTATGTCTTCCTTTATACAGTCAGTGAAGGGAAATTCTGACAGATGTAAAGGTAATCATTGTGTACACAGAGTGGGATAAAGCTTATAATATTATTTTTCTGACCATCAAGACAAAGGGAAAGGTGCAGTGATAGCCAGGTCTTATGCATAAACCTCACTAAATGAGCTTGAGTCCCAGTACACTGGAGAAGCTAATATAAAGGTAACAGTTGGAAATCTAGACCCCTGGTTAATTGTTGTCTTTGAAGAGCAATAAAGGTAAGTGAAAGGTGCATAAGGAACAAGGAGCAATATATAGTTGGGAGAGATTGCTATGGATTTGCAGGTCTTTATTAATCTTCAATACTGCAGTGCTTTACTACAGCTGTACTCAGTTGACAGAGCAGATGGAGGGTATAATATGGTACAGAAATAAAAATCAGAGTTTTTAGAGCTGTGATAACAAGAGCCATGTAAGGGCTGTTGTTACCAATGAAGAGCTGGTGGAGCAGAGAAGAAGGCAAGACAGTAGGAGAAGCAGAAAATTCTAATTGCTAGAGCATAGTTGGTTACAAATCTGGTTGCAGCCCTAGCACAGCCTCTTCATCCTATGATGAGCAGAACATATTAGAAGGGAAGCAATAAAGAGTGAACTGGCAGAAAAAAGAGTGAATCCTAATTTAAGCTCACCCAAAAGAGTGAGGAGCTGCCTATTTTCACAAAACATCGCTTAGTCATGTGGATTAGAAATAAGGATACAATGAATAAGGTAACTGATGTGGGCCCCTAAGTTTGAGGACAAGTAGTTTATGGAAGTAGATTTAAGAGAAGTTTTCTAACATTTGAATGATAAACTGTTAATAAAGTGTTCACTAATATGCTAGTTCAAGCCCTCTGGAAACTCTCTAATCAGTTACCCCTCTGCGCATGTCCACTCCACACCTGCTCACACACACCACACGCACATCGGCAACATTCATCAATTTCTTGAAAAAGGGGTCATAGCCCTGAAATATTGAATACAAGGTAACTCTACATTAATTCACATATTTGTTTTCTGGTGATTTACCTTGCATTTACTTTGAATTGTTTTGGCCTTACCCACGATCTTTATACAATATATATGTGTATATATATATATATATATATATATATATATATA
>NC_068981.1:193107650-193109292 GCF_001194135.2 Octopus bimaculoides
ATACCAGAATAAGCACATAAATGCGAAACAAGGTGGAAAAAATAGTACTCGAATGCCAGAGGCAGAGTAATATACATATATTATAGATGGTTTGGTATGCGCATATACTGCTAAATGTATATGTAATCCAACATGAAAATTTTTTAAGGATATAACTTTTAATGTATTAATTGATTAATATTTTACAGATAATTCTTTACTCTGGCTATTCAGGCTCTGTCCTTCTTTATAAGCTATTTTTGATTTAAGGTTTTCTTCAATTTTATAATAAGATGGTTTTAAACTGAAATTTGTTCATTGCATGCAACCGGTCATTGTAAAGACTGTTAGTTGAGAAGACCAATGAAACGAAACCATTTTCAAATGTGTATCTATATTAAACTAATTGTATATGTTTGCTTATAACCTTATTTTTGTTCCATTCTAAACAAAACTGTCCAATGAAAGGGAACGTGAAACTGGTATGCTTGTATGCATATATGTAAGAATGTACGCTAAATACAAGTTAGCTTGCTTAATATTGTTAGCTGAAAATGTTTTAAAAGCAGTCAAGATTAAATCTGTAATTGTAAGAATGGTCATTAATATTAATGAAAATTAAATGAGTAAGAGGGAGAACTTAATTGACCCAGAAATTAAACAGAGAGATGCAGAGTGTGGGATACATGTATGTCACATTCTTCCAGCTTCAGTTTGTTAATAACTCTGCACTCTTAGTGCCCAAAATAATTTCAGGTTTCTATTGACCCTTGCATAGCCACTTAAACTACCTCAGAAGTCAATACTGATTACATTGCCACACCCTGGTCTAGAACATATTTCAGAAAGGTTGAGTTAGGTTTAAGAAAGACAGGATTGTGTCTTCCATCATAATTAACAAAGAGTAACTTAGTAGGAAGGGGCAATAAAAGACTACAAAGTTAACACTGTCTATTACTCAATGAAATATGATTAAGACACAAATCATTTGTATTTGGCTGACATCACTCTAGATTTAAAATAGATACAACAAAATCATTTGCGTAATTTGTTTTAGTGCCTTAGAAAACATTTGTTGGCGATATCCTTACTGTAACCATATTTTATGGGAGGATATTTATAGTGTTACACTAAAATAGAAGACAAGACTGCAGTGTCCGAGAATCAATGCTGCTTCTGTTTTGTGGTAGGGATGATATCAGAGATGTTTAGCATTGAGGAAAACAGGTTTCATTTTGGAATAAAATATGACGTAAGCTTCTAGAGTTATCAGGCACCTGAACCATACAAAAGTTATATTAATTGACTCACCTGCCATTTACTTACTTTGTATATATATATGTGTGTATGTGTGTGTGTATACTCATACATATATATATATATATACATATACATATATAATTATATGTATTTCTTCTATCTTAATGAATAAAAATTCTTCGGATAGAATAAATGGGTTAATAGAAACCAATGTAGCAAAGAACACAAAATAACTGTGGTGTAGTTCCTGTTTTTAAGGCAGGAACTCCTTGAAATTTTGAGTATTTGAGTATATTTAAAAATTTAAGGAATGGAGAAAACGCATGTTATAATTGCATACTTTATTCCTACATATGTTTCAAAGGATTACAACCTGTGTGATCCATAGGGATCTGTGATATTA
>NC_068981.1:193111167-193119536 GCF_001194135.2 Octopus bimaculoides
ACTGATTGGCTGCTATTCAACACGTTAGTTATTCTCCAGAGTTTTCTTGTACTTTTCACACCAAAATATTTGGACCAGAAGATTGAAGATTTTAGAATTAGTAAATAATAATAATGATGATGATAACACCACCACCACCACCACCACCACCACCACCAGAAGCAGCAACAACAACAGCAATAACAATAATAAAAATGATTTGTTTATCAACCAAAAAGGATTTATATTAAGGAAAGCATTAAGGAGAGTAAAGGACAAAACGTTGAGTGTGCATGTCTGTCGGTGTGAGGGTTTCATGTGTAAACAGGTTTAATAAAAAAAGGAAAAAAGAAGGAGGCAATATTAAAAATTCTAATAACGAGTATTCCTCAATAGGGAAGAGATGCTCATAGTAATGATCATTAAAAAAGCCCATAAAACTATAAGTGCCTCTTGAAAACTCCATGAAACCATGGATACCTTTTCTCAATTCCTTATGTCCAATTTACAGGTGTATGCTCAGGGGAGGGCTGTTCACTCATAT
Organism: Octopus bimaculoides; assembly: GCF_001194135.2. NCBI lineage: Eukaryota > Metazoa > Mollusca > Cephalopoda > Octopoda > Octopodidae > Octopus > Octopus bimaculoides. The sequence continues at coordinate 193,111,691 of NC_068981.1, forward strand.
CATGCATGTCACTCTCATCCACCTTTCAACAAAATGGTTGGAAGGCAACACTTCCCTCTCCATCCTCGTTTCGAGTAAAACTTGAAGTTGATGAGGGATTGACCAAAACAGAAAATCTTCAGCCCCTTCAATCTCATCCACCATACACTCTCTTTTGCCATGGCTACTAGGCATATAAAAAATACCTACTCTTCTTGGTTAAAAAAAGATGGCAGGGAAATCTTCATGGTGGATTCAGTTGATAGCCAGATCTATCCTACATATGACAAATCCACAGATCAACAATACCATGGCACTGGACAAGTGTGTGTGTAGGATGAATCTTGGACATGCTTGACTGATGGCACTTCCATGCCTATAGAGTTTATCTTGAACTGGCAATACTTCCCAGTAGCACTAGCAGGTTAGGGATTTCTGGAAACTAGCCATGGGACACAGCTTGAAAGTCCTTTGGAAAAGACCAACTACTTGACTTCCCTCAATAACCAGAGTTTCTCCAAGAATGTCATCACTCTTGCTCACCACTTATCCCCTATAGAACTCCAATGTGGAACTTCCACCGACTGCATTGTTGGCTGAGGGCTGTGAGCATTTGTCAACACTCCAGCTGCAAGTGCCCTTTCTTGGTCTGTGCTTGATCCAGGACTGTAGCTTCATGAATGAGATGAGCTATAGAAAATCCTGTCTGACCATATCTGCATGCCATCAAGGAAACACTAGAGATGTTGCAGCCTTAGTACATATCTGCACATCATTAGTTGCATCATATCCAGTCTTCCACTCAGTGGTTGCTGACTGCAAATGAACCATCTGACTAGCAGAACTCATCTCTTCTGCAGAAAGTGGAAGAAAAAGCATCCCCCTTTGACCAGCATTGAAGTAGGGCAAGAAACGATGGTCAGGTGGTAGTAGATGACACAAGTAATGCATGCATTTGCCAACTTCACCTGACCCTTCAGGGACAGCTTTCTCTCTGTCCAATTCTGGGTGAGACTGGCTACCCTGCTCATCATCTTCCAGTTCTTGTCCATCTGGAGGTCCAAACCAAACCAAACCAAACCCTGAGTAATTTAAATGGTCCTTCTGTCCAGCACCCTATGATGCTATCGGTCAGCATAGACCTGCAGGCCCACTTCTGATTAATCTTTGCTTCAGTCACTGTTTCATTCTCCTTTAGGGCAGTGCCAGTCTCCTCAGTTTTGGAAATATCTGACACTATTATGCAGACATCATCGACACAAGCTGACATAAATCTTCTGTATCCTAGTTCACACGTGATGCTCCTTGAAACATTCGGCTTCCACAGTAGTGGTTCAAGAGCTAGCATGTACAGAATGGGTAAGAGTGGGCATTCTTGATGGACAAAACATGCAATGCTAAATGATTCCAATAGTTATTTATTTTGACCACCAAACAAATGTTGCTGTACATTGCAGAGATTCAGACTCTGAAAATGGGAACCGAACTGTTCACTGCGAGGACAGCCTCCAAGTATTGGTGATTGTCCCTATTGAAAGCTTTCCATTCCAGGTTTCTTATCTACCCTCTCTGTGATGTACCACATGAGGTGGAGGTTAACATGGATAGATCTATTTAGGATGGTGCATGTTTGTGTATTACTGACCAGTCTATCAATGACAAGCACCGATCTCCTTGCCAACAGCTTGACAAAATTCTTGTAATTTGCATTTAGCAGAGTTAGGGGCCTAAAGTTATTTGTTTTCCCTTTTGTTCAGGTCTTTCCTCAGCAGTACCACAACACCTTGGCTCACCGGACTGGAAATTCTCCCATTTTGATGCCAATTGAAATAGACAAGAGATCACCAAACAAGTCTGGCATATGAAAATAAAGCTTGAAGGACAGACCATCCAACCCTGGAGACCTTGTGCAGTTAGCCCTTGTGCAGCTAGCCCTTGAGCAGCTAGCCTTTGTGCAGTTAGCCCTTGTGCAGCTAGTCATTGTGTTATGTATGTCTTTGGCTGTTATTGGCATTTCGCAAAAATTCTTTCTATATTAAGCAAAAGGCCTGAAAATTTTGGGTAAGGGGCTTGTCAATAACACCAACCCCAGTGCTTGACTGGTACTTATTTCATTGACCCTGAAAGAATGAAAGGCAAAGATGACCTTGGCAGAATTTGATCTCACAATGTAAAGCTGGAAGAAATGCTGCTAAGCATAAAAATGATAATGATGATGATGATAAAAGTCTGGATTGCTGGATTGCACTGAAGTTGAAAGAAATTAAAAGGTGGTATTTTAAAGAGGCATAGTGAGTCATGAATAAATTGTGATTTGAAGAAGAATGTTTAACTGGTATGAAAACAGTCAATCTAACCTGGATAGTTTGTGGTTTAGGCCTGTTTATTTATATAATGGAGGGGTATAAATGGATACAGTGGGGCTGCCTCCCCTTTCTTTACTTAATCTTCCTTAGATAAGCAGCTTTTAATCATTATCAATATTTTTTTTATTGTGTTTGCAACAGTTAGAGAAGAGAGATGAGGCAAAGGAGAGAAGTGAGGGAGCAATGAATATGGGAGGGAGAGAGAGAGGGAGAGATAATAGCAGGTGATGGGTTGGGGTGGCAAAAAGGAGGTGAGGTGAATAAAGAATATCATATGTGACATTTTAGAGTTTCAAAGGAAAAAAAAGTGAAAGAGATGAACAAGAAGGTGGTGGTGGTGGTGATGGGTAAATTAAAACTGTGGTGGAAGAGATGCATGGAGGTGTTGATTAGAAAAAGGTGTTTACTTGGTGAGATGGATGAAGAACTATATATATATAATATATTTATAAATGAATAAATAAATAAAAGTATAAAATAAATTGAAATTTTTTTCTGAAAATCTTGTGGGCCAAATTTTCCCAACTTGGTTGTGTGTTTGAGCTAGATAATTTATGACTAAAGAATCTCTGAAATATACAGTCTTTGAGATATTTACAGAATTATTTTGGTTTGAGTAAAAGAAGAGGAACAAAACCTAAAAGAAAAATTACATTTTAATGATAACAAGAGTGACAGAGACTTACCAAGATTTTTGGTGGAAAACCCAAATAACCAATGAAGTTGGTAATGCAATGGTTCTGACAAATTTCTTCTTTTCACTGTTAATGTTATTTTGGTTCTCTGAAACTACAAAAAAGAAGGATTACATGAGAATGTACATATCTGATTTACCTATTTATTTCTCATTTAGTATCTTCAATTGTTGTCAGGTGATCTGCCTGTCCATCGTCATCATTGTTGTTGCTGTTGTTGTCACTATCTTCTTTGTCATTGTTATTGCTATTGTTGTCATTATAGCCATTGTCGTCATCATTGTTTAATGTCCATGGTCATTGACATGAACAGTTTGATAGGATCAAATGGCTGCAAAAGTTTCATGCCCTGTCTTCTTTAACATGATTTCTATGGTTGGATGCCCTTTCTAATACTAACCACTTTACAACATGTATTTGGTGCTTTTCTTGTGCCACCAACACGAATGAGGTTGCCATGCAGCTTGCAAGACTTTGAGCTTTGAAGGAAAAGGGGTGGGGAAACTATGCCTTAAGAATAAGGAGCAGAGAGTGGTAAAGTATGAAAGAAAAAGACCAGAGCAGAACAGGTTTCTAGATGTAGAGGAGCTATAAGACTGTTCGTGTTTTAGAAGAGAGTGGTGGGGCTGGAGAGTGATTGAGAAAAAGGGGTGATGAAGTGTCAGAGTGGATTTTCAACATATGAGATGGGTAGAAATCAGTGGGGCATAGGTGCCAGGAGTGAGTGGAGGGAGTAGGGCATGTCTGATAGTGTGAAGCAGCAGAACAGAAATGATGAGATAGTAGACAGGAGAAGAACAAAAGAGAGATGACATGCTGTTGAGTTGTTTGCGGGAGTGGATGGGGAAGAGAGAGGCAGGTGCAGTGTATGAGGTGGGTGAGACATATGGTGGGGGAGGAGAGGAGAGATAATTTGATGGCATGATGATGGGGTGGTGATCAGTGAAACTATGGGTGGAGAGAACCAGGAAAATTCATCATTTTAATTAAGAGTAGTTGTATTCTTTCTCACTATGATTCTGTCCTATGTAGGGGCAGTGGAACATTTTTGGGTTATTTTTATTTAGTTTACATTGATGGCAGCTATGTCGGTGGGAGGTGAAGTGACTGGGTTTTCCAATAAGTGTTATATGTGCTGCTGCTTTGATATTTCTAACTTTTCACCAGAATTCTCTATTAATAATGGAAATTTCATAGTCTTTGAACTTTCTCTGACAATTTCCTGTAGTGGTAGAATTCTGTCTTTCAATGATAAAGATTTAGTTGTTTGATCAAGTGAACTACCTGTTATTGAAGAAGTAAGTAGCTGAGAAATCCACAAACACATTCACCCTAAAGGTAATTCTCAAGCAGAATCAACACAACACAGAGGGTGACAAGACTTCTTTTTGAATTACAGGTACACTCCACCCTACTCCTGATGGACTTCTATACAGTTTCCATCTGCCCAATTTCACTCACAGCATATGGATCAACCTGAAGTTATAGTCAGTGATATTTGCCCAAGATGCCATGCAGTATGATTGAACCCATGAGCTTGTGGTTGAGAAGCAAACTTCTTAACCATTCACCCATACTATGCTTACCCTCCTGTTATAGAGAGAGAATGCATTTGTTAGACCTGTAGATCTGCAGCCTAAGAGTGGCTGCAGATCTTATGTATTAGATATTCTTGAGTGTAATTAATTTCTTATTGCTTCAGATATATTATCTTACCTTGAATGAAGGAAACTCATCGTTTAAGTAATTTTATTTTCACTGATATTTGGATTCCTACTTTGGTGCTAATCTTCAATACAAAAATGCTAGTGTATGGTTATCTAATACTTCATCTGATATATCTTCTTTCAACAAACTGTGCTTTTATTGTAGTGACTCACTGAAACACAGTGGTTTTAAGGATAAGATTCATCATCATCATCATCATCATCATTGTTCAACGTCCACCTTCCATGCTGGCATGGGTGGGACAGTTTGACAGGAGCCGGCCAGGCAGAAGCCTGCACCAGACTTCTGTGACTGTTTTGGCAGGATTTTTACAGCTGGATGCCCTTCCAAATGCCAACCACTGGACCAGATGCTTTTTAAGTGGCACCTGCACTGATAGGGTCATCAAGTGCCATGCAAGACAAAAAAAAAAAAAACTTTTGAGAGAGGAGGGGGCATTGGAGGAGTTGATATTGTGTTAGATGATGAAACATTAGAGTGAGACAGAGACACAGATTATTTACAAAAATAATAATGGTGATAATGGTAATGATGATGGTGATAATGATGATGGTGATAATGATGATGGTGATAATGATGATGGTGATAATGATGATGGTGATAATGATGATGGTGATAATGATGATGGTGATAATGAGGATAACAACGACAATGACGATGATGATAAGTAATGATTTTTAGACAATGAAAAATAGAAAAGCAATAACATACAATTTTGTTCACTGTTTGGCATTAATGTGCATATAAGATATAAGATTTTAAAAACAAATACTACTTGATTAAGTTTTGGTCATACACAGAAATTTGCTACAAAAATACTAAGTATTAATAGCAAAAATCTTTGATGGATATCTGCATTCAATTCTTTTTATTTATTTTAACCTTGTTAGATAATTTGTATTTTGAAAATGGTTTTCAAAAGTATTTACAGCTAATGATTAGGTTTCTGAAGATGAGAACCCATTTTTAAATAGCATCAATATACTTTCAAAAATCATGAAAGCTATTTTGACTTGAATTTGTCAACATGTATCTGTTTCTAAAAAAATAACAATATCAGAACTTCAAAGACATTTGGAAGATGGTATGATGGTTGAAATATTTACATTTCTGAAAATGTGAATGTATTACTCTAGAGGATTCAGTCATAAATAGACATTCTAAGCCAACATAACGCAGTTGCCATAAACTGAATTAGTTTGTTAGGAACATACCCAACACTTATGCATACACACATGCATGCACACACACATGCACATACACATATACATATATGTATATACATATACATACACACACACTCACATATACATATATATAAATAGGAAATAGTGGCACAAGGTACCAATGTTTGCTGGAAATAGCAGTTGATAACCATACGGTGCTATATAAAGCTGGAAAACGATACTATTGTATTGTAATAATATATATATATAACATTTGGCCTCATCGAAGCAATGACTAATGACCGACACCTTTGGAAATAGGCTGTGCTTGAGAAGATCCGACAAGCCAAGTGAGACCATAACCCGTGGCCTATGCAAATGGTGTAACCAGCCCACTTATGCGTACCTTTCTTTCACTGGATACTAAACACTGCTTGCGAAGACTTATTGAGGCAAGTGAAATCGAAATCAAATTCACTGACGTGGCCGATGACAGCACCACCTAGCTGGCATCCGTGCTAGTAGAATGTTACGAGCACCATCTGAGTGTGATCGTTGTCAGGGCTGCTGACTGGCTCTCGTGCTGGTGGCACATAAAAAGCACCATCCAAGCGTGATCGTTGCCAGAGCACCTGATTGGTGTCCATACCGCTGGCATGTAAAAAGCACCATTTGAGTGTGATCGTTACCAGCGTTGCCTTACAGGGGCCAGTCCGGCAGTACTGGCATCGACCACATTCAAATGGTGCTTTTTACATGCAACTGGCATGAGAGCCAGTCAGGCAGCACTGGCAACGACCACGCTCGAATGGTGCTTTTTACGTGACACCAGCACAGGACCAGTCAGGTGGCATGGGCATCGAACAAGCTCATATGGTGCTTTTTTTCGCAGGTGCCAGTCAGGTGGTACTGGCATTGGCCACGGATGCATAAATATATCTATCCATCCATCTGTTTTCTCCAGCCACTCTTCCTGGTGGTGGTGATGGGGGGGGGCATGAAGAGAGTCTGCATGACCAGCTCTTCTTTAGGGTCAAATAGGAAGCAACAGTCATTAGACTTTCCAGCTGGATCCCTAAGAGTGACCAACAGAAACGATGGATATTATCTGACTATCTCATCCCTAGGTCTCCTGCCAGTTGGCTTGGCTTGAAGAATCCTTCTTGCATTTCTTTGCTGTGACATTCTAATCACATGTCTGTAATATCAGAACTGTGACCTCTCAGTGCAGGGAAGTTGTGGCTCGCCTTAAAAAGAGACTCCCTGATTTCTGAGCAATGCACCCTGTCAAGTAATGTTAATATGCATGCGTGCACACACATACACACACACACATGCATACACACACATATGTATATATGAATGTATGTGTGTGCATGTGTTCATGTGTGTGCATGTATGTGTGTGTGTGTGTGTGTGTGTGTGTGTGCGTGTGTGTGTGTGTGGTGTGTGGTGTGTGTGTGTGTGTGTGTGTGTGTGTGTGTGTGTGTGTGTGTGTGTGTGTGTGTGTGTGTGTGTGTGTGTGTGTGTGTATGTGTGAGCATATGCATTTCTTAGAACATACGAAGCTAAACAGGTTTAGTTTACAAACTCTGGAAATCTTTCATTGTTATGGTTGAATCCTATCAAATAGCAACAGATGTAAAATATCTCTTTATCATCTGGAAATGTAAGTTACACACACACACACACACACACACACACGTACAGAAATATAAATAAATAGTCATATACAATCTCTCATACACATACACTTAGAAAAATATATCTTACACACTTATACCCAAACATAAAAACACATTAATGCTCATTTATATTCTTTATACACACACGTGTGTGAGCACGCCTGTATGTGTATGTGTATGTGTGTCTGTGTGTATGTGTGTGTGTGTGTATGTGTATATATATATAT
>NC_068981.1:193119951-193121158 GCF_001194135.2 Octopus bimaculoides
AGGGAGAATTCACTAAAAAACAAAAGACGAAGACAGATTGTGTACACAACAAACAGATGTATTAATTTAATGCTCAGGACGTGAAAAAGTCTTTAACGTTTCGAGCCTACACTCTTCCACAGAAAAGAACACAGAAGGAAACAGGGAGAGAAAATAAAGAAGGTGTAGTGGCTAGCGATCTATCATGGCAAATGCCAGACAGATATATATATGTATGTATGTATGTATACACACACTCACATGTATATGAATATATATATACATATATTCGTGTATATACACACACACACATATACACAGTATGTTTATCTTTCTTTCTCTTCGTCTTATCTTTCATCTCATTTAAATTCAAAAATTCCAAATGGTATCATATTGTCAGCACTTTCTAAAGATCTGTGAAAAATAGGCTTTAGATCACAACCACTGTTAAAAAAGAAATACAGATCCTTGAGAGGTGCCACCATTTGTTTTCTGTTTCCTTCTCGTTTTTTCTTCTCAAGCATCAATGATTGTGTTTCCCACACACACATGCACATTATAAAAAGCAAAATCTCATAATTTCATACACGTTTCTCACACATACACATCATCATCATCACTTAACATCCTACTGTGTCCATGTTGGAGAGCAGCCTTGGAAAATGAATTGGCCTGCTGTGACCAGGGCTCTACAGTTACAATATGGGGCCCTAACCAGTAGATGATCATAGCTATACATGCACACACAAATACATAGTGAAATAAATTGCACAAATTTTACAGATGCTTTCTAGTTTCATTGTAAGCTCTACAGCTGTTTCTAGAATTAAAATACAAACTGCATCATCAATATAATTAAAATACAAAAATATATAATTAATAGGCACAGGTGTGACTGTGTGGTAAGAAGTTTGCTTCCCATCCACATGGATCTGGGTTCAGTCCCACTGCATGGCATCGTGGACACTTGCCCACGATGCCATACATATATATATATATATATGTATATAAAGTTATGTTGTTTGTCTTGTTTTTCATTTGTGTCTTTCATTGTTCAAAAAAATAGCTCATGTTCCATGTACTCGTACTTTGTATCTTTTTATTGTACATGTTTCGTGACGTCCTGTGTCCACATATGCATTTATATATACGTATAGATGTAAGTATGTACATATACATATGTATATATGCATACATATATATATATATATATATATATATATATATA
>NC_068981.1:193121339-193132230 GCF_001194135.2 Octopus bimaculoides
ATATATATATAATCCTTTCTACTATAGGCACTAGGCCTGAAATTTTGGGAAGGGGACTAGTCAATTACATTGACCCCAATGTTTCACTGGTACTTAATTTATCGACTCCAAAAGAATGAAAGGCAAAGTTGACCTTGGCGGAATTTGAACATTGAACGTAGTGATGGGTGAAATACTGCTAAGCATTTTGTCAAGCGTGCTAACAATTCTGTCAGCTCACCATATATAATATTATATTACATTATATATAAATAGGTGTGTGTGTGTGTGTGTGTGTGTGGTGGTGGTGTATGAAAATAAAAGTTGAACATGACAGGGTTTGAACTCTGAAAATAACGAAGACATTATCTAAAATATAATTCTGCAACAGTAATTTGGTAAAGTTTTCACGCATCTTAATGTAATTATTTGAAAGCAATCTAGAAAAACATCTTACTCTAAATTTTCTTTACATTCTTCTTCGAGTTTCATTGATGTCGTCTGTCGTCAAAGTTTTGTTTAGCAGACGATAATTTATTGCAAAAAGCGCATGCGTGAAATGATGAGTGATATAGTAAACAAAAAACAAAAAAACCCAAAACTACTTTTCACTGTCCAACTACCATCGCCATCTCCTTTAAGTGATATTCCTACTGACACCACCACCACCTAAATAGTTAGATAGATAGATAGATAGATAGATAGAGAGAGAGAGAGAGAGAGAGAGAGAGAGAGAGAGAGAGAGAGAGAAAGAGAGAGATAAAGTAAAATTAAAATGAAAATTATTTTGAATGGCAAATAACTTGAATTGAGTGCGGTGGTGGTGACGGTGGTGGTTTTTGCATTTTAATTACTTTATTGCCCACACGCATGCGCATTTATAATAAATTATCGTCTGCTCGATCGAAACTTGTTTTCCTTCAAAAATATGGACAGCGACAGACGTCAGAGAACAAGTAGAAGCACGAGAAGAAGAAGGTTTAGGGTAAGGTGCCTTTTATGTGTTTGTTTTAATGACATAATTGTATTCTCTGAAGACCTTCTGCTGTTCAACTCTCTTCAGAGTTTCTTGGCACCGGTCAACAGACGTCATCGTGGCACAAATGGAGAAATGAGAAAGCTTGGGACATGGTGGTTTTACGTTGTTTTTTTCTTTTCAATAACCGTATTTGTCAAAATTCTACAAATGTACCCAAGCAGAATGATATTATAGGTGATGTCTTTGATTTTATTCCATAATTACGATTGTTCATTTCTTGGTAAAAAGGAAAAAATTGTTGATAACTCATCAAGAAGACGACATAAGAATATAACTTTTTTCAGAAATGTTGTTTCTTGAGATTGCTTCTTCGGTGCAAACTTTTACAGGGCGGTATGTGTGTGTTTTGAGGGAGATGTGGCAGTTATTTTAGCAACAAGTTAATTCATATAAAGAGGGAATCAGTCCCAATCAGAAAAACACTAAACTCAAATAATCGCTTTATTATATAAGCAACAATACCTCCAAATTGAGATTAGCAACAAAACACTGTTTTAAACAGATTTCTTCAGTCTGAATTTAAAGTTATTTCAATGTGCGACGGGAAAACTTCCAGTATTTTACGCAGTCATTGATTTGGTGCAAGTAAAGTTAAGCAGCTGGTTAGAGTGGTTTCATGTAGCTAATATTACCGTTTTATTACTTTTTTTGGATCTTTTTTAAAACGGGGGCCACATTTTTCATTAACGAAACACTTTGAAACTTGGAACACTGGTAGAATGTGTCATATAAAACATCTTTTTCTCTTAGTCTTCTTAAAAAAAAAAGAAATCCATAAATTATTCCATGTTAAAGTTGTCGTATTTCTGTAATTTCAACCAATCACTGACGTCCATTCAGACGATATACATTAAGTGCCGACTACATAAACAAACGATTCTGAAACAATTAACCCTAACCCTAACCCTAACTCTAACCCTAACCCTAGGGTTAGGGTTAGGGTTAGGGTTAAAGCAAATTTAAAATGAAAAAAGCAAATAAAACGAAGGTATGGAGATTAAATACGCTTTACATCGCTTAGTGAGCCAAAGGAGTAAATGTAAACAACTGAATACTTGTCAGTGATTGGTTGAAATTATCGAAATAAGACAATTTTTTACATGAAATAAATTCGAATACAAAAATATTTTTCTGTTCTATAACACAAAATAGATAAGTATACGAAGTTTGAAAGTCTTTCGCTACCAAAAACACTACGTAAAACATTAATGAAAAATGTGGCCCCCGTTTTAAAATGATCCCTTTTTTTTCCCCCAGACACTATCATGGTTTATATTGCTACTCATTGTATGTTTGATGCTGAAATATTTATCGAGAATAATTAATCCAAGAGGTTTTTGTCGCGTCCTATATTTTATAAAGAGAAAATGGTCGTTATTATATTCATGTTAAGTTGATTGATTTTGTCAAAGCATCAAACGTGGTTCAGTGGTTAACAACATTGGAAGCGACAGAGAAATATTGGTTTACAAGTTCAGATTCAGTCCTAACCACATGTAACATATACATAATAAATATCGAATGAACGAAGTAACGTCTGCGTCAGGAAAAAGGAAGGGTCTCTAAAAAAGTTGACATCGATCCCTTTAGTCTAATGGAGCTATCATTGAAGTCGTACAATACTTGGGTAGGCGATTAAACTCAGTGAGGAGGGAACGGTTGAACTTTTGTTTGAAAGTTATCATTAATATAAGAAATAACACGATAAGATACAATTCGTCGATAAACATTTTTCAATATAATAATTAGTCGTAATTGTTTGTTACACATTGTTGTCTAAAACATGACAATTTAATTATATTAATAGAGCTTTAGTTATAATCACTAAACAGTGAAACGTTATTTGTAATAACTTTGTGGATGGTGGATGGGTAGATGTTAGAGCATCAAAAAGATTGTTGTGTGACATTCCATCACTTTACGTTTTGAGCTCAAATGCCGCTCTGCTGGTGATATGCACTAACGTCTTCCCCTCAAAATTCCCGTCCTTCTGCATAAATTACAAGCCATGTATAAAGAGTATCTCATAAAGCCTGGTTACATTTTAAAAGCAAGTAACCAAGATTGGAATATAAATGGGCCAGTGCCTACGATCTTGTAAATTACAAATGAAAAATGTTCCCCATCAATATTAGTAATTAAATCAAGGCGGCGAGCTGGCAGAATCGATAGCATACTGGGCAAACTGCCTAGTGGCATTTCGCCTGTCTACGTTCTGAAAATAAGTACCAGTTAATCCCTGAGTTTGATGTAATTGACTTAGCTGCTCCCTGAAATTGCTGGCCTTGTGCTAAAATTTGAAACTAATATTAGTAACTATAAGTATATCCATTTATTTAAATGAGATTATCTTCTCTCGTCTGCTCCAAGTTGTTTCTATGCTTGTTTATCCAACTAACTATATTAGTCATCATTAGCAGTGTGGATTTCTAATATCTTAATAGAAGTATTTTGATTTGGCTTTAGCTTCTCCAAGGAGAACCTATACCTGTTCACTTAACAAGCTAGTAACGACAGCCAAATTTCTCTCCTACTGTATTCAGTCATCTTAAAAATGAGGAAGGATACATTAGATAATGTAGTCCTGGAAAACCCTAAATATGAGATGGTCATAAGTGGAACGTTATTGATCATAAACTTGTTCAGTCAGGGCTGATCTGAGACTAAACAGCAACATCAACAACATGATAAATAAGGGTTTTGATGATAAAGACCAGACCATTAAGAATGTCATATTACACACACACACACACAGTCACCATATCTCTCTCGCTATTGCTCTCCTTTTCATATCTTACTCACTAGTGTAGCTTGTGGGCTGCCCGGGGCAGCCCTTCCGTTTACCACCCCATTGGCTTCAACCACGGCCTCCAGACGACTTCGGAATATCCGGCAACTCTTCTGGACAATCTTTTGTTTAAGTTGCCTTCAGTTCATCTTTGGTGTTACAAGGAGTTTTGTTGGTCTCTTGCTCAACTGCACCCCCACACATAATAATCAAGAGGGTTGCAGTGTGGGGAGTTAGGTGGACAGATATTAGGGATGATGTAGTTGCAGAAATTGTCTGACAGCCATGATTGGGTTCTCTTTCTTGTGTGGTATGGTCACACATAGGGTGTTGCCATACATAGGGTCTTCCAGCAGCCACTCTGTTGACCCAGAGCAGCACTACCTCCTCCAGGCACTTGATGTAGGCCTCTGTGTTGAGTCTGAGGTCATGTGCAAAGATGAATGGAGGTATAATGTCGCCATCACTCGAGATCACTCCAAACACCATGATGTCGACTGGATGTTTGATTTTTACCACTCTCCGTACATGTTTTAGAGACACAGCAAGCCAATGGTTGCTCTGTGTGTTCACCATCTGTCCATACTGGAGCTTCTGGCATGAAAGCCAAGCAGTACAGCATGTTGTCTCCAAATTTCTGACAGAGTGTAATGGTGCTGTTTTTCTCACGGATAGGGCCCAGCTGACCCTATTTTACTGTGTAGTTAATAAAATCAAAGACAAACAATATGCACATGTGAAATTAAAAATATAAAATGGCGACAATTTACCCATCACATCCTGGATATAATATGTGGCCGATACCAGTGTCAGCTGACTGGCATGTAAAAAGCACCCACTACACTCTCAGCGTGGTTGGAATTAGGAAGGGCATCCAACTGTAGAAACTTTGCCAAATCAGATTTGAGCCTGGTGCAGCCTCCCAGCTTGCCAGTCCTCAGTCAAACTGTTCAACACATACCAGCATGGAAAACGGACGTTAAACAATGACGACATTGGTGATGATATATATGTGGGTCTTCTTGACACCATTACTTCTCATAACCTATATATATATATATATATATATATATATATATATATATATATATATACATGCATACACACACACACACACACACACACACACACACATGTATGTATTTACATACATACATACAGGATATTATGTTTTATTGGTAATCCAAATGTATTCCACCTCTTGCTACCAGTTACAAAATTAGCATTTCATTGATATTCTACCCTCTTTACAACAACAACAATGGCAACAACATCAACAAAGACATTTAGTAAATGTTGTAATTTGTCAGTAACACAATTCTTATCTCAGTTGGATATCTCATGGCACCATAATGATAGTTTCAAGAAAGGTTATTTAACTACCCACCCTATTTAGTAATTTCTTATATGATGCTAATAACTCCCTTCCCCAGAATTCTACAACATAAAACATACTTTTGATGAGATGAAACACCAAATACGCAATGATAACTTACATTATCAGAATGTACACAACATTACAGGAAGTTTGAAAGTTACCTTGTGGAGGGGACAGAGCAACAAATGGTTTGACTAAGGAGCCTCTATCTGAGCTTAGAATCTGCTGAAAATAGCAGCTAAATGTCTTTCTCATGACATTCTTGGAATACAGGGCTACAGGGCCTCTGTGAGAAATTTAATCTTTGCGATACCAACCTGGCTGAAACTGGCTCTGGCTCTGAGTACAAATGTCTTGTTTTCATAAGTTTTGAATTAAAATCTTCCTCTGAACCTTAGTCACAATTTATGTTCCTAACACTTGCTTAATGATAACTAAGTTATTTTACTAAATTCTTTGTTATATTTAAAGTAATTGAAAGAAACACAAAGCATCTCAAAATAAATACAGTAATGAAAGGGTTAACCATACAGAACTGGTATGTTTTCAGATCCCAGGAAAGGACCTAGAAGGCTGTAAGTTTTTTGTTTTTTTTTAAGGAAGATATTCATGGTGAACTTGAAATCTGATAGATCCTCCTTGGTCTGCTTAATCAGGACTGCCTTGGAGCTAAGTATAGATACTACAACAGCAATAACAACAACAAGTCATAAGGGAGCTTGTACATGATTGCTCAACTTGCTAGAAATAACAGCTAAATATTCCTTTAATCACTACTATTGAATCTAAGAAAGACAGTAGATAATATGGTCCTAGACTCTTTGAGTATAAAAGATATGAAATGTCTTTGAGCATAGATCTGTTTGATCAAGGCCTAACCTGGGGTTAACCAATGACAAATTGATAAAATGTTTAAAACAAGATCCACTGCCATCTCCATAGTCTACAGTTTATAAAACTTTCAGTTGTCTGATCTCATTTGAGTTATCAACCTTGAGTTAAGCTTTTAAATTTTAAATGTCTAGAGGGACATTTTCTCTACTCATTGCTTGGATAATCCCAGTTAATTGAAGTTATTGAACACAGCTATATGTGAGATCCCACTTTTGGAGCAAAATATTATGGGGTTAACCAAGCATTGAACTAATCAATGTAGCAGAGTTACTAAATTCCAATAAGACTAATTTTAATACTGTTTATTTGACTCTCATTACAATATATTCATTTACTCATTTATAACTCACATTATAATAGTAACCTGGTAGTTCTTGTATGGTTTTTAACCTTGTACCATTGTGTAAACTTATGTACCCCTTCCCCTCTCATGGAGGACGTTAAATGATGATGATGATGATGACAACAACTATGATGAGTTTATGTCTTGACAATTATTTACATTTTAATTTTTTTTAAATAGTCTTCAGCTACTTTCATTGGCAGATTGAGAAAGGAAATTAAGCGAATCCCAATGAATTCTTAAATGACAATGAAATCAGTCAGTTTGGTTCCCATCTGAAGCAGCTGAAAAGAGCTTCTTGGACCTAATTTTACAGTGAATTAAAATACACTCCCACTTTCTCCTTACTCTGTGAGTGTGTGTGTGTTAGTGTGTGTGGTGTGTGTGTATGTGTATAATAATCTTAGACACCAAACGCCTCTTACGACTTGTGTCATGTGTCACAAAACTTGCAAGACAATACCTGGACTTGAAAGGCATATGCTAGTTCACAAAAATATTCCTTCAGAATCAAATTCCAAAGGGCAAAGATATAGAAGAAACTTGAATAATATCTGTCACTTGTGTTTCAAACCCTGTCAGTTGGCAGCTGGTCTTAAAGGTAATCTAAGGGCTCATCAACGGAGTGATTGTGCTGTGTGTGTGTTGATGGGATGGCTATCATCTGTCAAGATGAAGCAATCATCATATATATATATATATATATTTGATAATAGCCAATATAAATGCTGGTTTGTTGGTTGGTTAATTTCTTTACATTGTATAGAAAGGGGTGAGAGAGAGTAAAAGAAAGATACAGAGAAAATTAACATATGAGGTGTAGGATGAATGCAAGTATTAAGCTTGGTGGTAGGTAGTGAGTAAATGTGCACCCATGTGTACACACATACACACGCACACACATATACAAAAAGAGTCAGTGATGCAGTTTTGTTAACTCTTAAGAACCCATCTGTTTCTAAGTAGGACACCAATAAGCTGAGTTGATCTGACTTCATGGTTCCTTCTATGGTGGGGAGTTGATGGTAAGATATAAGGTACTTGTGGAGTGCATAATTAGCCAGTAGTTTCTAACAGTGTGGAACGAGAAACTTTACTGGAACATATGTTTTCATACAGAACAGAAAATGCCTTGCAACTCACATTTTTTACAACCATTTCTTTGAAAATACAGATTAGCCATGTTTCTGGTTTAGTTAAATATAGTTTAACAAGTCTGGTATAAAATTGTCACATACAAGGTTATAGATGTTCAGAGAGGGAACACTTTGTTAAAGTTAAAGACTGGGATGTATTTTATTGACAGCCAGAGGGATGAGAATCAAAGTTGACCCTGCAGAGATTGATCATAAAAGGATATAACAACTTAGTATAAAGCATTTTGCTTGATGCTCTACTGGTTCTGTCTATCCACATATACTTCAAAATACAATATTTTTACTCTGTTACTCTCTTACCTGCTTCAGCTCAATAGCTGTGAACATGCTGGGACACTGTTAGGAAACAATATAATAACAGTATATCAAGTCATCATGTCATAGGATAAGAATGATAAGGTGTGTTATTGCAAGTGTGTGTGTTCATGTCGAGATATCACATGATGGTTGTAACTGGACATCATCATACAAACAAGGTTGTTCATTCTCAGTCTTCGTTGAAAAACATGTTTAGCTTTGTGGAAAAATGCATTACTTGGAAACAGAAGGGGCATCCAGCCATAGAAAATCTGCTTCAACAAATTCTGTCTAACTCACTGGAGAATGGAAAAGTGGATGTTAAATGCTGTTCTGTTATATTTTTGTCTATATATTACCTATCAACACCCATTTTGCCACTTCCTCTTCCCTCTTTATCAGCACGCACACACACATGAGCACATGCACACATACCACACACATGTGCGCATGCACACACACACACACACACACACACAATCACACAAAGTTTGCTCCTCCCTTTCCCCTTCCCTATGTACTCATTCTGGACAAAACTTAGATGAGATAAGTCTTAATGACCCTCATAAACACATTTATTTGTTTTCTCCTCTTTGCATTCCTTATCCTGTCTTACCTTTTTCTCTTTCCCCTTCTTTCATTGTGTGTGTGCGTGTTTGTTAAGACTGGTCCCTTTGGTGGTGATAAGCATTATGTGGTGGTTATGCCCTGTAAGGTGGTTGGCATTAGGAAGGGCATCCATTTGTAGAAACCATGCTACATCAGACTGGAGCTTCAAACATGAAGTGCAATGTGTTTGGGAAAACAATTACATTTATGCATATACACAGAAAAACAGTATGGGTGAGAAAGCATACATGTATGTGGGGAATGAAATCCAGGAGTTCCTTCCGTAATTAGAATAAAATTAATTTTAGAATGTGTACAAGGGTAGGTATATCCAGCCCATACCAGCATGGACATCATCATCATCATCATTGTTTAATGTCCACTTTCCATGCTAGCATGGATTGGACGATTTGACTGAGGACTCCAGTCTGATCTGGCAGAATTTCTACAGCTGGATGCCCTTCCTAACGCCAACCACTCCGAGAGTGTAGTGGGTGCTTTTATGTGCCACCGGCACAAAGGCAAGTTACATGGTACTGGCAACAACCATGCTCAAAAAGGTGTTTTTTACGTGCCACCTGCACGGGAGCCAGTCCAGCGGCACTGGCAACAACCTCGCTTGAATGATTTTCTAATGTGCCACCAGCACAAGTGTTAGAAGGCAACGCTGGTAATGATTATGCTCAAATGGTGCTATTTACGGGCCACTAGCATGGAAGCCAGACAGCTGCTCTGGCAATGAACACGCTCGACAGTGCTGTTAGTGCTCCACTGGCGAAGGTGCCAGTCATCGAGTATGGTTCAATTACGATTTCACTTGCTCCAACAGGTCTTTGCAAGCAGAGTTTAGTGTCCAATGAAGGAGAGGTTGGCATGGGTGCCAGTCGACGGATTCGGTTTGATTTCAATTTCAGATTTTAAATGTGGAAGTTGTTCTCTGCACATTTTCAATGTTTATTGCTCCTGAGCATCTGCCACATACAAAAACTAACTTCCTAGTTAACCTTCCTTTGATATTGCTGCACCTCTTATGTATCTATAGCTTACACTGGGTGCATCTTATAGAGTTTCTACGTACGCCATTTCTACAGATCGAGCAGGGCCATCTACCTGAAGGGATTTGTGGTTTGTCTACCTTCCTACATATTAGGACTTTGGTTTTAGCTAGGTTGACTCTAAGGCCCTTCAATTCTAATCCTTGCTTCCACACCTGAAACTTCTCCTCTAGTTCTGATAGTGACTCAGCAATTAATGCAAGGTCATCAGCATAGAGGAGCACCCAGGGTCATCCTGTCTTGAATTCCTCTGTTATAGCCTGGAGGACTATGATAAATAGGAGGGGGCTGAGGACTGAACCTTGGTGGACCCTACCTCTACCCGGAATTCTTTACTGTACTTGTTGCCAACCCTCACCTTACTGACAGCGTCCCTGTACATGGCTTGCACACCTCTCACTATCCATTCATCTATCCCTAGTTTCCTCACTGACCACCAGAGAAGGGAATGGGGGACCCTGTCAAAGGCTTTCTCCATGTCAACGAAAGCCAGGTACAGAGGTTTATCTTTGGCTAGGTATTTCTCCTGAAGCTGTCTTACCAGAAATATAGCATCAGTGGTGCTTTTCCCTGGCACGAACCCAAACTGCATCTCAACTAAACTGACTCGCTCCCTAATTAGTTGGGCTATGACCCTCTCCGTGACATTCATTACCAGATCCAACAACCTGATACCTCTGTAATTATTTGTATCTAAAGCGTCACCTTTACATTTGTAGCAGTTGACTATGGTGCTGCTAGACCAGTCATTGGGTATGACTCCTTCGTGTATCACCTGGTTAACTATACAGGTGACTAGGCTATAGCCAGCACTGCCAGATATTTTGAGCATCACTGCAGTGATTCCTGTCTTCATACTCTTAATTGGTTTATTTGCGAAGATACTGTCAACTCGGAGAGTTGGTCCCTCTGTTAGGTCGACATTCGGCAGACTCTCTTTCTCCCATTCATTTTATTTATTGAGCCACCTTTCATAGTGGCGTCTCCAAGCCTCTCACTTTGTAGTCACGTTTAGTGCAAGTGATCCATCATCCATGCGGACACATATATATATATTTGTATGTGTGTGTGTGTGTATATATATATATATATATATATATATATATATATATGTATATTTGATTATGAGTGAAACGTAATTTAATTTTAATCTTTAATAAATTGATTTTAATTGAGTTTTTACCTGTAATTTTGGATTTTATCCCTAATATTATTATTATTTTTTCCAATTTATAATTAACGTTTATTGTTTGTAACTAACTTCCAATTTCCATTGATTATGGGTGAAACTTAATTTAATTTTAATTTTTAATAAATTGATTTTAATTGAGTTTTTACCTGTAATTTTAGAT
>NC_068981.1:193133060-193133773 GCF_001194135.2 Octopus bimaculoides
GCTCTTCTCCTCCACCTGATATAGTCCAATCAAGAGTTTTGATGGCACATCTGGTGTATAAGAGAATTTGACATCACTGCCCTAAGCTGTGTCTCATTCTGAGCCATTAGTTCGTCTGGTATCGTGGAGAGGAAGGCGTCGAGTTTTGTCTTGAAGACCTCTATATCCATGTCTTGCAGGTCTCTCAAATGTTTTGGCAGGGCATTAAAGAGCTGAGGTCCTCTGAAACCAAGGCTGTTGCAGTACCTCGTTCTTATGTGAGATGCAGTGGACGGCACCTTTGGTACCATGCAGTGGCGACCTGTGCGGGCATTCTTGTAGTACTTGATGCCAAAGTTAGGCACCAGTCATTCCAGTATTTTCCATGGGTATATTATTACATATCTCTGCCACCTGCGCTCCAGGGAGTAGAGACCTAGTGCCTTCAATCGCTCTCTGTAGTTCATCTGTTGGACTGTGGCGATCTTTTTTGTATAGTGACGTTGAATTGCCTCGAGTTCTGCTGTCCGCTTGACACTGTGTGGTGGTCACAACTGAGAGCAATAGTCTAGGCGGCTCAGAACAAATGTCTTCCATAGAGTCAACATGACTTTTTGATCCTTTGTTCCGAATGTCTTCAGTATTCACCCTGCCAGTTGTCTGCACTTTGCTGTCAACTTGACATGCATATATATATATATGTATGCATATATATATATATATATATATATATA
>NC_068981.1:193136394-193138080 GCF_001194135.2 Octopus bimaculoides
ATATATATATATCTTTTGCATATTGAAGTCATTAGGCTGCAGCCATGCTGGGGCATGACCTTGATAGATATGATATATATATGATAGCATCCTGGTAGATAAAGCAATTAAGGATATGAAGTAAGAAAAAGCCCCCCTCCCATCAAGATTCACTGCTGAGATGCTTAAAATATCCGTTGGTGTGGGTTATGGCCTAGTCACCCATATTGTAAACCAGGTAGTTCACAAAGCAACTGGCGTAGCAGCACTATTGTCATCTGCTACAAAGGTAAAGTTGTTGCTTTAGATAGAAATAACTAGAGGGGTATCAAACTGCTGGATCAGCTGAGGAAGGCCACGGAGAGGGTCATAGCTCAACTAATTAGAGAGAAAGTCTGCTTAGATGAGATGCAGTTCGGTTTTGTGCCAGGTAGAAGTATCACTGATGCTATATTGCTGGTACGGCAACTGCAGGAGAAATACCTAGGCAAAGATAAACCCCTATTCTTGGCTTTTGTGGACTTGGAGAAAGCCTTTGACAAGGTCCCCCAATCCCTAATCTGTAAGAGAGAAGACTGTGCTAGTTTAGTCTTGTGATGCTTATGGATGAGGACATAAAGTTGTGCTGAGCTCTAATTGTGGAGGGAACTCGTGGGAGGGGTTAACTCAGGAAGACTTGGGATGAAGTAGCAAGAAAGGACCTTCAGATATTGGACCTCACTGAGGAAATGTCAAGGGACTAGGAGCTGTGGCAATTTGCTGTACTTGAGAAGATGCATCAAGCTAAATAAAATCACTGTCATCCATACATACATACTTGTCTTTTACAAGTGCTGGTGCTACATAAAATGCACTCATTCTGGTGCTGTATACGCACATTCATACTGGTGGTACGTAAAAAGCACCCAGCATTTTCTGTCAAGTGGTTGGCATTAGGAAGGACATCCAGCTGTAGAAACAATGCCACAACAGAGCATTGGAGTTTGGACAGCTCCCCGGCTGGCTAGCACTTGTCAAATTGTCCAATCCATGCCAACATGGAAAAACAGACGTTAAATGATGACGATGATACATATCTATATATATACTAATGTACATATACATATTATATATATTATACAAACATGTATATATATGTATATATAATATAATGTACACACATATATATCAGCTAGTATATAAGTGTGTGTATTGAGCATGTGATATATGTGTTTATGTGGCACACATAAATGCATGTGTACATATATGTGTGTGACTGTACAATAAATTAGGCTCTACTCTTTGTATGGAATCTCACCTTAGGTAAATGCTTTGTTGTTATTCCTGAACATACTTTAAATTAATGACATTTTATGTATCTTTACGTGTATGTATGCATATGTACATGTATGTATGTATGTATGAATTAATGAATGTACTTATGCTTACATGTATGTATAAACTTTTACAAAGAAATATTTTCTCCCCTGAAAAGTGAAGACACTATAAACCATTTGTAAAAAGTAATGAATAATCATTCAGTTTAAAGTTTAATAAAGACTTTATATGCAACTTGACATAAGAAGAAATGTTAATATATATGTGTGTGTGTGTGTGTGTGTGTGTGTGTGTGTGTGTTTGCATATGAATATGAATAGATAGATAGATGTATATATATATACCACATTTCCTGCTTAACACAAACTTTTAACCCTTTTTTTAAACCTA
>NC_068981.1:193138180-193143685 GCF_001194135.2 Octopus bimaculoides
ATAAATATTTATACATATAACTTAGATAACTTAGATATGTTTCAACCAAAGCTTTGTCCAGGCCATGTCTAACTTAGTAGCACCACCTGATAAGATTAGCTAAATCGTTTTTAAATCAAGTTTTGAGGTATCATGGTCCATTCAAGTAGGGAGTTCCCTGAGTGAGTTGTCTCTACGTATAAGTGGCTTATCTGGTATTCCTTGAAGAAATTTGTCCAGATTCTGTTTAAAGGTGATACACACACGCACAGACACATACACATATATCTATATGCACACACACAAATATATGTACACACATGTGTGTGCGCGCACACACACACACACACACACACTTGTTTATTACATATCCACCCACAGTTACACCCAATATATGTCTACTTATGAACAATCACAGGTATCAATTATATTGAACTTCCAAAGAGAATATATAGATATTATTGCTGGCTGCATAAAATCAAATTTCTAATCATTGTTAAAGCTGAATTAGACTTACCGTAGGTGTTGTACAACTGCAATCAATCCCTAATTGTGGTACCTTAAATGATATCCTTAACTTTGCCCTTCACGTTTTATGTCTTGCTGACCATAGAGAGGGTTAGGGGAAGGTGTGGTGAAAATTCTTGACCAGTCCACCTACTTGATGGATGATGTGAGAAGGCTTTGGAAAGTGAGACTTTGATGTTGTTACTCCTAGGAACACATGTGCAATATCATAGCAAACCTTGCCTGCACTCTCACTTTACCTTACACCCAACCACCCCTAGTCTCCCTTCTTACCCATCTTCTAGTTATTTCTCCCTCCCTCCACCACTCAATCATCACTTACCTTCTTCCTTGTTAACCCACCCCTCCACCACTTTATACCCCCCCTCTATAAATGTGAGCCTAAGGTTTTATTTGATTTTTATTATATGTTTTTATATATTCATTTTGTGTTGTTGCACCTACCTACTTCATTGCTTTCTTGCCACCCCCAACACCTTGACTCCTCATACAAATACCTTAAAATACATTTATTTATGTTTACAGAATGAAGATGGTGGCGGTTTGGTGTAGTGAAGGTGGCACTGTGGTTAGAGAGATGGTGGTGGTGGTGATGGTGTATATGTAAGGGCTGGGGGCATTCTGTGAAGAGAAACAGCAGGCAACCTTTCAGCTGCTATAAATAAATCCGACTTCAACAAGATCTTTCTCATTTCTCTATCCCAGCCGGTTTACCTTAACGGCTATGCCTGATATGAAAACCTTACTTGCACCATACCTCAGGCAAGTGCTACCAAAAATAAATAGAAGGTGGGGTTATTATAGAGATGCTATGATAGGGCCAGCCGTTGATAAGAACGGTTGGAATGAAAGTGCTGGGTGTCTGTAAATGGAGTCGAGTATACCCTGAAATAGAACAGAAAGCATTTTACCTACATTGAAACACTAACATTGTTCCAATCGATATACAATCTGTGTTCTTGCCTTAAACTTCCTTACCCTATCTTTAGAAGGGTGGAATATTTCACAGGTTATATTATCATTCCCACCTGAGAGTTGGTTGGTTTTGAACCAAAGTAAGCGTTGGTTCAATTCTCTATGAATTTACCTTTGTGATATCTTAAAACATTTTCTTTACTATCTCCTGTACTACTGTATAGCTATGTCCTATATTTCTGTACTGCTATGTCATATACTACAATAGTACTGTGTCCTATACATCTATATCCCTATGTCATGTACTACAATATTACTATGTCTTGTACTACTATATTACTATGTCCTGTACTGCTATATTACTATGTCCTATACTTCCATATTACTATGTCCTATACTTCCATATTACTATGTCCTATACTTCCATATTACTACAATACTACCATATCTCATGTACCACTACATAACTATGTCTGATACCATTACATTTCAATACAATAAATTGGATGAATCATTAGAAACACAGAATGCCTTTCAGAATTTGCTGTAATACTCTGAGTTTTGAGTTCAAACACTGCCACAGTGTATTTCACTTTCCATCCTCTCAGGGTTGAAAAAATATAGCAACCCAGGGTGGTTTATTAGCAGGACTGGTAGCACATGAGATGATAACCTTTTGGTATTTGTACTGTCCCTTAGGGTTCTGGCTATAATGCCTGTTAATAGTGATGCCAAGTTGTATCAGTTTTTAAGGGAAGCTCTTTGGACAACACTGGAGATATGGACTGGAGCAACTTGCACACATGGGGGTCTGCTAGTTTTCATCAGAAGCAAACACATTGCATGCACACATGCACGCACGTGCACACACACACACACACACACACACACACACACACACACACAAACACACAAGCCCTACACTATTTAGTGGTAACCTCTGTTACTATATGACTATACTTTCCTGCACTTCTATGATATATTTTATAATACTATCTCCTGTACCACTATATTACTATATTATGCACTACAATGTTAGTATATGAAGCAATACTATATTTGTATACTCTGTACTAATCTATTACTATATCCTATATTTCTGTGTCCTACACAACTATCATACTATGTCTCATGATACTATGAGTTACACTAATATATTAATGTATCCTGCATTTCTATATTCTTTTCTACTCTAGGCACAAGGCCTGAAATTTTGGGGGAGGGGGCCAGTCGATTAGATCAACCCCAGTACGCAACTGGTACTTAATTTATTGACGCTGAAAGGATGAAAGGCAAAGTCGACCTCGGCGGAATTTGAACTCAGAATGTAAAGACAGATGAAATACTGCTAAGCATTTCGCCCGGTGTGCTAACGTTTCTGCCAGCTCACTGCCTTTATCTGTATTCTAAACTACTACTTTACTTTATCCTATACTACTATATCAATAAGTCCTATGTTTAAAGCACAGAAAATAATCCTGATCAAGCTTACAATCCCATGGGAAGAAGGTTGCAACCAAGCCTTTGAATGGAAGTGTGCCAATACCAAAACCTTTTACAGGATTATTAGGACGAGGGATGGCAGTCATTACTATTCCCAGTTGAGGTTGAAAGGTGGAGGATTCCAAGCGCAGTCTATATGGAAAATGCTTACATCCATTGGAAAAAGAGGAAGAGAGAGAGAAAGGCAGTTGTGCAGAAGATGGGAGAGGCAGTAGAAAGAGTCTTTTGCTGATTATGGAATAAAAGAGAGGAATTAAGCTGGAAGTGAGGAGGAGACAAGGAGTAATTATTTGGCCATCACTGCTGACCCACCAACGAGAGAGTGTTATGGATCAGTTGAATCAGCCAATGGCTGCTGGATATTGTTTGATGACATCAGCTCCTCCTGGTCAAAGCTGCATTCACCAAAGGGGAATAATGAAGAAGCATCTTCATTTAGTTGTTATCATGTTTCACACAAACATGATCCAATCATTCAGAAATTTGAATTTGGAAACCTGTTGAAAAAAAAAACCTGTCCACATAACAAAAGCCCCATTAACCAACCCCCTATAAAGCTTGGTCTCCTCCGTACTGTGTCCAATCCCTATGTCTCTTCCACTTCATCTCCAATTGATTATATAGCTCCTCTGTATGTAACTAAGTTAGTTACAGTCACACCTTTTTTGTTTCTCACTCCTCTACATCTCACTCCTGTTCTTGTACTAAACACACTCAAATCCTTCTTCTCTTTACACACTTTTCAAACGTATACTAGCTCCATATCTGACCCCCAACTGTACATATTAACCATTTCAGATTTTGGCACATGTCCAGCAGTTTTAGGGGAAGGGAACAAGTCAATTACTTTGACCTCACTACTTAACTGGTGCTTTATTTCATCAGCTCCTAAAGAATGAAAGGCAAAGCTGTTCTCTGTGAGATTTGAACTCAGAATGTAAAGAATGTAAGGATGTTGAAGATAAGACAGAGAGAAAAGATGGCTATGGATGACTAAAAGTGATTTAAAACCGAGAACAGAGACTCTAATCTGTGCTGCCCAAGAGCAAGCATTAAGAACAAATTACATCAAATACAGAATAGACAACACACCAGAAAGTGATAAGTGCAGAATTTGTGGACAAAATGGTGAAACTGTATGGCATATTACCAGTCAGTGTACATCACTAGCCCAGAAAGAATATGAGACATCATAACATAGCAAAGATTGTCCATTGGACACTTTGCAACAAGTATGGACTTGACAGAGCAAAAAGGTGGTATGAACATAAACCTGAAGGCATCATTGACAATGATAACGCAAAGATCCTATGGGATTTTATGATTCAGTGTGACCATAGGATAGAGAATAGGAAACCAGACATACTGCTAATTGAGAAAGAAAGCAAACAATGCTGGATCATAGATATAGCATGCCCAGCTGACAACAAGGTATGTGATAAGGAAGAAAGAAAAGTCGATAGATATGACAGGTTAACTTGGGAAGTTAAGCAGTTGTGGTCGATGAAAAAGGTGGTAGTTGTACCAATAATTGTCAGAGCCCTGGGAACAGTGAGTAAAAATCTCAAGAAGTACATGGAACAAGTAGGGGCTGCAATAAGGTTGGAGCACTTGAAGAAAACAGCACTGTTTGGAACCGCTCAAATACTTTGGGTGGTGCTCGAAAAATAAGAGGTGTTACCTTAGTTCACTGGTAGTGAATAGCTGACACCATAGTACATCTCCAGCATTAGAAGCTGTGCAAAGACAATAAAATAATAATAATAATGGTTTCAAATTTTGGCACATGGCCAGCAATTTTAGGAGGAGGGGTCAATCAGTTACATTGGTGCCAATGTTCAACTGGTACTTACCCTGAAAGGAGGAAATGCAAAGTCAGCTTCAGCAGGATTTAAACTCAAATCATACAGAGCCTGACATGCTAATAATTGAGTCTTCTCATTGCTTTAACTCTACACTAACTTCATTCAGCCAAAGCCCAAAGCATTATGGGAACTTTGCAATTCTCACAATAGCTTTGAAGAAACGCCTTAGATATGTGTGTGCATGTGTGCATGCATGTATATATGTACATATATGCATAATGTCAGTGTAAAAGTGTGCATGTATGTATATATATATATGTGTGTGTATGTGTGTGTGTGTGAGAGAGAGAGAGAGAGAGAGAGTGTATTGATTTAGTACGGTGTGTGATATTTTCTATGGAATAAATGTGATAAAAGAAAATTGGGTATCTTTAGACATGAAATGCATAAATCAATAGGGTATCAGTTCATGTATCAAAAGTTTGGACCTGATGAAGATTCTTCTTTGAGATTCTGGGGCATTAGATACCAGATAATTTGAAAAAGACTCCTCATCTAAAGAAAGCAATGAGAAATAACTTCACTATATTCTCTGGTGAAAATATTTTAGATGCTTTGTTTATAGCATCACCAACAGTTATTTTTAACTGAATATGTACATGCACATGTCTCTCTCTCTCTCTCCCTCTTCATCTCTCTCTCTCTCTCTCTCTCCCTCTTCACTTCTCTCTTTCACTCTTTCACTCTCTCTCTCTCTCTCTCTCTCTCTCTCTCT
>NC_068981.1:193145191-193154331 GCF_001194135.2 Octopus bimaculoides
TATATATATATATATATATTAATGCCATTAGACAACTCACAAATTATTTGCTTTCAGTGTTGAAGGCTCATGTAGGATCAGCCACACACTTTGGAAATTCTGATAGCAGAAAGTTTGAGTAAATGTTTGCTGCAAACTTAGTGAACAACATACCTTCAAACTGAAATGATAGTCACCTTCAGAAACGTTTTAGAAGGCAGGTGGCCTAGAAGTTAGGATGTTGCATTTAGGGCTATAAGATCATGGTTTGAATCTCTGAACTGGGTGGTGTATTGTGTTTTTGAGCATGACATTTTCTTTCATTCTGTAAATGAGGAACCCTGTCACATACTGGCATCCTGTTCACAGAGAATGTTATGATGTCAGTAACTTAATTGCCATATTGTCCTGGTAATCAGCCCTATGAATACTAGACTTGAGACAGTCCTTAATTACTTCGGATGCATAATGCAATTTCTTTTCTGTATGTTTGACAAAACTTTCTCATTTCAAATGCTGAGAAGACATCTACCATTCAACAATCTACAACCCGTGTTTAAGATACTAAAATTTCCAATATAATTCATTATTCAATTCAAAAGAGATACAACCTCAGTAGTAATAGATGATCTAATACCAGAAGAGTATGCAAGAAGCGTAACTGATTTATAAATAATCGGTTATTGTTATAACACAATGGCTTTGTATTGTTTTTTTCCATTTTGATTCATCTAATGAAGGACTTTTCAGGTGCCAAAATGTCTGGCAGATATGAAAAGTATAAACTTTTGATAGCAAATGAACTAAAAGGTTACACTTGAATAGAACAGTGTTTATTTTACAGGATAATTTAAAGAAGCTTTCTTCTCTTCTCTCTTGTAAATAAAATGGTTCTAATATAAGAGTGGATAATGGCGATAACATTGTTGTTTCCATTTTTGTTCTTATTATAGACTATAATTTCTAGGATATTAACTTATTCTTTTGTTGTTTTTTTTTTTAGAATGAGTGAAGGCACATGGTCTAGTGGTTAGAGTGTTGCACTCTTGATTGTAAAATCATAGTTTCCATTTCCAGAGTGGGCAGTGCATTGTGTAGTTTTAGCAGAACATTTCATTTCACACAGCTTCAGTCTACTTAGCTGTAAATCAATAACCCTGTGATGAACTGGTGGCATCTAGTTCAGAGAGTGTTGTGATCTTGGTCACTTGTATGCCATGGAAACCTGGTAAATGGCCCTGTGAGTTTTAGAGCTCTAGACCAGGGGTCTCTGAAGTGGTTGATATTGACCCCTGGGGGTCGATGGGACTATTCAAGGGGTCGATAAATGCACATCTACTTAATTATTATTAGTATTTATTTATTTTCTTGTACATGCCTGGGGGTCAATGAGGGGTCAAAGATTCCATGAAAGGGTCAATGGTCTTAAAAGTTTGGGAACCCCTGCTCTAGACAATAATGTTCAGGGAGCCACATAAAGAACTACATCTTAAACTCATAAATCCTCAGCAGACATGAGACTAACCAAGAACAAAGAAAGGCTGAACGCTTAAAGCAATCACAGATGGTTAGTGTACACACAGCCACAAACACACATACAAGCAGTTACACACATGCACATGCATGTATACACACACACATACAAACCTTTTGTTTACTCGCACCCTTACCTCCTCTTCTAAGCAAACATGCATCCACACACACACACACACACACACATACAAGCATGCATGCACACAGACACAAGACCGATTCTCAGAGATGCAGAACAAGCCTTGGAATGAGAGGAGAAGTCACTAAGTCATTGTAAAGATTGTGAACTGTGACGAAAGAACTTTGACTAACAAGCAACCAGTTGATGTTTGAATCAGACATTAAACAAACAATTGATTAGTTAGTTGGTTCAATTGACTAACAATAAAGAAGTAGAATTGAACCTGTGTGCGTGTGATTTTATTATTAGTGTGAATACAA
This sequence comes from Octopus bimaculoides, assembly GCF_001194135.2. Classification (NCBI taxonomy): domain Eukaryota; kingdom Metazoa; phylum Mollusca; class Cephalopoda; order Octopoda; family Octopodidae; genus Octopus; species Octopus bimaculoides. Next base: position 193,147,145 of record NC_068981.1, read on the forward strand.
AGATACTTTGTTTACATTCATTTGGAAGGAAATGAGGAACCCATTAATATAAGGGAGAATTTTAATCCATTCTTCTATCACTTATTTCTGTTCTATAACAGTTGGTACAGGAGTAGGCTTTTGACTTGGAATATTTTTAATGGAATAATAAGAGTTAATATGAGTTGTGGTGATGCAAATTTGCACCTCAAGTGGACCCAATGACACTTTACATACTCAACAAAATAAACATTTTCTTAAATCTATTGAATTATTAACCCCTATTTGGTCCATATGGTGGATGATTAAGTATGCAGAATAAAATGATAAACTTTGTGTGCTTTTTCTTGGCAAAACCATTCAAAATGGACTTATCTAGATATTGGTGAATATAATCAAAGCTAAGATTGTATAGGTAGTGAAAAACGCATAATACTTTTCTTTAATCATTCCTGATGTAAATTACTTGGAACAAATAACAACTGTTATACAATTTGTAGGCATCTAGTAGTTTTCACTGTCTCATTCCATGACCATGAACATAACAGGGCATTTTGGGGGGAGTTTATTTAACAGTAATTATACTTTCATAGCTGTAGTAAACCTGTCCTTAAATTTAGATGACATTCAAGAGTAATGCCACAATCCTGGAAGCAACAGGAAAAGCAAACTTAAAAGTATTCAGACTCAAACTTTAGACTTGAACCATCCTCTCTTTCTACCATTGTTCATCCCTCTTCCTAAAGTTGTCACCCACTCTTGTATCTCCCTTAGTTAGAGGGGATACTGTAGATCTTTAGCCTTGCAAGTTACAATGTGATTAAAACTTTAGCTAGTGTCATCGAAAAAGTATCCAGTATACTCTGTGAAGTAGCTGGCATGAGAAAGGGCATCCAGCCAGCCACAGAAACCATGCTGAAGTAGATATTGATGCAAGATGCAGTCCTCTGGCTTGTCAGATCCTATCAAACCATCCAAACAATGTTAATGTGGAAGCTAGATACCAACTGATGATGATGATGATGATGGTGGTAGTGGTGGTCATCGTTGTGGTGGTGATGAGAAAACCAAGAGCAACTTTCATTCCCTGCACTACTCCTTGATTAGATATGATTTTCAATAACCACAGTAAGTTTTTGCTGGAGGTTACAGTAATTTTTGATTCCATACAAAAGCTGTATGTCTTTTTTTCAAGTTTGATGTGTCATTGAAGTATATTCACAAAACTTTGAAACTCTGAACACTTAAACCGAGAAGATTCTGTTCAAATATTGCAATTACTCCAAGAATTCTTCTAACCCTTTCACTTAATGTTGTAAAGGAGAAGAGGAATTTCTCTAAACTTTAACTCGTCAATTATGAGAGAGTAGGTAAGGTTAACTGAGAAAATAGATTTTGTGTGTGGAAGGTGTGCAGGCACAATAAACACAAAAATATATAGAAAATAGACTTCATCAAATACCAGCGGGGTAAGCTAGAGATAGTTGATAGCTTCCATTATCTAAGTGACCAAATCAGCAGTAGAGATGAATACTCCGAGAGTGTAGCTGCGAGAATAAGAATAGGCTGGGCAAAGTTCAGAGAGCTCCTACCTCTGTTGGCAACAAAGGGCCTCTCCTTCAGAGTGAAAAGCAGACTGTATGATGCCTGTGTGTGAACAACTATGCTACATGGCAGTGAAACATGGACTGTGACTGCTGAGGACATGCGTAGGCTTGAAAGAAATGAAGCTAGCATGCTTTGCTGACTGTGCAATGTCAGTACACATGTACGATAGTGTGTAAGCATTTTGAGAGAAAGGTTGGGTATAAGAGACATCAGATGTGTTGTGCGAGATAGACAACTGCACTGGTATGGTCATGTGATGCATATGGACGAGGACAGCTGTGTAAAGAAGTGCCAATCTCTAACTGTGGAGGGAACCTGTGGAAGAGGTAGACTCAGAAAAACATGAGATGAGGTGGTGAAGCATGATCCTTGAACGTTGTGCCTCATGGAGGCAATGACTAGTGACTAAGATCTTTGATGTTATGCTGTACATGAGAAGGCCTGTCAAACCAAGTGAAATTGTAGTTTTGGATGATGTCTTGTAACTGACACCTGTGCTGGTGGCACATAAAAAGCACCTCTCGAGCATTGGGCCTCATGGAAGCAAATATGGTGTTGCATAACCAGCACCTATGCTGGTGACACATAAAAACCACCTTTCGAGCATTGGGCCTCGTGGAGGCAATGACAAATGATCAAGACCTTTGGTAATCAAGCCATATGAAATTGTAGTCATGGCAGATACTGGTGTCAAGCCACTGGCACCCATACCGGTGGCATGTAAAAGCACCCATTACACCCTCAGACAGGTTGGTGTTAGGAAGGGCATCTAGCCATAGAAACCATGCCAGATCAGATTGGAGTCTGGTGCAGCCCCTCAGCTTGCCAACCTTAGTTAAACTGTCCAACTCATGCCAGCATGGACAACAGATGTTAAATGATGAGGATGATGATGATGTGTTATAGTGATTTTTGTTAGTAATTTCTTTTGGTACAAATTGTGTTGCACAGAATATTTTCTAAAATATCATAAATCCTTCATTGCTAATGAATTTGATAAGCGACTGAAGACAGAGCAGGAGAGGAGGAATGGAAGTTTGTTACTGTGTGATACTGTTTCCTCTGTTGCTCTTGCACTGTATTTTTGTAATGTTACAACATTGTACAATAAATCATATTTAGAAAAGGGTACATACACAGATAGATAGATGAAGACAGATAGGCACATAAACAGATAGACAGACAGACAGACAAACAGGTAGATAGATAAATAGATAGATAAATAGATAGATAGGCAAATAGAGAGATAGTGAGTCTGAAAGACATATACACAGACAGATTGATGGATAGATTGATAGAACTCAGTACATGAGTATGTGTACTTTTTTTAATATTTTTAATTGGTAAAAAATTAGCAGTTAGTTTGCTAAGTGCTATACAGAAATTCTCAATCCTCAGCTTTTGTATTACTTTTGCGACAATATTCACAGTTTATTATAATTTCCACCTATTTTAATCTTTGATACATACAAAGTAAAAAAAATCAAAAACATAAAAACAAAGAGACTGAAAGAAAATCTGGTAGAAAACATGTGGATAATATCAGATACCAAGTGCCAACTTCCAGACAAATTTTTTCATTGAAATATTCCGTCTTCATTCATGACAACTATCTTTCCTTACAAGCTTCAGTGAAACTGGAGGAAATAAATGTTTACCTTAATACTTCCTATGTTTATTGTAACCTTTAAACTAGAAACACTTCTCTCTTCCCTTTTGAAAAATTTATAAAAATGATTATGTTTTCCTTCCTTTGTATAATTATAGCTAAAATAAAATTTTCTTCATTTCATTAGGGGCTGCCCAGATATTCTTTACAAATCCTCTAATACTGTTTATAAAATGTTCCATTTATACTCGTGAATTTCTTTATACTTTGTATAGACTTCCTTCCTGATAATGTTACTGTAAACCATCTAAAAATCTATCTCTCTTTATTAAATGGAGGTATGTTAAATGAGTTCTTTCCATAGAGTATCATAAAAGGCAGTGTTGGGTGGAGCCATTACCAAATCTCTGACTTTTATGATAATGGCTGGTGGAAGTGAATCAATGATATGTGCTGTTCATGTCACTTCCGGTTTGCAGCAAATTGTACTTCAATTTGTGTGAACCATAGAGCCGGGTCATGCATCTCAGAGAATAGTGGTGTCTTTAAGATGATCACAGACTGAGCCATATCTGTAGATGAAGGTGTTGATGAGCTGTGTACTGAGTGGAACGGAATATTCATAGAAAGTTCAGTTGTTGTGTATACTGGGTGATTCATCAGAGTCACCAGATTTAACAAATAAATTATTTCTGAATATATAGAAATGACAAAAGATAGTCTATACTCATTACAGATTTTATTCAATTGTTATGTTATTACCCAACTCTGAAAATGAATATTTGTATTATAGTTGAGTTTTACATTGAAAATCTCTTGTCCAGTTTGTAGCAGTGATTTGAAACCAAACTGCCAGATAATTGGTCATGCATCACAACTGAACTACTGTAGTTTCACATGATTGGTCTATTAAACAACCAATCAGCATCAAGCTATCATGTAATTCAGTTTTCTAGAATCTTCAAGTGCCCTATAAAAAGCCAGTTGTGGTGATAATTGCAGAATGTTGAGGTAACTACATGAAGTATCCCAATTCCTGCCACAGCCAGATGACCCAGGAAGATGGTTAAGACTGATGACAGATAGATGATAGGAATCTCTGTCACCATGAATATAGCACAATTGTTTCCAGTATATTTGGGCCAGCCACATATTGCCATTATCTTCCAGTGATTATTGCTGTTGTTATTTGGAAAAGACTAACACAGTGCAACACTATGTGCAATAATAAAATCTTCTGGTAAATGTTTGTGGATGTCATTCAGTTACTTTTCCATGCAGCCCAAGAAACATGTTTTCATTTATGTCCAAGAAGCACATTTTCATTCACTGCTGGTAAGATTGCTTTTTAACTAACTAAAGATCACAGAAAGAAACTTTTTGAAAGTTACAGAAGGAACTGAATTTTTTTTTTTTTTTTTTTTTTCATGTATTGCTAATCTATACCTGCGTTAAAATCAGACTAGATCACTGAAATTAGAATTGAATGAGCATATTTAGATTCACCTGTGTTTAACATAAGATGATGGTGAATTTGAAAGGTTGAGCAAATGGATTTTGAGAGCAAAATCCGAGAACAAACAAAACAAATATGAACACTCTGGTTTTGATCCATGGTCATGAACCCATTATATATCTTCTACAAGAGAGTCACTAAATAAATGCATAAAAATGTAAAACTTAAAATATTGAGTAAATAAATTATTCTGCTATGCTCTCAACATGAAAACATCATAGTCAAGTTAGAGTTAAAGTAGCATTAAGCATGTTAACTAGAAATAATTATACAGTGAGGATAAAAGATAATATCAATCATTAACTAATATTATTTTCAATCTATCAGCAAGTAAATGAAACAACTATACAATATTCTTTAGTCATTATAGTTAAGGTCATGCTAGAGCACTGACCCTGTAGATTTTGGGCAGTTTGCCTGCTTTCATGGTAACTAATGAAGAAATTAGATTTTTGAGCAAAGCAAGAAGCTTAAGCTCACCTAGACAGTTATTCCTGTCCATCATATTCATATACAGTCAAACAGTTTCTATAGAAGTCCAAATTAACAAGTCAAAATCTGTCTAACTATTTTTCCAATATCAAATCTGATATGAAGTATAAGTGTCTACAGTTCTGAAGAGATCCAGTTTCCCTCTGAATCCTTTCTTTTTTCAGAAAATAATCTGTCAGACTTATTACTCAGAAAATTTGAGAAGGAAGAAAGGAGAAAGAGAGGAAAACGATGAAGGAGGAGATGGTGATATAAATAAACTCTTTGATTATAAAAAGAAGCAAACTGAAAGTTTCTAGTCTTCAGCATCACCACTATTTGTTTGAACAAATGGAACAAGCAGTGTTAATGAGAGAAATTCAATACATTTACTTAAACTGTTAGACACAGCAGCTAAATTTATTTCTTTGTATAATATACATTGTTTTTATTAGCAACATAGTTTCACATGAAGAAAGAAAAGAAAAGCATTAAAAGTATAAAAGATCAAGTTATTGAGGAAAGTTTTATAACTACCACACTGAGGAAAGAAAGAGAAAGAAAAAAGGTGGAGGTAGTTAAACAGGTAGTTAAGATGAGCAGGGAATAATGGGTTGTACAGCCCAGAAAAAAATGGCTTGTTTAGCTGTGCCTCATGGACGTGATTGCAAAGGTGTTGCCACAGAGAATGGCCAATGACACTCACTGCAGCCACCCAACCCCATGCAGCTTATTTCTCAGACAGGCTGCAGTTATCCCAATTTTGCAGAGGGAATCAGCAGGTGAGTGTCTGAGAATACCTGAGGTCTCGATGGTGACCTGCACAAATTGATAGTGGTCAGTCAGGCTCTTGTGTTTGTTTGTATAATTATAACTGAAATAGAAATATCAGTTTCATTAGGGGTTGTCTTGATATTCCTTACAAATCTTCTAACTGTTTATAAAAAGTTTCATTCATGCTCAGAACTACTGTATGTGTCTGTACAGACTACTTCCTTATTACTTTACAATATGTTATGTAAGATTCTTATAGAAAACTTAAATGATATCATATAGGTTTCAAATCACAAAGGTTTGAAAAATTAATCACATAAGTTTCAAGAAAATTCAAATGTCTCTGTACTAACAGTATGTTTCAGTCATGTGATCACATGACCAGCCAGGCTATCAGATGTTGTTACACATCACTGGTCACAATGTGCTTTTAGCCTTCAGATAATACCCCGCTTCCCACTGGCTAGATGAGCAGTTCAACAATCACCTCTGATTGAAGGGGGAGTGGAGCAATATGAAAAGAAGTGTTTTGCTCAAGAACACAACATGCCACCCAATCAGGGAATTGAGCCCATGATCAAGAGATTGTGAGCATGACAGCCTAATCATTAGGACACGTGCCTTCACATATGTTTCAGCATAAGGCAAAAACGTTCTAAAAACTTTCCGGGTATTTTAATATTCCACTGGCTGACCAGTTACTGTAACAAATACCTTCATGAAATTAATGGTGACCACATGCAGTACTTTGTTCCCTTCCTCATATACAGTTATAAATGTGATGGAAAAGTTTGCGGAGAGAAGATAATAAATTTTGTGACTGGATTTACAACTGTATGTAGAAGAGTTTACCTCAATGTTTGACCAAATGGTTGTACACCTTATCTGGTCTAAGTTTGGTGGGTGCACTAATGAAGAATATGCATACATTGAACAGAGAAAATTGTATGTGTGTGTGTGTGTGTGTGTGTGTGTGTGTGTGTGTGATCATCCTCAACATTATCATTTAATGTCTGTTTTCCATGGTGGCATGGGTTGGACAGTTTGACCAGAGCTGGTAAGGCCAGGGCCTACACCAGGCTCCAATGTCTGTTCTAGCCTGATTTCTACAGCTGGATGCCTTTCCTAACACTAGCCACTCCGGTGTTAAAATCAAACTTTAATGCAGCACAAACACAAGTGTGGCATATATGTATATATATATATATATATATATATATATATATATAT
>NC_068981.1:193154341-193167116 GCF_001194135.2 Octopus bimaculoides
TATGTATATATATATATATATATATATATATATATATATTTATATATAAAATCGAAATTGATGAGTAGCTAGTGGAGTATCTCTCGATGAGTAATTATTACTTCCGAGGTGCTGCCAGCTAGGAAACATGCGTAGTCTGGATTTTACCTGCTCCATCCACTCAATCTGGATTTTTATTCGCATACATAGCAACCCTAGTTGCCACCATGAACTATAAAATAACTTTATCAGCTTATCGAACTTCGATATAAGAAAAACTCACAACCTCCTATGCCAATAAACTACTATTGTTCCTGAAAGTTTTTTTTATCCCTTACCGACTGCTTGAAGCTTACTCACTTCCTATGCTTGGATCCTTGGATAACAATACTTGGTAGATGGTTATTTTATCGACCTGAGAATATTGAAATGAAAAGTGAACTCTGCAGCATTTGAACACAGCAAGAATTGTAAGTTAAATATTATTTTTTAAGTTATTCAGAGAAGGAAGGACAGTGCCCATCATGTTTACAAGTTTTCACAAACTGGTCAGATTGAAGGAGCCAATGTCCAGCCTGACCATCTGAAATTTAAGGCCTTTACGAAAATCTAAGTGCAAAGAAACTGAGGTTCTGTCTTCAAGTTTTGTAACATTATGAACTCCACTAACGGTACTTAAGGACCAAATGGTTGTGTTAAACTGACAACGTTTCAGATTTATCATCTCAGTGATCGACTTCTGCAAAATAGTGTGTTTGGGATTTTACTGTTTTTGATTTTCAAATGTTTCAGTTAGATGAATATCATATCTATGAATGTTCACAATACTGAACTGAGACCTTCCTAAGCCCTGGATAAAACAACAGGTAACCCTTCAGTGTCATCGCACTGTACTTATCTAGGTCTGCTGAGAGCCCTAGGACTCATAAGGCCAGAGCATAATCTAATTTTCAGGGCATATAAGTAACTAAGATTACAATACTCTCCTTTTGAATGGGATACTGGTCCCTCACATGACTAAGTTCCCAGCTGTTACTGAAACTCATTTATAGTTGATTGACCTGAAGAAATGGGAATGAAATGTTTTTCTCAAAAACATATCCAATCTAGGAATTGAAACCTAACCACATGCCCATATGCCTTCACATTCCATCAGCAGTGATGAGAGTTCCAGTTGATCTGATCAATGGAACAGCCTGCCTGTGAAATTAATGTGCAAGTGGCTGAGCACTCCACAAACACACATGCTCTTAATGCAGTTCTCAAGGTGACTCTGCATGACACTGAATGTGACAAGACTGGCCCTTTGAAATCCAGGTACTACTCATTTTGCCAGCTGAGTGGACTGGAGAAATATGAAATAAACACTTTGCTCAAAGACACAATGCACTGCTGAGTATTGAACTCATGACCTTATGATTGTGAACATAATACCCTTAGCCACCTACCTTCATGTCCCACCATACCAGAAAGAAAATCCCTTCACAAAAATAACCTCAAAACACTCTCCCTAATTTTTCAAATCACCTTGAGTCATCTTATTGAATTGGGGTTTATACACTTTGTCTATTTATTATTTCTTTCTAGAAAGTGGTTTATGAGTGTTATACGAAACATGAATGCAAAAAACATTCCCGGCATATTTTTGTTGTTGGAATCAGTTCTTCTGTTCATATTCCACTTACTTTAGTCTGTGAAAATGAAACAGAAAGAACAGATGTGGTAGAGATTCTCTGATTGGGTGTAGTAACATACCAACTGACAGCTTCATCGCCTTTTTTTGAGCATTCCATCAGTTGACACTTTTAAATACCAATATAAAATCTAATTAAATTGGTATAAAAAACTGAATAAATCCTATTACAATACTTGTCAAAGTATTTATTGCTTTCCAGTTCATCATCATCATCATCATTTAACGTCTGTTTTCCATGCTGGCATGGGTTGGACAATTTGACTAGGGTCTGGAAAGCCAGCAGCTGCACCAGGCTCCAATCTGATCTGGCAATATTTCTTCAGCTGGATGCCCTTCCTAACACCAACCACTCCGAGAGTGTAGTGGGTGCTTTTTGCATGCCACTGGCACAGGAGCTAGTCGTATAGTGCTTTTTACGTACCACCGGCATGGGAGCCAGTCAGGGGGCACTGGCATCAGCCACTTTCAGATGGTGCTTTTTATGTGCCACCAGCACGGGAGCCGGTCTGTCAGGATTATTATTTAATGCATTCATAAGGTGGCAAGCTGCCAGAATCATTCATATTCCACACAAAGTGCTTAACAACATTTCATCCGTCATTACGTTCTGAATTCAAATTCCGCTGAGGTCAGCTTTGCCTTTCATCCTTTTCAGGTTGATAAATTAAGTACCAGTTGAGTTTTGGAGTCAATGTAATTGACTTAACCCCTCCCGCCAAATTTCAGGCCTTGTGCCTATGGTAGAAAGAATTATTTAATGCACTCATAAAATGCTCATATCTCTATATATGTATATGTTTATGCATATGTTTATATATATGTGCACATTTGTGTGTATATATCTATGTATGTACAAAGGGAAGTCAAAAATTATCTGCACTTTTGCAATAACATATCTTTCTTTTGTCACACTGCCTTCTGTGCATATGTGCTCATAGTTGGTGCTATTGTGGTCATGTGATCGAAGTTTGAGTCTAATTGTGCCATTGTTCTTTATGACTTAACAGTGTAAGCATGGCTGCTCCACTAGCAATGTGCACCAAAGAAGAACAAAGAGCATTGATCTGATTTCTCTGGTTGGAAGATGTGTCAGGTGCTGCAATCATCAGAGGCTTTTAGCACAATATGGGGACAGTGCACTACTGCGTAGAAGTATGTATGCGTGGAACAAGAAGTTTAAAAGTGACTGGACAAGTGTGATGCATGAAGAGGGAACAGGACACCCGTCAACTTCCACCAATGATGTGCAAATTCAGCAAGCTCGAGAGATGGTAATGGTGAACCAGTTCACCATTACCATCTCTTGGATCACTGCTCTTTATTCTTTGGTGCAGATTGCTCGTGGAGCAGCCATGCTTACCCTGTATAGCCAGAAAGAAAAATGACACAATCAGGCTCAAACTTCGATCACGTAACCAAAATAGTACCAACTATAAGCATGCATGTGCAGAAGTTAGTGTGATAGCAATTAAGATATGTAATGGTGAAACAGCAGATAATTTTTGACCTCCCCTTGTATATATCTAGTTATGTATGTAGAAAAAGAGAAAGGTGAAGAAATACCATCAACACTGTTTTGTTCATAATATAGAAATAGATTAAGGTGGTGAGCTGGCAGAGTCATTACTGCACTGGAGAAACTGCTTGGCAGCATTTGCTCCAACTACATGTGCTGAGTTCAAATGCCACTGGGGTTGACTTTGCTTTTCATCCTTTCAGGGTCAATAAAATAAGTAGCAGTTAAACACTGGGGTTGATGTAATCAACTTAATTCTCCCCTAAAATTGCTGGCTTTGTGCCAAAATTTGAAACCAAAATAGATTTATTTTCAGACTGAATTTTCATTCTGGATGTACATATATTTGTGATTCATATACTTTTAGCAACCTCAAAAAAGAAACTCCACCAACGAAACAAAACAAAAGCAAATTATAAACAATTTATAACTAAATATATATATTACCAAGTAAATAAATAACCATTACTGGGTTGATTAATTACAGACATTGAAATGTGATGATTTAGCGATTTACCAAAACCTACTCAAACTTGTTGAAAACTTGTTTATTTTATTTTATTAATCATATTTATGTATAACAAAATCATGAATAACATGTTTTCCAAGATGTCCAAGCATTAATATGAAGTTTGTAAAGTCATAAATTTATATATTTTTAAAAATCTGACACCCCTTGATACCCCTTGCAGCACACACTGCACAATAGTTTGAAAACTAATGTGTTACATTGACACTGTAACTACCTGATCATCTGCAACTTTCAGTTGTTGATAGTATATTGTATCTTCATCTTCTCTCTTTTGTCTTTTACTTGTTTCAGTCATAGACTGTGGCCATGCTGAAGTACTGCCTTGAAGAGTTTTTAGTTGAATGAATCTCCTCTGCTATTATTTTTTTAAAGCCTGGTACTTATTCTATCAGTTTTTTTTTTGTCAAACTGTTAAGTTACAGAAATGAACACTGACACAAAGACACGCACAACCACACATATGCACATGCATATGTATTTATATGACAAGCTTCTTTCAGTTTCCATCTACCAAATCAACTCAAAAGGCCTTGGCCAGCCTGAGGCTATAATAGAAGGCACTTTCCCAAGGTGCTACACAGTGAGACTGAACCGGAAACAAGCAAGCTTCTTACCACACAACTGTGCTTGTGCCTATGTAAGTAATAAATTTAAGAAGAGAATGTTCTATTAGTTGATGGAACTGTTCAATTAGTAGAAACTTCTACTGGTAGTTAGTACAACTCTACTAGAACATAGTACTAGTTCTGTTTGTGGATAACATCTGCAGTAAGGTTTCTGTTGAGATTTGAACTATCTCCAGTTTAGAACGATAGCCCAACTATATTGCTATAAAAGACAAGGAGGGGTGCTTCACTGCATGGCTTGTCTCTTTGTCATGCTGAATCTCCTCGAGAACTGTGTTAAGGGTACACATATCTGTGGAGTTTTCAGCCACTTGCACGTTAATTTCATGAGCAAGCCGTTCTGTTGATCGCATCAACTAGAACCCTCATCGTCGTAACCGATGGAGTGCCACGATGAAGATGATGATAATGATATATATATACAACAGGCTTCTTTCAGTTTCCACCTACCAAATCCAATCATAAGGCTTTGGTCAGCCCGAGGCTATAGTAGAAGACACTTGCCCAAGGTGCCATGCAGTGGAACTGAACCCGTCACCATGTGGTTGGTAAGCTAGCTACTTACCATACAGCCACTCCTGCACCTATATTAGAAGACATTTGCTTAAGGTGCCACACTGGAACTGAACTCGAAACCATGTAGCTGCAAATCAAGCTTCTTAACCTCACAGCCATGCCTGGTGTGCCATGATACACTGAATTAACAAAACTAGTAGGATGTCAGGTAGGAGACATCAACCATAGCAAATAGGGACTTTGTGTTACTATATAAAGGTACAGCAGCAAGATGCAGACTGTCTAATAATATAGGGGACATGTGTGAAGGTATAGGGATATATTTAATCAGCTGGATGGCTGCCAAACCATTTATCTTGTTAAGTGGGACGATGACGTCTCTAGACTGTGTGGCTTAGTTGATTGATATATTTATTTAAAGGAATACCATTCATCAGAAGCTCCTATAGACAGACACTTGGTCTGCAAGAAATAGCAGTCAAATCCAAATCTCTTTCAAATTACATCATACTGCCATGAGAAAAAAAAGGGAGGGCACACATTGGGTAGTGTAGTGTGAGATAAACAATACCTGAATGAGGGTTGTCTTTGACCATAGGCTTTCTCATACAAGAAGCAACTTTAGATTGAACCTGCACAAGAACAACAATGACAACAATGACAACAATAACTACTACTACTGCTCCTGTTGCTACTGCTGCTGCTGCTGTTGCCTGTGCACCACTGCTGCTGCTGTTGCTGCTGCAACTACCACTGCCGCCACTACTACTACTACTACTACTACTACTACTACTACTACTACTACTACTACCCACCATCACCAATGTCTGAAAATATGATAGGATGAGCAAAACAGGGACACTTTGGTAGATCTGATTAATCAGAGCTGACCTAGGGACTCAACAACAACAAAAAGGCAGCTTCAGTGTGATCACTCATGTTAGAAATAGCAGCCAGACCTCCCTCAGATCACACTTGTTTTAAAAAGAGGAAGGAACACATTAGATAATAATGTGGTTTAAGCTTCACTATAACCACAAAATATGAGATGGAATGGTCACATATACACCAACAACACACACACACACACATATATATATATACCCACAAAACATGAGATGGAATGGTCATATGTATATATGAAATTTTGAATTTAGTTCACAGACCTCCAGGACTACTTTTGTGGACCCTAGGTTGGGGACCACTGGTGTAGAGGGTAGTGATGCAAGAAGTGATGGTTGTACCACTGATGATGATGATGATGGGGATGATGGTAAGAGAGAGTGACAGAGAGTGGAGCTGGGTGGCTTGAGTAGTACTTTGGCATTTGAACTCAGAACATAAAGAGCCAAACTGATTGTTACAAGACATTTTTTCAGATGTTCTGCCAATCAGCTACCCTATAAGAATTGCAGGTTTTCCGTTTCAACTGCAGCCTATGGACCTCAATCACAGTGAAGGTCGGTGTATGGACAGTGAATCTATTTGCTACAACTCCTTTTTCAATATCGACCTGAACATATCGACCTCAACCATGAAGCTGGGAACAATTGCCAGATATATACAGGGTCTTTCAGATAAATTGAGGCCAATTTTAAGTAGTTGACTTAGTGGGTTTAACATTTCATTTTTTGACAAAACCTTGGTTGCTTGGGAATCTAATCCTCTTCTTCATTTTTCAGGTAAATAGCGAGCTGATTTGACAACAGAAAGTCATGGAACAACAGAATCATTCTGCCATTGTTGTTTTGGCGCATGCCAGGCACACTGCCAATAAAATTGTTAAGTTGATGAAACTTCCAAAAGCAACAGTTCATCGTGTGTATAAACAATTTAAAGAAGAGGGAAAGATTGATAGAAAAGAACACAAGACTCAAAGTGATTCCAAATGCAATCCAAAGTTTCTCACTGGCTTCAAACGCTCAATTGAAGCCAATCCATCCACATTCATGGCAACTCTTGCAAAGAAATGCAATGTGTCCCTTTCCACGGTGTCCAGAGCTGTGGACAAGAACCTTGGCATGACTAGCTGTGTTCGACGATGCCGTCATCTCCTAACAGCCAAGTCCAAAGGAATCAGTGCTGAGAGATGCCCAAAGCTTCTGTCATTCAACAAGCATCAAGGTGCAGGAAAAACTCTCGTGTTTGTGGATGAGGAAAAGTTCACTGTGGATGCTGAGGTGAATCGCAGAAATTCTCAAGTGATTGCATATAATCCTTCTGACGTCCCCACCTGTGTTTGAGACAAAGAATTCTGCTTCTGTGATGGTATCTGGAACTGTGGTGAGTGATAGAAGTGTCATGGATCCACACTTCATTGAGTCTGGCTTGAAGATTAGCACAAAGGAGTACCTGGACATCCTGAAGAACTCTTTGTTACTTTGGATGGAGCTGAAGTATGGGCTCGACAATGTGGTACTTATCCAGGATCTGCACCATGCCATGGGTTAAAAGCAACATAGGCCTTCCTTGGTGAGAAGGTGCCATTTTTTCTGAGGGCCAATATCTGACCCAGTAATAGCCCAGATCTCAACCTTCTTGATTACGTTTTTTGGGGCGTACTTCAAGTAAGGACCGATGCTTCATCACACTCGAGTGTCAACAGTTTGAAGACCTGCATTGTGCATGCGACACACAACATCAAAAAGGTGGAGGTTGCGGCAGCTGCAAAAAATTTCGTCCTTGGATAGAGGCAATACTTGCCCAAAAGGGCGGCCATTTTGAGTGATAAATGTTTTTGTAATAAATGTCACATTAAAATTACATCTGTCTACTACCATTATTTTAGTATTTATAACCTATTTTATGCATCGTAAAAGTTGTCTCATTTTATCTGCAAGACCCTGTAAAAGAACAGAGGATAACGTTAAGTACAAATCATGGACGGACAAATTCCTTTTCATGCAGGTCCCTAATGTGATCTCCAATAGCCTCAGTTCAAGACTGCCTCTGTCCTCCATCGAACTGAGATGAAACCCCATGAGATAGAATGTCTGGTGCAGTGTGTATTGCTGGTTGGTCTTCAAGGTGATACTTTTGTGGATTTTTTACTTGCTATGTATTGGCTTTTGCAGGCTCTCCTAGATCAGTGAGCTTGATACCACTGATTCGTTTAAACTACTGCAAGTCAACACATACAGCAAAGATTTGAGCTGAGAGGAGATTTCAGAAGGTTGATGTTCTGGGGAGACAGGACTGAGTGTACATTTAGTGCAGGGGCCAGTGAGATAGGCATAACAAGCGAAGAAACGGGTGGGGGAGGGGACAGATGAGTGATTTGGGAACAGAGGCCATTTTAGAGGCGGTAGTAAAGGTAGAGAGAAAGACAGCATGACAAGGGGTTAGACACTGAGCGGTGTTTGTGAATGATTGTGAAGACTGGCTCTTCTCTGGATGTGGTCCAGGATGTCTGTTTATGATACAATCATCTTAGTTTATATTTCAGACAGGGCAAATAAATCATGTGATTGAATGGCATCATTTCACAGATGAGTGACTTATCTCCCTTGAACTAGTCAAGGGTTGTCCTGTTCAAACACCTAATGTCACTGCGAGGAGACCAATGGGCTCCAGAAGGAACAGAAAACCAGCAGTTCTTGTAGGATGGTTGATTGGGTGAATCGTTAGAGAGTCTGAAAAATAGAAAGATTTGCAACATTCGCTCCGGTTTTTATGTTCTGAGTTCAACGACTAGCCAAGGTCAACTGCCTTTCATCCTACCAATGTCAATAAAAAAAAAAAAAAAGTATTGCACAAGAGCTGAGATCGATATAATCAACTACTCCCTCCTTCCAAAATTTCAAACTCTGTACCACGTTAGAAACAATGAAATAATCTAATGTTTTGGGACTGAACATCTCCCTTTCTCTCCCACCATGTGTGAGCGCGTGTATGTGTAGTGGGTGAGAAAATGCTAGAGCAAGCGTAACTACAGAGGTGCCAGAATAGCGCTCAAACAAATCGAATTCTTAAACTACAGCTTCTAAATCAGAGTAAAATACTCCAGGAGTAGATGAGTTGGTTAAAAGAAAAACAAAATTCGGGCGGATATCGAAAAGGAAAGAAGGAGAAACAATCATAAGAGCAAGGAATGCATTAAAATATGTTACACATACTTCCTATCTATCTATCTATCTATCTATCTATCTATCTATCGATCGATATATCTGTATATCTCTCCCTCTCCACAGCAGATAGCAAACTATCACAATTCTTCAGTTTATTTATTAGCCAAGGGAAATAACTCTAATATATAGAATTGTCTTCCTTTCTTCATACTTCGGGTTGGCGTACTTCTCGTATCATCGACCCATTCATGGAATCGTCGATAGCTTACCGATTCCCATAATATAAATTTCTAAACTAAAATTTTTAAAATATACTTATTAAAAAATTTCTTGATTTAAAAATAATTATTCCTTTGTTCTTTTATGTCATTACCACTTTTTTAATTTAAAGAAATTTGATGAAAACGCATAGCGAAATTGATAAGGAAGAATAAAAATTCAATCATGTTTGATATAGTCGGGATATCGAACGACTGGTTAACCACATAGACGCTCAGGAATAAATACTGACCCCTTAGCCGACCCCTGTTTCAGATGGTCATAAACTTATAGATTCTAACTCATCTACATAATTGGGTGCAGACTAAGTTTCAGTTGTTACATCAGAGTTTTCCTTCTCCTACTAGAGAGATGTCTATACCTCTATACCAAAGGTCTCTCACCTCAGTTGTTGGATGATTGTTGATACTACTGAGTTTATCCGTCCTTTGGCAGGTTTTGTTTTCTGTCCTGCAGAGTGTCTAACAAAGGACACCACCTCAGACGCCGACAGCCCAACCATGCGAATACATGATCAGAAATACATACATACATACATAGTTGCTCTATCCAGATTACAAGTTCAGGTTTATACATGTAATTATTGAGAAAGCTATTTGTACCTGTAATTAGGAGAAAGCTAATTTGAAGGCTACAGATCCAATTCATCACTGGAAGTGTAAAAATCTGTAAAACTTTCCAGAAGTTTATCATTTACATATATATGAACATGTCTAGATATGTAAGTATATGCATGAGAATACATACATAAAACATACAAATCTGCACATACATACATATAGACATACATGCATACATAGATACAAACAAAAATACCCTGTTGTTGATGTTGAAATTCCAATGAAGGAACCTTGGATCTAGGTTAGAAACCGGTTCTTTGTTGGCAAGAAATCTTGAAATAAACTGAATAATGATATACATACATACATACATACGTGTATATATGCGTGCATATATATATATATTTATATATTTTCATTTTCCTATATATATATATATATATATATATATGATCAGAAATACATACATGTATGTATGTATGTATGTATTTCTGATCATGTATATATATATATATATATATATATATATACATGTATGCATACACACAATCTCCATCTTTATGCGTGCCATGTCAATATGTCTGAGTGTATAAACAAGAAACAAAAGTAATCCAAACAAACAAGTAAAGGATTTAGAATTTTATTTTAAGGTGAGATTATTCCTTCATCATAACACATAGTTGATGCTGATACATACGTACGTATATACATAATACATACACACACACACACACACACACATATATATATATATATGCATACACATGTATATATGTTCATGCATATGTATGTGTGTGTTTATATATATATATATACACATATTTTGACATATTTTGACAAACCGGTCACTGGTCAATCTTATATAAATATATATACATAGATATATATACACATATATCTATCTATCTATATATATATATATTTATAGATAGATAGACAAATAGGTAGATATACACATATGTATCTATATGCATATGTATGTATGTATGTATGCATGCATGTAAGTATGTATGTGTATATATGTATATATATATATTTATATATTTTTTCAATACGGAGCAAATAATTTACGAAGATACCATTGACTCTGTTTTTATCTAGTGTAACAATATAAAAATGATAATAACACAATCAACAATATAGGCGATTGTAGCCCCCCCCCCCCAAATATTAAATAGCTGAAGGATTAAAATTAATCAAAGGACATGCTAAGTATGTCTACCTGCTGGAAATAACAGTAAAAACTCTTATTAAGAGTTTTGACTATTATTTCCAACAGGTAGACATACTTAGTATGTCCTTTGATTAATTTTAATTCTTCAGCTATGTATATATGTGTGTGTGTATATATATATTTATATATATATGTACACACATACATTCCCATGCACACACACATACACACAAATATTTGCATGTATATATATATATATATATATATATATATATATATATGTATAGGGAGAGAATTCGCAAAAGACAAAGACAGGTGGTGTAGACAACAAACAGATGTATTAGTTTAATGCTCGAGAAGTGAAAAAGTCTTTAACGTTTTGAGTCTATGCTCTTCCACAGAAAGAAACAAAGAGAGAAAATAAAGAATGTGTAGTGGCTAGCGATCTATCATGGCGAATGCCGGACAGAAGAGTCACACAGGGGATCTAGGAAGTAGGGGAGATAATAAAGTGGTGGGGACCCCAAAACGAAGGTGTGCGTGTGTATAAGTGAGTACACACCTTAAGAAGACATTCCTGCTGGTAGGGATAGGATTAAATCTTTTTGTGGATCTGATATATCTAGTGGGTCTATTCTAAATATATACAAATACCAAATAGTTATGTCAGTACTAACATTATGTTGAAAGCAAAAAATGTTTTTAAAAAATCTTCAGAGTTGTTTCCCCTGTCTTTTGTTTACTAGAATTAATTTTTTTCTCTCCTCGCTATGAGGGTAGTTTTAATTAATTAAAATTCTTTGGCTTTGCTACATTATGTTAGTGCCTATTTAACAATTCTAAACACAGGTTGGTAACAAGAATGTAATAAGAGATTATAATATTCTTCAAAGAGGAAATATAGCTTTTGATGTTTGCCATTCCATCAACAACTATTCCATCAGTATGTCTGTATGATAGACAGAGATATTTCAGAGAGTTGAGTAACAGCAGCATGGTAGTGGTGGTGGTGGTGGTGGTGGTGGTGTTGTTGGTGGTGGTGTTGTTGATGGCGTTGGTATTCTCGTTTCCTGCAAGTTGCTGTAAGACTGTAGCAGTTCAAGAAGTGCCTGTAATAAAATTTATAATAATAATAATCAAATGTGAATAAAGGAAAAAAAAATCACTCATTGAAAACAGTATACATTCATGCACACAAAAACATGCACACACGCATATACATGCATGGATGCATACACACACACACACACACACACATGTACACATGCATGCACACAAACACACACACACTCACATTCTTTCTCATTCAGACACATAAACACACAAATGCACATACACACTAATGCATACATATACATGTCCTTTTGTTCCTTTTACGCCTGTATTCCCATGCTAGCATGAGTTCGGTGAGTACCTATTGTGAGGCATGGTCTTACAGTCAGATACTCTTACAGTCAGATACTCTTACCTGCTTTGCAAGTAAATTGAATTTTATTCCACACATCTTTGAAAGTGTAGAGCTAGCAGACAATTTCTAAATTATGCTTGTCTGTAGTACAATGCCTTTTACATGCAGAGAAGAATGAAAATATTTTGACAAATTAAATTTAAATGTTGAAGTGAATCTAACGGATTTTGTGTGTTTTTAAATGGCTTATAAACACCTTCCACACTGCAATTGTATATATATATATATCATCATCATCGTCGTCGTCGTTTAACGTCTGCTTTCCAAGCTGGCATGGGTTTGACTGAGGACTGGCGAGCTAGAAGTCTTCACCAGGCTCCGATCAAGAGTGTAGTGGGTGCTTTTACATGCCACCGGCACGA
>NC_068981.1:193167126-193169804 GCF_001194135.2 Octopus bimaculoides
GAATGAAAATATTTTGACAAATTAAATTTAAATGTTGAAGTGAATCTAACGGATTTTGTGTGTTTTTAAATGGCTTATAAACACCTTCCACACTGCAATTGTATATATATATATATCATCATTGTTTAATGTCTGCCTTAAACGATGATGATATGCTTGGGAAGTAAACTTCTTAACACACAGGCATGTTTGCACCTAAATATAGTCACAATCACCATTGATAAATTTAAAATAGGTTATTCACTTACCTTTGCTTGATGGTTCAGATCTGTCTCAATTAAAAACATACGATATGTTTCATCAAGCCAATTTGTGGTGCTTGTTGCTGGCTGATCAAGTAGAGTTCGGCTAACCAGTGAAGTATGAACAGAATCACATCTATGGTCTCTACTACTGTCATTAAAAGGATCCACATTTTTATTGTTTCCTACCTGAATCAAATAAAACAGAAGAAACTCACTTAACGAACAAATGGGGGGTAAAAGTGAATTATATTATTTTATTGCCAACACAACTAATTAGCTGAACTATTACACACAAGTATTTTTTTAATATCTTTTATCTTTTACTTGTTTCAATTATTAGACTGCAGCCATGCTGGAGCACTTCCTTGAAGAATTGTTGCTCGGTTGAATTAACCTTAGTATTTTTTTCCTTCTTTAAGTTCAGTACTTATCCCATTGGTCTCTTTTGCCAAACTGCTAAGTTACAGGGACGTAGACAAACAAACACTGGCTGTTCAGCAGTGGTGGGAGAACAGACACACACACACACACACACACACACACACACACACACACACACACACACACATGACAGGTTTCAATCAATTTCCGTCTACCAAAATCACTCACGAGGCCTCGGTCAGCCCAAGTCTATAATAGAATACACTTACCCAAGGTACCACCTGGTGGGACTGAACCCTGAACCATGTGGCTGGGAAGCAAGCTTCTTACCACATACCTGGTGAATATTTTTAAAAAAATCTATTTCTGTTGAAGGTATGATGTTTTATAAAAGTGTGTGTGTGTGTGTGTGTTTTCTAATATACATAGTTGAATTTTTTTAATTGTTTTTATTACTGGAGTCTGCTATAAACTGAAGGGGTGCATTGCTGGAACTGTTCTGAATAAGTGTTGAGTAAAAGAGGGTTGTGAAAGAAAATAAAGAGGCTGTAAAATTGTTAGCTTACATGTAATATCCAGACTGTGAGCATGAGATGTTTTGAAAGGGTCTGCTTGAGTATTTCTCTAGAAGATTCCTTCACTTCTGTTGTGTTATTATGTTGAGGGTATGTAAGATTTTAAGTATTCTTAATCTTTAGCCATCCTAATCACTTGATTAATCCCATCATCATCCACATCATCATCATTGCCCTTAACCTCCCCATCACCATCACCACCACCACCACCATCGCCACCACCACCACCATCATCATCATCATCATCATCACCACCATAACCATCATCATTGTCGTTGTCATCACTGCCATCACCGTCGCCACCACTACAACTGTCATCATCATCATCATCATCATCATCATCATCATCATCATCATCATCATCATTATTTCCTCACTACATCCAGACTGAGCCCCAAAACTAAATCTTTTACCTTTACTCATTGACTTATCCACCTTAATCTTTTAATGCATCCCCCACCCCCACTGCTTGACTGAGAGATATCTCTTAAATATTTCTTCTTAAAACCATCATATTCAGGTTTTACATGGTCACTTGTTTTGCGAAACATAGTAGCCAAATCTCCTGCATTCCTCATGTTACTGCTTTACAAAGAGAAGAATAGATTGGATAAGATAGTTTTAGCTTCAGGTATGCTATGTCTGCAAAATAAGCAGATTTGATATATATAATGAACTTATTTTGTACAGTACTCAGGTGCACTACAACTCATGATAAAAAGTAGCCAAAATGTGTGTGAATAGTACATAGAATAATGCACAGAAAATGAACAGTGAATGAATTGGTCAAACAAGACAGAGGGCAGCAGGGGTATTAGCGGTGAATTTTGGGAAGCATGGAAGTTTTAATAATAATGTTAATAATGAAATTATTGTGTATAGTGTTCAGGTGCACTACAAGTCATCAAAGGTGCATGTACAATACATAGCATTATGTACAAAAGTCAAGAAAGTGAACAGTAGTGTTCTGATACAGCTATCAACTGATGTGGGTAGTTTATTCCATGCTTCAGCAATTCTGAGCATCAAAATATGTTTCTGATTTACTAGAGCATCTTTATTATTAATTAAACTTCAACAAAATGTTCTCTTATGAAACACATTATCAAATACTTGATGCCTTAAGGACAGAAAGTTTTGTGCATGGCACATATCAAACTGGTTTAGTAAAATAACATACATACATACATGCACACAAATGCACACATTCATACGTATACACACCCACATGCATAACACATACATACAATGCATGTATGTATGTATATATGTATGTATATATACACACTTAATTAACGAAGTTGCAAAGACATCACAAAAACTGTTACTCAGAGATGTATTTGCAGCTTTATTAATAAAGTATATTACTCTACCTCCGGTATTTGAGCACTATTTTTTTCCACCCTCTTTCACATTTATGTGCTTACCTTGGTATATATATATATATATATATATATATATATATATATATATATAT
>NC_068981.1:193170744-193183523 GCF_001194135.2 Octopus bimaculoides
TATATATATATATGTATGTATGTGTATATATGTATATATATATATATGTATGTATGTGTATATATGTATATATATATATATGTATGTATGTGTATATATGTATATGTATATGTGTATGTGTGTATATATATATATATATATATCTATGCATGCACACACTCATATATTGGTAAAAATAATACATACACACATATATCTATATACATAAATATATGTAAAAATGATTTGAGTATACATTCTCACACTAAGTGAAATGACAATGGGATTTAATGAAGGATTTATTTAATGAATCACCTGAGAAGGTTCATTTTATACCTTGGATGAATCATAATGATTACACATCTTACCAATGTACTATGGTTGTAAAAACGTGTCAAAAGAATTGCAGTGCTTTAAATAAAGAATGCTGTTCATTCTGTTGTCTATCATTTAACTATATAAGCTTTATGCATATGCGTGTGTGTGTGTGTGTGTGTGTGTGTGGACTAGGCAATATTGAATGCTATTAAATATGATATAACTGGTGCCACATATAAAGCACTGGTGTTGGTGACATGTAAAAAGGCACCCAGAACACTCTGTAAAGTGGTTGGCATTAGGAAAGGCATCCAGCCCTAGAAACCAGGCTAAAACAGACAGTTGGAGCCTGGTGCTACTATTGCTGAGCAAAAGCTTGTGATGAGTATGTTTCATTTCCAATATTTCGCAAAAAACATGTCAAACCAGAGAGAAATATTAACTTGCTTGGAAATAAATGTGGGTTGGCAACAGACAAGTCATCCTGCCATTGAAGAGCTATCTCAATAAACTCTTTTTAACCCATGCAAGAATGAAAAAGTGGACATTAAAAAAATGGTTATGATGATGATGATGATGATGATAGTGGTGGTGGTGGTGATGATGGTGATGATGAGAACAATGTATATATATATATATATATATATATATATATGTGTGTGTGTGTGTGTGTGGTGGGGTGGGGGTTGGACAAATAACTGACATAGAAATAGACAATTGTATGAAGTATTGATTGCAGGTTAATATTTTGGTGGTGACAGATATCACATAAGTTCATTAACATATTTACACTAAATGCGTTTGCACTATGCACACACATTACAAACAGCATATATGCTGTATGCACACTACACACAGGAAAATACTGACACATTATTTTCTCTCTACTTCTCTTCTTTCATATATATATATATATATATAGTGAGTGAGTGTGCATGCATACAATGTAGGTATTTGGCTGTGAGTGTTTGATGTGTGTGTATATATATATATATATATATATATACACATCAAACACTCAGCCAAGTACCTACATTGTATGCATGCACACTCACTCACTCACTCACATGCACGCACACACACACACATGTATGCATGTGTATGAATGTGTGTGTGTGTATGTGTACTTACCATTTCAAACATTTCATGGAATTGATTACAGTGTGATAGGACACATACCACTGACACATGGACACACACAGACACTGACACTCACACACGGACTCACACATACATGGACACACACATACATGGACACACACATACATGGACACACACACACACACACACACACACATATATATACATGTGTGTGTGGAGGGGTCATGTGATCATTACATATTTAGAACTGATTATAGTGTGATATAACACACACACATGCACAGGTATGCATACATACACAAACCTATAATGCATGTATTTTATGTATGTGTGTATATGTAAATATTCCTTACCATTTCAAATATTTTTGGGAACTCTGTTTGAAGTGTGATATAGCGCTCAATAAACAACTTCAAAAGTTGACGCAGCTGTTGTGTACTGGCAGATAACTGACCCTGAGAAAAAAAATATATATACATATGTATGTATGTATGTATGTATGTATATGTATAAGAGGATTTTCAGCCTATCTTTGAATAAAGACATTTTTGATGCAGCAGTCCTGTGTTACAATGAGGCTCTGGCAGCCAGTGGATTTAAGGGTTGCATCATGGATATGCTGAGACCTAACACCCACAAAAGATAGCTCCACTGTAAAGTCCTTTGGTTTGCTCTACCCTTCTCACTCAATGCCAAAACCTGCATGGAAAGAGCCTGCATTCTGTCTTTCGGTCATGTAAGATGTCAACTTGGCTGTCTTTCTTTTATGTCCTTGCTGATAAACTTTTACCTGAAGAAGGATTACATATGAAATGTTGGATATTATGCTCCCCAAAGCAATTTCACTGTGCTCAATCTGTCGTTTTAGCTTCTCAACACTTGACACAGAGCCACTTCTCTCAATACCACCAGGGTATATTGTATCTCATGCACGATGAGAGATTTTTTCAGGTGTAGGAGTGGTTGTGTCGAACATTGTAAATATAATCAAATTATTATTGTATATTTAAAATTGTAAATATTTAATCGATACAGCTACTTCATCCCTTTTATGTTTGTCTGTTCTTGTTCGTCCCCTCTTTGTAATGCCTTTATGGCAAATATTTATGAAATAAAGTAGCTTGCTTACCAACCACATGGTTCCAGGTTAGGTCCCACTGCATGGCACCTTGGGCAAGTATCTTCTGCCATAGCCTTGGGCCGACCACAAGCTTGTGAGTGGATTTGTAGACGGATACTGAAAGAAGCCCTTCGTGTGTGTGTGTGTGTGTGTGTGTGTGTGTGTGTGTGTGTGTGTGTATTGTGTGTTTGTATGTGATATGTTTGTGTGTCTGTGTTTGTCCCCCCACCATCGTATGACAACCAATGTTGGTGTGTTTACATCCCTGTAACTTAGCGGTTTGGCAGAAGAGACTGATAGAATAAGTACTGGGCTTACGAAGAATAAGTCCTGGGGTCGATTTGTTCAACTTAAGACAGTGCTCCAGCATGACCACAGTCAAATGACTGAAACAAGCAAATGAATAAATGAATCTTAATATCTAACTTAGGTTAGCATGCCAGACAAAATGCTGCTAAGCATTTTGTCTGTCTTTATGTTCTGAGTTCAAATTCTATCAAAGTCACCTTTGCCTTTGGTCCTTTCACTGTTGAGAAAATAAGAACCAGCTGAGCACTGGAGTTGATGTGATTGATTTAGTCCATCCCTTACAATTGCTGGCCTTGTGCAAAAATTTGAAATTATTATCTAACTTAGCTAAGGACTATAAAATGGCAGGGGTTGTTTGACATTCTAAAAGTAGCAGCCAGATCTACCGCAAATCACACCTCATTGGTGATAATGAGGAATTTGACCCATGCAACCATTGATAAGTGGATATTAAAATAATAATGAGGAGGATGGATATTGTAGAATTAGGTATATTCTTTTATCTTTTATCCCTTGCTTGTTTCAATCATTAGACTGGGGCAACACCTTGAAGAATCTTTAGTCGAATGAATTGTTCACTACTTATTTTTTAAAGTCTGGTACTTATTGTCAAGAAAGCTGAGGGTGTCTTGGCATCACTCAGCAAGACCTTTGTCAGCCGCTCTCCAGCTATCTATTTGCCAACACTACACCTGATATCCACCCCTCCATACATATGCACACATGTATATCATGACTCATACACTGTTCACTTTCCTGACTTTTGTACATAATTCTATCTACTGTACATGCACCTTTGATGAGTTGTGGTGCACCTGAGCACTATACACAATAATTTCATTATTACCTTCACTTTAGCAAAGGGGGAGGTATTGTTTTCAGTCGTGTTTGTTTGTTTGTTTGTCCATGGATGAGATATCTGAAGAACTGCTGGATGGATTCAGATGAAACTTTCAGGGATGTTTGGCCTTGTGACTGGCACAAACTGATTAGATTTTGGGATCTATCCGGTACCGGACAAGGATTCTGGATTATTTTTCCTGTTTATTTTACTTAATTTTTGAGATTGGTTGAGTTCATTTTTAGTATTCTCGTTTGTGAGAGCAGTCGAGTTTATTTCAAATATTCTCATTTTAAAAATCATCTCTGGCAAATAGTTGAGAGGATGTTGGTGTTGCCTTGGTGGAGGTTTGTGGTCTCTAAGTGCTCTTGTTATTATTATTATTATTATTATTATTATTATTCTTTTGGTCTCTTTTGCTGAACTACTTTGGTCATCCTGAGGTTACAGCAGAAGACACTTGCCCAGTGTGCCATATAGTGGGACTGAACGTGGAACCATGTGGCTGGGAAGCAAACTTCTAACCCTACAGCTACACCTGCACCTATTAAATTTAAGTGAAAGATTTCTGGAGTGTCTTTGAACATAGGTCCATTGGATTAAGGCTGACATGATGTTAAACTACATTACCAAATCACACACAGGTCAATTAAGGGGGTTGCTCTACTCTGTGGCTACTCAACATGACAGAAATAACA
The DNA here is from genome assembly GCF_001194135.2 of Octopus bimaculoides. Classification (NCBI taxonomy): domain Eukaryota; kingdom Metazoa; phylum Mollusca; class Cephalopoda; order Octopoda; family Octopodidae; genus Octopus; species Octopus bimaculoides. Next base: position 193,175,111 of record NC_068981.1, read on the forward strand.
ACCAAATCTCCCTAATATCATGCTCTATTGTCTTAAAACAGAAGTGACACATTCAATAATGTAGCTAGCACTAGATTTATTTAATCTGAGTGAGATGCAGGATGGTTGAAACTGGAATGGCTTATATACTACTACTACTACTACTACTACTACTACTACTACTACTACCGCTACTGCTTCTGCTGCTGCTGCTGCTGCCGCCGCCACCACCTCCGCCGCTGACACTGCCATCACTACCATCACCATCACCATCTCCACCAAGTGTAGCAGCAGCAACAGTAGTAATAATAGTAGTTGTAAAGATATTAACATAACATTGTTTTTTTTTTTTGTTTTGAAGAACTCAAAGACAAATGATATGAAAAATAACAGAATCTCTGACATACAAAAGCAATTTTCATTGGTTCTGATAAGACATCCAGCATTGTGGCTTTGCCTGTCATGGAATCTTTGTACCAAACAGCATCTTTGGTGCCATTACACTTTTTTGTGGATCTACAAGAGACAGGAGATGCAGTTGATTTATTTTAGCTGTTCTACATGTAATGATGACGATGACAATTACAACAACAACAATGATGATGATAATGAGGTTGATGATGGTGATGATGATGATGGTGATAATGACGTTGATGATAATGATGACGATGATGCTGATGATAAAGATGATGATACCAAGAGTGATGATGCTGATGATGATGCTTGTGATGATGATACCGTAGTGATAATGCTGATGAAGGTAATGATGTTGATGATGATGATTGTGATGATGACAATAATCTTTTCTATTATAGGCACAAGGCCTGAAATTTGGGGGAGCAGGATAGTTAATTCCATCGATCCCAGTATGCAACTGGTACTTAATTTATCAACCCGAAAAGATGAAAGGTAAAGTCAACCTCGGCAGAATTTGAACTCAGAACATAGCGATGAGTGATATACTGCTAAGCATTTCGTCCTGTGTGCTAACAATTCTGCCAGCTCACTGCCTGATGATGATGGTGATGATGATGATGATAATGATGCTGATGACAATGGTAAGGATGATGATGATAATGATGATGATGATAACAATTTTGATGATGATGATGACAATGATGATGATGACAATGGTGATGATGATGATGATGACAATGGTGATGACGATGACGATGATGATGATGTCAATGATGATTATGACAATGGTAATGATGACGATGACGATGATGATGACGATGGTGATGATAATGATGACGACAATGGTGATGACAATGGTGATGATGATGACGATGCTGGTGATTATAAACAGTGATGTCTTACCTGTCAATCTCATAACATTTGCCATTATTCAAAATGGAAAAATTCAGTTGTGATTCTTCCTTCAAAAGGTTGACAATCACTGACTGCCAGCAGACACAACCACAACCACAACCACCACCACAGCTACCACACTCTCTACTACTGTTGGCACTACCACTATTATCTAACCACTCATTCAGATGTTTATTGTTTTGGTTCATTTGCTTCCAAATATTCTTCAGATCTTGAAGTTCCAATTCTTGCTGGTGAATACATTCTAGCAGAGTTACTAATCGTTTGTGTAGGTCCTGTGGGATAGAGCCAAAATACATCATCATCATCATCACCACCACCACCACCACCACCAACACCGCCTTCATCTTAGTCATCATTATCTCGACCACCATTACCATCACCATCATCACCGCCGCTGCCACCACCACCACCACAACCACAATCACCATTGTCATCATCGTTATCATCATCATCATCATTATCACCACCATAACCACAACCATCTTCATCATTACCACAACCATCATCATCATCATCATTACCACCACCACCACCACCTTCATCTTTTATCATCATTATCTCGACCATATCACCGCTGTCACTGCCACCACCACCACCACCACCACCACCACCACAACCACAATCACCATTGTCATCATCATTATCATCATCACCACCATAACCACAACCACGACCACCTTCATCATCACCCCAACCACCACCATCACCATCATCATCATCATCATCATCATCATCACCAACAGTGTCTTCATCATCCATAATGATATCCCCATAATCATTGTTGTAATCATCTACAACAAGAACATTCAAAGAAACTATTCTGGCCAAAGATAACCACAATAAAGCTGTTCTCGTGATGCCTATAAATATAATTGTAGATTAGCTAGTATTGTTTAGCCCCGAGTAAGTCCAGACCCAGCAGGACTAGTACCAGAAGCATTGTTGTTTAACCCCTTTGTTGCCACACTTCTGTTGGAATATGGCTCAAAACAAAGCTGGACAATGGCACATGTGCCAGACTCTTCAATCACACTGCCCTACCTGTGCTCTTATATGCAAGAGAAATGGGGGGCAACTATGAAGAGGATAGAGCTTGGAAAGATTCATGCTAGGAACATCACTAAGAGAGCACATTTGAAATGAGATAATTCGAGAATGGGGAGAACATGATCGCAGAGTATCGATCAAGTTCCACTGGGCTGGACATATTGCAAGGTTGCTAGGCAACAAGTAGACCCATGCAGTTGCTGAGATCAGAAAGGCCACTTGGAAGACCTCCACGAGGATGGGAAGACGATCTAGTTAAGCAATTTGAGTCCAGATGGAAAAGAATGGCAAAATCAAGAGTTGGAAGTGCATTGTGGTCAGCAGTGTATAACAACATCTGATGGTCTGGTTCATACTGGATACTGGAAGTTCTGCTGAAATATACTGTTTTGTTTCAATCAATTTTGAAACTAGTAAAAAATTTAGTAAAATAACATTGCTATAAGCATAGGCGTGGCTTTGTAGTAAGAAGCTTGCTTCCCAACCACATGGTTCTGGGTTCAGTCCCACTGCATGGCACCTTGGGCAAGTGTCTTCTACTATAACCTGGAGCCGACGAAAGCTTTGTAAGTGGATTTGGTAGATGGAGACTGAAAGAAGCCCATTGTATATATGTGTATATATTTATGCATGTGTGTGTCTTTGTGTTTGTCCTCCCACCATCATTTGACAACCGATGCTGGTGTGTTTATGTCCCTGAAACTTGGCAGTTTGGCAAAAGAGACCAATAGAATAAGTACTAGGCTTACAAAGAATGAGTCCTGGGGTCGATTTGTTCGACCAAAGGCAGTGCTCCAGCATGGCCACAGACAAATGACTGAAACATGTAAAAGAGTGTTGTTAATCTGGTGTCTGGAACATGAAATTAATGTGGAATTTTGATGGAAAGTTATCATTTAGATCACTTTAAAACAGAAAATTTATATCATAGGACCAGAGGCAATCAAGGTGGGTTAGTATCAAAAGAGATAATATGTCTGTGAACAATGGATTAAGTTTAGCACCCAAGAATAGGAATGCTCACTCCGAAAAGCTTCCATGTTAAATTTCTTTCCACCAAATTTTATTTGTGAGTTTTTTTTTTTTATTTGAGGTACTGTGCAGTGGCATTGAACCTGAAACTATGATGTCACAAAGCGAATCTTTAACCATTCTGCCCTGTTTGCTCCATAGCCCATTCAGGTTTCTGCCTGCTAAATCCTCTCGCAAGGCTTTGGTTGATGTGGATCTATAGTAGAAGACAATTTCCCTATGTACCACACAGTGGAACTGAACCTGAAACTATTTGGTTGGGAAGTGGACTTCTTAACACACATGCATGTATGCACACCCACATGCACGTGCATACAGACACACACACACATGCACACACACACACACACACACACACACACACACACACACACACACACACACACACACACACACACACACACACACACACACACACACACAGAGGATGATGATGATGTACATACACACATACATGTGACTTTACTGCAAAAACTTTAATACTTTAGAAAGGTTTTCTTTTATATCTTTTTTTAAGTTTTCAAGATCCACCCGGTAAGATGTTTCTGGATTTAATCTGGAATCTTCAGCTTTTCCTACTTCACATTTTTCGTACTGTCTTATAAAGTCTTCCGATTTAGTATGCTCATCTTCCAGAGAATTAGCCAAATTCTTTTGAGGTTTAAATAATTCCTGCAATATATATATACATATAACTCCTGCAATATACATATATATATAGTGAGAATTTACCAAAAAACAAAAGACGAAGATGGGTGTGTAAACAACAAACATGTATTAGTTTAACGCTTGAGAAGGAAGAAAGTCTTTTATGTTTTGAGCCTACGCTTTTCGACAGAAAGGAACACAGAAATAAACAGGGAGAGAAAATAAAAAAGGTTTAGTGGCTAGCGATCTATCATGGCGAATGCTGGACAGAGGGGTCACACAGGAGAGCTAAGAAGAAGGGGATATATATAGTTAATCAAATATGTCCTTTGTAAACAAGGTGTACTGAATTTCAGATAAGTGCTCGTTATGAGAAATATCTTAAACCTTAAAAAGATATTTAGAGATTCAATGAGAGCGAATATATTAGAGAGTAAAGGTAAGAAAAATTATATCTTTAAATCACAAATAGAGATAAGTCCATAACATAAGCAATATTGTATTAATAAATATATAGATAAAGTACAGCTATGATTATAAAAAAATTTTTAAAAACATTTTGAAAGTTCTTATGATCGTTTCATGAATATACTATCTCTCAAAACGAAATCAAATGAAATCAAAATTCCATTTTGAGAGGTACTATATTCATGAAACAACCATAAGAACTTTCAAAACTTAAAAAAAAATGTTTAATGATCATAGCTGTACTTTATTTATTTATTAATACAATATTGTTTATATTATGGACTTATCTCTATTGTGATTTTAAGATATAACTTTTCTTGTCTTTACTCTCTAATATATATGTATATATATATATATATATATATATGTGTGTATATATATATATATATATATATATACAATAGTACCTCCCTAATGCCAACCACTTTACAGAGTGTTCTAGGTGCCTTTTTACATGTCACCAACACCAATGCTTTATATGTGGCACCAACATGGGTGCTTTATACATGGCACCAGTTATATCATATTTAATAGCATTCAATATCCTTGCCTAGTCCACACATGTAAGTGCACGCACACACACACACACACAGCAATTCCAATATACTGTTTGAATAAAGATATAAAAGACAACAATACCTTTCCAGTAGCTTTAAGTTTCCATTTCTGCTGCAAGAGCTGATTTTCATATTTCAGATTGTTCAACTGAGATTCCAACATGGAAATTTGATATTCTTTTGCCTATCAATTCCAATAATACAATTTTATGATAATTTTGTAAGAGGTTTACATGCAATATACAACATTCTTTATGTTGGTTTTTATGATAGGCAAGGACAAACCCATATCTGTCTTTCAAATTTTGTTTATTTCTGTCGATACACTTTTGGAGTAATCTATCTATCTATCTATCTATCTATCTATCTATCTATCTATCTATCTATCTATCTGTCTATCTGTCTGTTTGTCTGTCTGTCTGTCTGTCTATCCATATATCTATTTTTCACGATCCCTTTTGATTGGAATTTTATTTTTCTCTTTTTTTTCCATTTTCAAAAATATTGTATGTTGTCCCCTCTACATTGTATTTTGTCCCCTCTGTGTTCAGCCCTGTGTGGCTAATAAAGAAACTTATCTATCTATTTATCTATCTAAAGACATAGATAGATAGATGGATAGATGGATAGATGGATAGCTAGATGGATGGATAGATAGATAGATAGATAGACAGACAGACAGACAGTTTGTCTCTTGATTTGAGATTCACATCAATACATTCTCACCTAAAGAGCACAGTAACATGAAATTCAAGCTACAAAAAGACTCAGCTGTTGAAAATATTTGAATCCAGCAGAAGGATGAGAGATTTGTCTCAAACAAGAACAACTCTTGCCAATAAAAATAACTTTACTTGGGCATTTGGAAACATAATCTATACAATTACAGGTACAGGATGTGGACAAAATCACATAGGACAGATGGGAGGCACCTTACAATAATGCATGGCTCTGCATAGGTTACAAATTAAATTATGGGAATACAGAGAAACGGGACTCAGTAATCATATAGACACACATGCAAGTAAGAAACAACTAAACTTTACAAGCTTCCATTTATATCAATTTAGCAATTACAGAACTCAGTAGCACTGCATCAACAAAGAAATATCCTTCATAATCAAATTCCAGGCATGTATAAATATCTGTGGCAGAGAAAGGTTGACAACTACCACCAACGCTACTGTAATCTTTGCTAAATTCATTACAATTACTACTAGTTAGATTGACCACCACTATGGCCACTGACAACCGTATCTGCTGTCTCTTTCACTGAGAGCCACTATGGTTATTCCAGCTGTTACTACTATCTAGCAACACTTAGAAGGAAACAAGACACCAGAACCATGTGATTATTGAATGAAAACATGTGCATTTCAAAACTGATATCATGAAAGATTGATTTAATTTAATTCATTTCAGTTTATTTTTTCTATTATTTAAGTATGACTAAATTTTCTTTTTAAAGCAACTGAAACCAGGGTGTTATTTTGATAAATATGTAAATACTTTCTTACTTTATTTCATGATAAAGTTTTCAAAGCATTTCTTCATTTTGGTTTTTTAATATAATTTTATTAGCATGAAACTTCTTAAACTTTTTTCAATATATATATATATATATATATATATATATATATAAAGAATATGAGGGGTTTAGCTCACTTGGGATCTAAATGAATAGGTACGCTGGGGTAAGTGCTATAGCTGGTTGACCATTAGCTTCCAAGATCACAGCTAAGGCTGGAACTGGGGATCCATGTCAGGGTTCTCTTATAGCATGTATATATTATATTAGAGGAAAAATATATATATCTTGGGTCATCCCATAAATAATATGGTTTTTTTTCAATTGCATGATCTAAAAGTTGGAGGGGTATGGGATAAACTACCTGTATCAATTTGCTATAAAAGCAGGTAGTAATTTTACCTTGTCCTTGTTCTTAGTGCAAGATTTTAACAGTTATTTTTCCAAAGCTATAATTTTGCTTTATGAGTTCAATAACGGCAACAACACAATGGAAATAAAAGTGAAGAAAGCAAAGGAGGTATACTAGACAGACGGAATTATAGAGACATGAGGATGTTCCACTGGAGTCTTTTATACACAGACCTATTGGAGGGTTGAGAGTGACTGAATATGGGTAGAGTAAACAATAGGGTGTTGGAGAGATTTAAAGGGTTCATTCAAGTACATGTGTTTACTATCTCCAGTCAAACCATCTAACCTATACTAGCATGCAAAACAGATGTTAAATGATGATGATGATGATGATGATGATGATACACGCACACGCGCGCACGCGCACGCACACGCACACACACACACACACACACACACACACAGAGTATGTAGATAGGGTGATAATCCAAGCTATGTCTCCTTTTGAAGCAGATGTGCTTATTTCAGTACTCCTATTAGCAAATGAAACACATGTAATGGTGAATAAATAATACAAAAAAATATTACAATCTTCTGTTTTGACACACACACACACACACCTTCATCTGTGCTGGAACATGTTGGATGAGTTGTATGATCTAAAAGGCCCAAGGACTGCCTCATGTTCCAATGTCTGCTTTGCCATGGTTTCTATGGTCAGATAACTTTCTTAACATCAATCACTTAACAGGGTATACAGAATGCTTTTCTTGTGACACCAGCAACACTGAGAAAGTAATGCAGCTTGCAAGGTTTTGATCCCCTTCACCTGAGTGGGGCTGTAGTAGAGAGAAAGAGAGAGAGAGAGAGCCACTCTTATCCCAGGAGATGAGATGTTAAAGTATGAAAGAAGTGGCCCAAACAGTGCAGGTTTCTTGCTGTTGATGAGCTTATGTGGCTACTTTGCATTATATGTGAGTGGGTGGGAGTAACTGGGGTGGAACTGGTAGTGATGTGATAAAATGCATCCTGTAAATGTGATGGTGGTGGATGATAAGAAGGGTATGCAACTATAAATATCAGACACACACACACCAAAAGAGAGAAGAAAAATGGCTTGACATAGGCAACCACACACAGAAATTGGATTTTTCTGTTGAGTGACACAGGATGACACAGGATAACAACAAGTGATGAGATATTGTGAGACCTGTCTAACCAATGTCAGCACAGAAAAGAAAATGGACATATGATGATAACAATGATAATGATGGTGGTGGCAGTGTTTGTGGTGGTGGTGGTGGTGGTGGTGGTGGCAGTGGCAGTGATGATGCTGATACTAATGATGGTGGTGGTGATAATGCTGGCAGTGATAACGTTGGTGGTAATGTCGGTGGTGATGATGGTGGTGGTGGTGATGATGGTGGTGGTGGTGATGATGGTGGTGGTGGTGGTGGTGGTGATG
>NC_068981.1:193183603-193185432 GCF_001194135.2 Octopus bimaculoides
GTGATGATGGTGGTGGTGGTGATGATGGTGGTGGTGGTGATGATGGTGGTGGTGGTGGTGGTGGTGATGATGGTGGTGGTGGTGGTGGTGGTGATGGCAGTAACAACAATGGTGAGGAGAATGAGGGTGGTGGTGGTGGTGGTGGTGGTGGTGATGAGGATAATGACCTTTATATTACACACATGTGGCCAACTGAACTAATAGTAGTGATACTGGAAACAACAAATCTGTAACTAAGATATAATGTTAAAAGACAGGTTGCCATGACAACTTACAGCATTCTGAGAATTCTGCGAACATATTATGTCTGCAATTCTTCGTTCATACTTCTGTATAAGACACTCTGATTCCATTCTATGAGCAGAGTTAAGTTCCTCTAAACTCTTCAAGTGACATTCCATCAGCTGCTCCATTTCTTCCTTCTGCAAGAACTGAATATATTTGGTTTCATTGCAATTGAGGTGAACATCATATTACTGTTGCCAAAACACGTTTGCAGTGAGTTTTTATCATTGAAAAATATTACGGGGTGTTTGAGATAAGTTTGCCAATTTTTTATGTCCCCTTTTTTCAGGAATGGCTTGATGTATTGGTGAACAGTCAATGGTGTTGGAGAGCATAAAGATTAAAGTTGAAGTTGAGAAAAAGTTAGCTGGCACAGGGGACTGGAAGACACCTGAATATTGCAAAAGACTTATCTGTGTCTGATAATTTGCATGGACTGTCAAAATTCCAACACCATGACTACTGCAATGGAGACTATGGAGTCATGGTCAGCAGAAAGGGACACAGCAGGCCTTCCATCTGCATCCGCACATCTTTGAACAGGGCCTTAGGTATCAATTCAGGTACCTATGTAAAGCTGTTGATTGGTGAACACCGTATGTATGGGAGCAAGATTCGACTCCTTGCCATCGCTACTGGAAGAATCAGAAGTGGTTGTCAGAAAATTTCCACAACTTCACCAGCCCCGGTCTCTGGCCTCCTAATCCCTTCAATTGTAATCCCATGGATTACTATGTGTAGGGCATGGTTGAGAAAGACACCAACTGCTCTTGTGGTAACACCAAGGTCAAGCTAGTGGCCAAGATCAAAGAGATGTTTGAAGATCTTCCCAGAGACACAGAGAAAAATGCATGTGCCTGGTTCTGGAGCCATTTTGAGAACATAATGGAAGCTGATGGTGGTTACTTTTGAAATAAACTCCCAGCCATAATCTAGTTGATATTTTTGGGTTCTTTAAAATCCTTTAAGATTTGGATGGGATAGTGTTTTCTTTACCTTTTATGCAAACTGTCAAATTTAACCCAAACAGCCTGTAGGTCAGTAGGTCTTGTACATTTCCTATAGTGTATGTGTATATATATATATATATATATATATATATATATATATATATTTAAAATTCAAGTAAGTTATCATTATCTATAAAAATAATGATTAAGTGGCCAGCAAACATAATCCAAACATGCAAAATATATAATAAAAAGTCAGGGTACAATATGCACCTGTTTGCTTGAAAGAGGAGTTAAAACCCTCCAAAACCATGCATCTCTCACTATATGTAAACACACATGGAGATTCAATTGATACTAGGATGTCTATACTCCTATTTGTATTTTACAAGTGGGAGGACTGTTTTGGAGAAATATGTTTGCTATATTCTCCGTGCGTGTTTACATATAGTGAGAGATGTGGGGTTTTGGAGGGTTTTAACTTCTCTTTCATGCAAATGGGTGCATATTGTACCCTGACTTTTTATTATATATACATATATATGTGTGTGTGTGTGTGTGTGTGTGTGTGTGTGTGTGTGTGTGTGTGTGTGT
>NC_068981.1:193185666-193194243 GCF_001194135.2 Octopus bimaculoides
ATATATATATATATATATATATATATATATATATATATATTATATACACGTACACATAACTGTTTCTCAAAATTTCTATCAACCAACTCCAGTCATGATGCTTTGGTTTGCAACAGAACTATAGTAGAAGACACTTTCCCACCATGCCATACAATAAAACTGAACAAGAAACTATGTCATTGGGAACCAACCTTCTAATCCACACATAACTTATTGATTATTTAAAAAAAAAAAAAAATCCTAACTTTGTCTTCAAGAGATTCTACCTAGAAAATTTAGAAGAAATGTACCAATTGATTTTGCAATGTTTCCATTCCATTTCCTTGGAGTCTCGACGTGTTTTCTCTGCCTTCTTCCTCAAGGGAAAGTTGTTTCCTCAACTTTTCATTTTCTTCTCTGTTAAAATATATTTACAATAAACACCACTGGTTTGTAGTTCAAAGCACAGTTTGTATGCATATATATATATATATATATATATATATAAACAATATATGAGTATATGCATATATATGTACATGTATGTATATACCTTCATCCACATGTACATATAGATACATAACTGGGTACATGACGTGGCAAAAGAACATGGACAAAATGGTAAACAAGGTGCAACAAACAAGCAGGCCACATAGAAACATCCCCTTCATCAGCTGCCACCATTAAAACCCCTGCGTTTCGAAGAATTAAGGCAGTACGCATCGTTAAAATGGTTCTTCCCACGAACACAAATTAAATTGTTTTCATGGAGGGTAGTGGCAGATGGAAAACAAGACAGGAAAACGAAACGGTGAAATAAACGAACAAAAAGGCTGTACAGCCAGACGTGAAGTGTGTATGTATTGAACGCTGTGAGGCACGAGCTGGAGGAGCAAAGAAGTACGTGCGAGCTTGAGGAGTCCAAGAACGAAAATGAGCAACGAGAGGTAGAGAGGAAGAGAGATAGTAGTAGTAACAGTGAGAGGTGAAGGACGAGCAGCGAGAGATAGAGATAGAGAGAGAGATAGAGATAGTAGTGACAGGGAGAGGTGAAGAAGAACAGTAGAGGGAAGAATGAGAGGGGGAGATAGATTTAGAGATAGGGAAAGAGAGAGTTGCGTTAGAAATATAGTTAAAACTTACTGTATAAAGGTTAACGCGTGCGTTCTGTTGTGATACAAACAATATATGAGTATATGCATATATATATGTACATGTATGTATATACCTTCATCCACATGTACATATAGATACATAACTGGGTACATGACGTGGCAAAAGAACATGGACAAAATGGTAAACAAGGTGCAACAAACAAGCAGGCCACATAGAAACATCCCCTTCATCAGCTGCCACCATTAAAACCCCGGCGTTTCGAAGAATTAAGGCAGTACGCATCGTTAAAATGGTTCTTCCCACGAACACAAATTAAATTGTTTTGATGGAGGGTAGTGGCGGACAGATGTATATGATATGTAAAATACTGTGTACCCCACCACAGCTGCCACCTTGTTTCTTATTGTTATTACATTCACTTTCCCATGCTCACATAAGTCAGATAGAGTTTATTGATGCAGATTGTCTATTACTGAATGTCCTTCCTCTCTTCAACCCATACTTAATTCCAAAGAAGGTAATATTTCTCCATGGCCAAACATGTTTTTCACAGAATATTGAAAATGAATGACACTGCTTCTATGACAGTGACACTTGTTTACAACTGTCACATGACGTTTGAGATAAGAAGATGCAAACTCACACAGACACACAGACACACAGACACACACACACAGAGGCCTGCTTCATCTTTTTTATCCTGCGTCTGCGTACTATCCAACCATGTCATCCCTTTCCATTGTCCCCCCCCCCCCATGAAAACTGTACCATCTTTGTTACTCCTCCTCCACTCTCTTCTGCACCCCTTTATCTCCCCCACTCATAACTCCTTGCTCATCCAACTTTCTACCCTACCCATGCACCTCAGTAGTGTAGGTGGCATGGAAAAAAGCACCCAAGTAGCTGGCATTAAGAACTGCATCCAGTTATAGGAATCATATCAAAACAGACATTGGAACATGATCCAGCCCTTGAACCCATGGAATCCTGTCAAACTGTCCAGCCCATGCTAGCATGGCGCATGGACATTAAATGGTGATGATAAAATGATGGACTTCTTTCAGTTTCCCACTACCAAATCCATTCAGACGGCTTTGGCTGGCTTGGGTCTATAGTAGAAAACTGTTGCCCAAGATGCCATGCAGTTGGACTGAACCAAAACCATATGGTTAGGAAGCAAACTTCTTAACCACACAACCACGCCTATATGTGAAATATGCTAAAAATTGTATGAATAAAAATGTGACAATGGAAGAAATGTGATTGGAGACATAAGACTTACATAACATCAACTCCCACCCTCTCTAGCTAGAAACACCTCAATAGAATCAGACAACACTATTCTACATTCCACTGCAATTCCATACAAATATAATTATTATTGGATAGTTATTTTAATTTGGTATATTTTGTGGCATGGATGACTAATGGTTGTTCCTAAAATGCCTGTTGTTAAATTCTTGCTCCAACCCCAACATCCTGGCTCTTCCTTTCTCATCACTCTTTTTCCTGTGTCACCCCCATCATTTGTCATTGTTCTATTGTCTTGGTTATATTACCTTGAATGTATGTATCCTTCACAAAGTCCTAACACTATCACTCATCCCCTTTCACACAATCCTCTTATCACTTAAATCTATCACTCTCCATACCACTCACCCTTCATCACTTACCCCTTATCACTCTCATTCTCTCTGTCATTCATTTCCCTATCACTCATTCCGCTATCACACATTCCTCTTATCACTCATCACCCTATTGCTTCTTCCCTGATACTCACACCATCACCCAACCACACACTCACCCCATCACCTATCTCTATCAATCATCCCTATTACTTATTTTGATCACTCATCCCTATCGCTTACCTCTATCAGTCATACCCTATCACACCTCTCTTTTAGCTCATCTCTCTCTTATCTCATCACTATCATTGATATGCATCTCAGTCATTCATACCTCAATCACTGATACCTTTCACTCTGTAAAGAAATTGGCAAGTGAGCAGAGACATTAGATCAAGAGGTCCTATTACTCCTGTCATGGACAAGATTACCTTGCTAATGCTGGTTCCACAAAAGAATGCATCCAATAAACCCTCTAAAGTGTCAGGCTGAAAGAACCCTTTAGTCCTGTCAAGGACATAGCATCTTGTCAGTACTGGTGCCACAGAAAAAAAAAAATAATAAGACACACCCAGTATACTCTGTAAAGTGGTTGGTGTTAGGAATGGAATCTGGCCATAGAAACCATGCCAAAAAATGAAACGCATGTGATGCAGTCATGCAACCTATCTAGATGAGCAGTAGCCTTGGATATGTGGCAGCCTGTCCAATCCATGCCAACATGGAAAGTGAACATAAAACATCCCTGAAAGTTTCATTCAAATCCATCCAGTGGTTCCTGAGATATTTTGTCCACAGAGAAATAAACAAACAAACATGACTGAAAACAATACCTCTGCTTTTGCTAAGGCAGCGGTAATAATATAAATGATAAAACATTATAATAAATTATGAAACAGTTGTCAAAGCCATTGTCAATATTATTATTCAATGTTTGTACTGCTTTACAGCAAATACTGGGCAGTCTTTTGGTGCTGCCAACACTAGTGCTAACAACGCTTGCAGGACTGTTATGCAGCTTACGGACTACAAATCCTGAGTGGGGATCTTTATGCTTGGAGATGAGGAGTAAAGAAGAGTAAAGTATGAGACAAAAGTGCCAAAGCAGAACCGTGTTTTTTGTTGTAGAAGAGCTACATGACTATGTACATTTTAGAAGGGAGAGTGGGAATGATCAGGTGGTCTTGGGAAGCAATAAAAATAATGGTGACAAGGTTTCAGAGTGGACCTTCAACACAGGTGGATAAGAAGAATGAGTGGGGCATAGATGCCAGGAGTAAATGACAAAGTAGGAGATCGCGTGGAGTAGTAGAGTATAATGTTGTTGGCACTCCGTCGCTTATGACGTCAAGTGTTCCAGTTGATCCGATCAATGGAACAGCCTGCTCGTGAAATTAACGTGCAAGTGGCTGAGCACTCCACAGACACGTGTACCCTTAACGTAGTTCTTGGGGATATTCAGCGTGACACAGTGTGACAAGGCTGACCCTTTGAATTACAGGCACAACAGAAACAGGAAGTAAGAGTGAGAGAAAGTTGTGAAAGAGTACAGCAGGGTTCGCCACCATCCCCTGCCGGAGCCTCGTGGAGCTTTAGGTGTTTTCGCTCAATAAACACTCACAATGCCCGGTCTGGGAATCGAAACCATGATCCAATGACCGCGAGTCCGCTGCCCTAACCACTGGGCCATTGCACCTCCACTAGAGTATAATGATTAATAAATTATTAAACATCTTAATTAATTATAAAACATAATAAATTATAAATCATTATGATATAAATTATAAACCATTATGATAAATTATATAAATCATTGTAATAAATTGTAAATCATGATGAATTATAAATCATTATAAACATACCTGAGATCAGTAGCTTTCCTCTCTTCTTGTTTCAATTTGGATTTCAGTTCCTCAAGCTGTTGGCTAAAAGTCTTAAATTGTGATTCCATTGCTAAAACCTTCTGTTTGTTGCAAGATATTGTCTCTTTCTGTTGGTCAATGATATCTGAAAGTTCCTTAACTTTTTCATCCCTTTTTTCTAAAGTAAAGGCCATATGTTTGCATTTTAACCTCAGCTGTGATAGTTCTTCCTCTGTTTCTTCTGGAATGGTGTGGAATCTGCTAGCATGTTCTTTCTCTCTCATTTTGTCTAAAAGTAGTGCTGCTTCTGCTCTCAGCTTTATGTTTTCATCTGTTATTTGTTCAAGTTTCTAGAAACAAAAAATATACATATATATTCCATCTTTTTATTGAAACACATCTATCACATACAAGCGAGTATGACGTGAGCAGGCTTAGACACCCTTTCATCTCCTACATCCAATGACAGCACATCCTTAACTCTGTGGCACATCTCTCACTCTGTGGAACATCCAAAAGGTAACAGAGAGAGAGAGAGAGAGAGAGCATGTGGTTGGTTCTTTTTTAGTTGGAGTATCATAAAATGACTTGCCTTCCTCAAGAACACGAAACACAAACCAATCCAGGAATTGAACTTACAGCCTTGGACTCAATATCCTAGCCATTAGGCTATGTGTCTTTCTTTATTGAAATAAACTGTATAAAATACACTAGCCATTCAAATGGGAATTATGACAGAAGAAAGCATTGATATTTGTGTTGCTGTAAGGCTTAACATACCATGTGTCTTTAGGTTTGATAATATGACTACATATTTTGGTTAAAAAAATATCAGTCATTAAACTAATGCAATGGTGTCAAATGTACAACTCATGGCAATGTTTAGTCAAGCCCCTACCTCCACCCTGGCTTACTTTTATCAATAAAAAAATTATTATTTCTTAATTTTAAAAGTTCAGTAAAATATGTACCATGAATTTGTGTTCAAATGTGGAGCCTCACTAGAGTTGTGGTTAACACTGTTTCCAGTTAATCAGATCAGTACATTGCAGTAATAGGAAGGATATTGAAAGGTTTTGCAGCTGATACAGGGTAAACTTTCTCTCAAGTATTGACCTTTTCAATAGCTGCATGCATTCACTGGATAATTTCCATCTCCTTTCTAACTCTAAGGACTCTTTACTTAATCTGACTTATACGAGTGTGTGTGTGTGTGTGTATCACTTCTGATGAATTAACAGAAATTCACACACACACACACACACACACACAATAATTAATAGTGACGGAAGCTGTATAAGTATAAGAAAATAAATAATGCAGTATTCTGTGTTCTAACATGAACTCCACATTAGGTTGGAAATAAGGATTACCTTTTCATATATATATCATCATCATCATCATTTAACGTGCTAGCATGGGTTGGACAGTTTGACCAGGGCTAGTATGCTGAGGGTCTACAGCAGACTCCAGTCTGATTTGGTATGGTTTCTACAGCTGGATGCCCTCCTAACACCACACACACACACACACACACACACACACACACACACACACTCACATTCTTTTACTCCTTTACTTGTTTCAGTCATTTGACTGTGGTCATGCTGGAGTACTGCCTTTAGTTGAACAAAACAACCCCATGGCTTGTTCTTTGTAAGCTTAGTATTTATTCTATCAGTCTCTTTTGTCAAACTTCTAGGTTATGGGGACATAAACACACCAACATCAGTGTCAAGCGATGGTGGGAGGACAAACACACACACACACACACACACATGCAAATACATATATACATATGTAAAATACATATATATATATATAAATATACAAGAATAAGGGCAGAGAATCGTCAATTAAGAAGCAACTCAATTGCTAATCCCTGTATATTTATATATATATATATATATATATATATATATATATATATATATACGATGGGCTTCTTTCAGTTTCTGTCTACCAAATCCATACATAAGGCTTTGGTCAGCTCAAGGTTATAATAGAAGACACTTGCCCAAGGTGCCATGCAGTGGGACTGAACCCAGAACCGTGTGGACGTTAAACGATGATGATGATGATGATGATATATTTGTCTTGCAAGGTACTTGGTGACCATGTTAGTGGAGGTGCCACTTAAAAAGCACCCAGTCCACATTTTAAAGTGGTGGTATTTAGAAGGACATTCAACTGTAAAAACCTTGCCAAAACTGACCTTGCCAGTGCTTGTGCCATGTAAAAAGCACTAAGTCCACTCTGCTGAATGGTTGGTGTTAGGAAGAGCATCTAGCTGTAAAAATCTTGCCAAAACAGTCACAGAAGTCTGGTGCAGGCTTCTGCCTGGCTGGCTCCTGTCAAACCGTCTCTCTCATGCCAGCATGGAAGGTGGATGTTAAACGATGATAATGATGATGATATATATATTCACACACACATACACATACAACAGGCTACTTCTGTCTACTGAGTCCGCTACCAAGGCTTTGGTTGGCTTAGATGATTTTCTATACTGAACCCAAGACCCTGTGGCTGAGAAGCAACCATCTTACCACTCAGCCATGCCTGTGATTTATCATGTAGATGAAGTTTTTGCTCTTCCCATCTCTGCACAGAAACTTCATTAACACCTTGTATCCTTTCCTTTCTTTGTAATAAATTACTTGTTACAACGGATACTGCCCCATTTATCTATTTCCTTTGACCTACATAATTAATAAAGGTTTCAGCAATAATTGTCCCTAACCAACCTGTGAGATCTCGTTTATGTTTATGCTTCAATTAAGCCCACAATCCAAACAAATTTAATACCTCTGAGCTAAAGTTTACTTCTTCCCATCGCAAATATTATTTATTAATAAAATTCATTCCTTCATTTGTTAAGTATAATGCAACTAACTTGTTTATATGTTCAGTAGTCCATCACCTGAACTTTGCCGCCATTGTGTCTCTCCATAGATATGTAAGAAAAATAATAATTCCAGCTGTTTGATGAATATTTTATCTGATTTGTTTCATGGACAATGGTAGTTTCTAGATTACATGTGATTTTCCTTTGTAATTGGGAGTAATTTTATCCCCGTCGTCATCATCAATATTGTCGTTATTGCTGTTGCCTTCATTTTCATTGTCATCCTCAGCATTATTATCATCATTGTTATTCTTCTCCTCCCCTTCTTCTCCTCCCCTTCTTCTCCTCCCCCTTCTTCTCCTCCCCCTTCTTCTCCTAATCATCATCATTGTTGTCGTCATTGTGATCATCATCATTGCCATCATGATCATGATCTTGATTATCATCATCATCACACCACCACCACCACCACCACCACCACCACCACCACCATCATCATCATCATTGCCATTGTCATCTTCATTTTCATTGTCATTGTGATCAACATTGTCATCATGATCATGATCATGACCAATAGATTGAATACTAAGCCTACAAAGAATAAGTCCTAGGGTTGATTTGTTTGACTAAAGGTGGTGCTCCAGCATGGCTGCCATCAAATGACTGAAACAAATAAAAGAATGTATACATACATACATTTGTGCCAGTGCCACATAAATTGCACTCGTGCCAGTGCTGCATAAATGCACCCATGCTGGTGGCACATAAAAAGCACCCAGCACACTCTGTTAAGTGGTTGGCATTAGGAAGGGCATCTAGCCATAAAAACCATGCTGCAACAAACAATTGAAGTCTGGACAGCTCTCTGGCTGGTCAGCCCCATGTCAAATTGTTCAACCCACACTAGCGTGGAAGACAGATGTTAAACAGTGATGGTGATGATGATGATATATATAAACATAATTAAAGGATAAAATCATTAAAATTAATGAATTTTTTTTCAGTGGCCAGCATATAAAAAAAACCTTTTATGTAAAATACATATACAGAGATATATAATTGTATAGGAGTCAATTCAAATACATCCAACCACTGCAGATACTCACTCCACATATACAAATATATATATGTATAAATATATATATAA
>NC_068981.1:193195338-193196558 GCF_001194135.2 Octopus bimaculoides
GGGCTTCTTTCAGTTTCCGTTTACCAAATCCACTCACAAGGCTTTGGTTGGCCCGAGGCTATAGAAGAAGACACTTGACCAAGGTGCCACGCTGTGGGAATGAACCCAGAACCATGTGGTTGGTAAGCAAGCCACTTACCACACAGCCACTCCTGTTGTTTATAAAGATACATGGTCTAGTGGTTAGGGTGTTAGAATCATGATCATAAGGTTGTGATTTCAATCCCAGGACTACGTAATAAGTTTTGTATCTGAGCAAGGTACCTCATTTCCCCTCTGTTTAGTTGCAAACAAGTACTAGCCTAATGCTAGTAGAGCCCTTACTTCCCCTGAAGTGTCACATCTTAAATCCTCCACTGGATCTAGGGTTGGGTTGGGTTGGGTTTGAAAGGGTGTCTATGTCTACTCATGATTACACTGGTATCAAAAAAAAAAAAAAAAAAGGCAGTCCTTGCCTGCAAGTGAAGCTATCTTATCTTTTACTTGTTTCAGTCATTAAACTGTGACCTTGCTGGGGCAGTGCCTTGAAGAATTTTAGTCAAATGAATTGACCCCATGACTTATTACTTTTGTAAGCCAGGTACTTATTGCATTTGTTTGTCTTTTTTCAAAACTGCTATGCTATGTGAATGTAAACACACCAACACCAGTTGTCACTCAGTGGTTACCCTTGATTCAATAACACTGTGTATAAACTCTGTATTTGGAATGACCAGTTTCAAAGACTGTTGGATTTTACTCATAGGGTATTGGAATCTTAATAGTGGATTTACAAAGGCAATGACCAATTTTAAAGACTATTGGATTTTACTCACAAGGTATTAGAATCTTATATGTATACTATTCTGCCTAAACAATGGATTTACAAATACAATATCCCTGCATATCTCACATCTATTTTCGTTCCTTGAATTCACTCTCTATTTCTTATCTTATCTAAATTAACTATTGCTTAAGCATCCTCTCACACCGTCTCCGATGAAGGGATATAATAAATATCCTGGAAACAGCTGTAAGACCTTCTATTTATAAATGTTCTAAAATATACACAGCCTTGGTTTTTTTATCTCATTACGAAAAGTAAATCCTTATAGTCACACGCTGATATATGACCTACGTTGGACCCCTTATTCGCATAATCACCAAACCTGGAGCCTAACTATGGTCTAGCCATAGCACTTATTCAGCATTACCTGAAACTTCTGGGTCTAATTGACACC
>NC_068981.1:193196568-193201568 GCF_001194135.2 Octopus bimaculoides
CTGTGTGAAAAAGTGCCACAGCCTTGCAGTTGAGGGTACCCATGGAAGAGGTAAACCCAGAAAGACCTGGTATGAGGTGTTGAAGCACGACCTTTGAACATTAGGCCTCACTGAGGCAATGACTTGTGACCAAGACCTTTGGAAATATGCTGTGCGTGAGAAGACCCGGGCAAGACAAGTGAGACCATAACCCGTGGCCTTTACCAGGGGTGTAGCCAGCCCACTTATGTGTACCTTTCCTTCTTTGGACACAAAACCCTGCTTGCGAGGACCTGTTGAAGCAAGTGAAATCGAAATCGAACCAAATTCGTTGACTGGCACCCATGCCAACCTTCCTTCATTGGACACTAAACTCAGCTTGCGAAGACCTGTTGGGGCAAGTGAGATTGAAACTGAACCAAATTCGATGACTGGCACCAGTGCCAGTGGAGTGCTAGCAGCACCATCCGAGCGGGATCACTGCCAGAGCAGTGGTTTTGCTTCTGTGCCGGTGGCACATAAAATGTACCATTTGAGCATGATCGTTTCCAGCTTCACCTTACTGGCACTCGTGCCGGTGGCATGTGAACAAAACATTGGACTGACTCCTGTGCAAGTGGCACATAAAAAACACCCTTTGAGCGTGGCCGTTGTCAGTACTGCTGGACTGGCCCTTGTGCTGGTGGCACATAAAAAGCACCCACTACACTCTCAGAGTGGTTGGTGTTAGGAAGGGCATCCAGCTGTAGAAAATCTGCCAGATTAGATTGGAGTCTGGTGTAGCCATCTAGTTTGCCAGTCCCCAGCCAAATCATCCAACCCATGCTAGCATGGAAAACGGATGTTAAATGATGATGATGATATATATACACATACACATATATGTGTATATACAACTGGCTTCTTTCAGTTTCTGTCAGCCAAATCTACTCACAAGTCTTTGATTGACCTGAGGCAATAGTAGAAGACACTCACCTAAGGTAACATGCAGCTGTACCTGGGCCTGGAGCCATGTTGTTGGGAAACAAACTTCTTACCACACAGCCATGCCTGCACCTATGAATGGTATTTTGTAAAAGTGTTTCTGTTGTTGATGTAAAATAAAAGAAAACCTACCTTCTGCTGGATATCTTTATCTGCGTCTATAAAGTTTGTTGCATCAATATCTCTTAGAAGAGAGCTGACACCTACTATTTCTAGTAGTTGCTTTGATGTACAATCAGGTAAAGGTTGAAAGCTGGCAATGCTACTGTTTAGGCTTTGGAGTGGAGATGATTTCACATCAACAAGTGAAGAAATATTTTCCTGCAACAGACAAAAGCTATTATAAAAAATATAATAGAACTAGAATAAAGACCCGGTACTGTAATATCTTGGGTTTCAAGGGTCCACAACTACTCAACATTCTGCCAAACAACCTCAGAGATTTGTGAGGTATAGATGTGGAAGTTTTCAAAGAGTGTCCAGACAAATTTTTATCTGAGATTCCAGATGAAAACATATCACAACAGAGACACAAGGAAGAGCAACTCTGTGCAACTTGCTACTTCATTAGAAACAGTACAGAAAAGAAATCCAATCACACTGAAAGGTTGTGCACCAGCATGGCCTTAGCCTCTGGTTGAAAACCAGCAAATGATTAAAAAAAAATGATAAAAGAGAAAACTCTTAAATATGTAAAAATGCTAATTCTAAAATCTCTCTAAGAGTAAAATTTGTTTGAATGGACAGCCATGTTGAAGTGGCTACAAACATTAGTTGTTCTTAAAAATGTAGTTTACATCTGTTTCTTAAAATAGTAGGGCATGGCTTGAAAGAGGGTTACGACTACATAAGTACTTAAAACCAGTAGCAAAATCAAGGGACTTTCTACCAGGACATCATCACTTGTGGGAGATGCTATAGTCTTCATCATCATTGTTTTAATGTCCACATTTCCATGTTTACTTGAGTTGTACAGAATTAATTGAGGTAGGTTTTCTATAACTGGATGCCCTTCCTGTCACCAACCCTCACCTTTTTTCCAAGCAAGATAATAATTCCCCCCACTGGCCAGACATGTTTTTCACAGAATATTGGAAATGAATGATATTCCTGGTATGACAATGGTAATTATTTGCAAGCAGCCAAGACAAGGAGACAAATATGCACACACACACTCATGCATACATACATACATATATACATACATACACACACACACACACACACACACATGCACGCATGCGTGCACACACACACACACACACACACATACGACATATTGCATATGACCTAGGCAAGTCTGCAAAAGTGAATGTTAAAATGATGAAGATGATTGCACTGATGATGATGATAATTATGATGATGATGATGATTGCAATGATGATGATGACAACAATGATGATGATGAAAATGATGATATTGATGATGAAAATAATTACAATGATGAAAAAACAAACTATTTGATTTTAACACAACCAGTCAATGAATCAATACAAAATGTGATAATGTTTGTTGCTTGAAATCTCTCTAATACTGGCTACATACTTACTGATACCAACAGCAATATATAGACACCAGTCAAGTATACTGGGTACCAAACATGTTGAGACTAATTGTAAGACATTATCCAAATATAGGCACCAGTCAATTTTATTCTCAAATGGTTCTTGCTGAGGTTTAGTTTCAAAAATAATTGTTCATGCAGATAAATCTTATGCAGATTTGCTCATGCAGATAAGTCTGATGTTTTTCTATGTACAGAGATCAATAAGTTTGTAAGTATTTTCCCACTCAGCTAAATATATTATCTATAGAAGTCAAGTCTGGACACATCTTTAGAATGAAATTTTGATCTCAATATCATCAAAACGTCATCAATATGCATCTTTTAGAATTCTAATGCAATGTTCATTTCTACATCAAACAAAATAGCAAATAAATTCAAGTCAATTTCAAGAGAGTGTAAAATCAATAACAGCAAATGAAAAGTTCTTCCTTACTTCTTGGACCATATTCATGAAAATGTCAGTTTCTTGTACATATTTCACAAATAGGAAAATATGTACAATTTCCACTTGGAAGCTGGCATTTCCATAGTTGTAGCTCTCTTTTCACAATATGCCTCAATACAACTTTGAAATAAAATCAAGGTATTTAAATATTTAAATGGTATTATATAATGTCCATAAGAAATATCAAGGCTGCAAACCAAATAGATTCATGAAAATATGGAACTTTCATTCCTTTTGGGCTTTCATGGAATATTACCATCTCTTCATGGCATGCGAATACTCTGTTGTGGGTATGGTTGTCTTGGTGGTAGTCATGGTTGCTGTTGTTGTTGTTGGTGGTGAATGGAAATGTATTTCTGGTTCTGAATGAAGAAGTAACTAACAACACTTGTGAACAATTAACAGAATATTTTATTACTGTACATAGTGTTTTATATGTTGCTCTTTTACAAATACTAACAGCAATAATTACATTGTGGGAGAGACATACTGCTTGGGATTTACGACAAGCTTACTGATATAGCAATCATTTTGGCTGGCCCCATCACAACTGGAAAATAATTTCACAGTAATAAATATTCCTGTTCTGCTATCTGCCATTCATCTTAACTGGCTAGATGTGGAGATGAAAATGGAGACACATGTGGCTGTCTCAGCATTCTGCGATTACCGCTAAAAAACATCTTTACATATAGGGGACAATGAGAAAGTTCTAGAAAACTGAATCACATGATGGCTTGATGCTGATTAGTTGCTTAATAGGCCAATCACATGAAACTGTGGTTTGATTGCGATGTCTGCTCAGCTACCTAGCAATTCAGTTTTGAATCACCCCTACAATTCTTTCTAGCTTTGAACTTTGACCAATCCAGAGTAAACTGAAGAAATAAACCAGATCTGCCTGTTTTTACCAAAATCTGATAAAGACGGTGATCCTTTAATCTATGAGACAAGAGTAATTTCACTATTTTCAAACAATATCAAAAATATTCTTTAATTTCAAAGATTGGTGCATAATAGCTCTTGATGGACAATGCAATGAAGTTTAGCCTGAAGCTTCCCATTTGTCCTTGCAGTAAATGCCATGAAACCATTTTCTTCTGTCCCATCATTATTATTGGCAGCGAGCTGGCAGAATTGTTTGCATGCTGGGCGAAATACTTAGCGGTATTTCGTCTGCCGCTCTGTTCTGAGTTCAAATTCTGCCGAGGTCGACTTTGCCTTTCATCCTTTCGGGGTTGATTAAATAAGTACCAGTTATGCACTGGGGTCGATGTCATCGACTTAATCCCTTGCTCTGTCCTTGTTTGTCCACTCTTGTTTGTCCACTCTTGTTTGTCCACTTTTTGTATAGCCCCTTGTGGGCAATAAATAAATACTATCATTATTATTAGTGCTCCATCAGTTTTGATGTCAATTAGCTTCAATAGATCAAGTTTTACCCCTGAAATCATTGTCAACAAAGCTTCCAAAGTGCTGTGTCCTTCATAGGAATTAATTGAATAAACTCTTCAAAACTACAAATTTAAGGATACTCTCTGTACTAGTACCATAAGTTGGGCTGTGCTTCTCAAGTCTGTGCTTTTATTTAGTGCAGTTGGAGAAACTTTCAGTTTGTTGCATCAGCATATCTTCAACTCATCATGTGGTTGTTCTTCTTGCAGACAAGCTGATAGATAAAAATAAAGGTTTCTTGTCAGGACAAACAATATCTACTACTATCAGTAAACATTCTTTAACAAACATGTCATCTGTAAAAGGTTTCGCTTTTCCACATGAGACTTTGTAGCTGACACAAATATATTCTTTTTTTTCCTACATTTTCTAGAAAAATATTAACATCAGTTTTCCAGAACTAACCTTCAGCTGCTCAATTTTCCTTACCTGCCCAATAAACTTGTTAGAATTTCCTTTCTATGTCACCTGATATTTGTTGCCTTCTTCACAGTAATATTTTTCCTGGTTAGAGTACTTGTTATGTAAATGTTTGGTTCATCTATCTTGTTTGTGCTAAAGATGTCAGAA
>NC_068981.1:193204068-193216338 GCF_001194135.2 Octopus bimaculoides
ATAAATACATAGCACATACCTAGACATACTATTATTCCCACTTCTTTCTGTCACCACCACCACCACCACCACCACTCCCCATCACCTCAACATGTCCTAATTTCCTGAATCACATGTTCCCATATTCTGTACCCTTAACACTTATATCCACCACCACGCCTCTCTCTCCCCCCCTCTCCACCTCCCCATCTCTCTATGACCTAATCTGACACTGACATATTGCAACCAAACTGAATACCACCTCCTGAAGGAAGAGGAGAAGGGGGAGGCAGGGAAGGAATGAAGCCAAAGAAGACAGTGAGGGGGACGAAGGGGAAGCAGTTCATTGCTGATGTAGTTATTCAGTGTTTAGTACCCTTCCCATTTCCCCTATATCAGTCATAGATGAATATACCTATGATCAAAGTGTGTTCCGGCTGTGACCACCATGTGTTACTTCCAGATGATATAGCTGAGACTGTTACCCAAATTGCTGTAACCTTCCTTTTCCGAAGATGGTAGATGGTCATTTGAGGTAAATTTGGGTGTTGTTTCTAGCATACTGAACAAACCACAGGGAGGCACCATTATTTACATGTAGTATGTTGTTGGTTAGTAACATTGGGTATTGACTATGATAGAAGCCAGCTGCTGATGTCAAGTATCATGGGTTAAATGAAGGAACCACTTCATGGTTGCATCATCTGCTTCCAATAGTTGCCAAATATCCCTAATTCCACATCTTTGCAGCTTTAAAAATAGGCAGGATGTGTTGGACAAGGTGAGATGGCCATGGCTGCAGCATGTTTGTATAGTGACAATATTTATGATAGTATTGAGACCAGTGATGGAGGCAATGACAGTAGTCATGGTGATTATGATGACAACAATGACGATGATGATGATGATGATGACGAATACCAGTCACACATACAGAAATAGTCCAAGAGAATTCTTCTTTGTTTTATAGTTTTACCAAATGAATTTTTTCTCTTTGTTGAAAAACAAAAAATTTCTGTCTGTCCTATATATATCATCAAATACAGCTGCTATGCCTAAAATAAGATGAAGAATACATTTGCAACTTACTTTTGAATCTGTGATGGCAGAAATTTGTTCAGCTTTTAAGTTTGGAGAAGGAAGTTCTGTACCAATGACAGCTAAATGGTTCAAAGAATTTTCTTGTTTTATCTCAGTTGCTCTTGCAAGGTCCAAACTCTGGTAAAAACTTGTAGGGGAAGGCAGGCAATTAATAATATATCATTACAAAAGACATCTGAATTTATTCAATTAGAAATGGTTCAGAAATAGTAAATTTGCTGGAAAGTAATTCCAAGATTCTCTTCCTTTTTTCATTTTTTGCTTAACCTGATCCTTATTACCATATTTCAGGGCATAAAAGACACATGGGCATAATAAACATGAGACATATTACACACATCTTAATTTCAGCCGTGTGTATTCATGAAAATAAGTTTTGGTGCATTAAAGTACATGAGAGGCCCAACCTCGCATACAGGACATGGGGTAGTTGTTTTGACATATTTCTTTTTTTTTTTTTGAAAAATAAATGCTTCTTATATGTAACCAAATACGGAGTAAAGACAGTATCCTGAAGACTGGTCTTTCTCTTCTTGAGAGCTTGAAAATTCTTTATGCCTTAAAAACTCCTGGCCCTCTCTATATGCGCATATACATCATCATCATGGAAGGCATATATATCATCATCATCATCATCATCATCATCATCGTTTAACGTCCGCTTTCCATGCTAGCATGGGTTGGACGATTTGACTGAGGACTGGTGAAACCGGATGGCAACACCAGGCTCCAATATATATATATATATATATATATATATATGATAAGAATAGAAATTAATATTATCAAATAGTATCAATTTCAACCAGTGGTCAGCATACATAAAAAACATCCGAGAACTGTGAATTATATATATATATATATATATATCATCATCATCATCGTCATCATTTAACGTCCGCTTTCCATGTTAGCAAGGGTTGGACGATTTGACTGAGGACTGGTGGACCAGGAGGCGACACCAGGCTCCAATCTGATTTGGCAGAATTTCTACAGCTGGATCCCTTCCTAACGCCAACCACTCCGAGAGTGTAGTGGGTGCTTTTACAACAGGTTTCTTTCAGCTTCTGTCTATCATATCCATGCTTCTAACATTAAATGATGATGATAATGATGATGATTATATCCACTTACAAGGCTTTGGTCTGCCAAGGGTTGTAGCAGAAAACACTTGCCCAAGTTGCCATGCTGTGAAACCATGTGATTGGGAAGGAAATCTCTTAGCCACATAGCTGTGCCATGTGTGTATGTTTACGCATGGTGTATACATAAAGCCACTCTCTTGGTGGCTGTAGCATCACAAGCTGCACAGTGACCTCATTAGTTGAAAGACCTCATTAAAAGAAAGCACCCAGTACCTTTGGCAAATATCATCTACAATAACTCTGACCTTGTGAGTGGATTTGATAGGTAGAAACTTAAAAAAGCCCATCATATATACACACACATACACTTGTGTGTGTGTGTGCGTGCATGTATGTGTATAATATGTACAATGTATATATATAATATATATGTATCTATATAATATATATGATATATATATAATATATCTATGCAATATATATGGTCTCTCTCTCTCTCTCTCTCTCTATATATATATATATATATATATATTATATTACACACACACACACATACATATTTGTATGTATGTATATTCTAGCATTCAATTATCTTACACTGTGGTTATTAATGTTAAAAAATTGAATGTTAGGTACCTCAGAATGAATGAACATACAGATCTGTATTCTTGACATATAAAACACTTTAGGTTCATCTTCAGTGAAACACAGTTGCAAAGTATCTCAATCTCTTATGTAAGTAATAACATTAACACTAATACAATAAATAGGACTTCTTTAACATAGGGTTATGGAATGTGTAACTGTAGGAACCATAACAAATGCCTCCTGGACAACTGTTGTCTAAGAAAGAATATATATGTCTGGTCAAAACACCTGAGAGAGTTTATTACTACATGGGTGCTTTTACTATAAAATTCAAGGCCAGATTACACAATCACATTCACTTTCTTAAATGCAAAAGAAAAGAGAACTATTCATTATTTGCTAAATTCCTTAAGGGCCTCAAAGAGAAAAATGTTGACTACTCTGTTTTGTGGTCAATCATAGGTAGTGCTTGTCCATATAGGAAAGGTGGTAGGAGGTACAATTTGAGCCTGGGGAGGTGTTTAAACTACTCAATTGTAATTCTAACATAATTAACAAGCATAACGAACTGTCTACATTTAGTTTGAGGTTTTTAAATTTTCCACACAAAAATTCCACTTGATTTACCTGAATATAAATATATAAATTCAATACCTAAGTTAACTTAGTCACTTCCTTCTTAATTTTGCTACTATGTAATATAATAAGTACTCTCTTCAAAACTAATTTTTAATTTTTAACCTTACTCCCTAATTATTGCACTCAACATATTCAGTTTAATCTTTTTTCAATTGAATTTATTTTTATTTTATAGAATTCACTTTAATGGTTGTTAACCTGATTTTTCTAAAAAAGAAATAATAAAGTGAATTATTAGCTTATATCTTCTATATTATTTTGCACTTTTGAATTACAAGATAATAAAAATAGATGAAAATATGTTTAATAATTCAAACATTATGCTAAAATCTATTCAGCAAAATGATAATATTTCAGTATTAGAATTACATGACATATGTTAAAGAAATGAAAATATTATAAAAATGGTAAATAAACAAAGAAATGATATGAGAAAAAGGTGTCGAAAGAATTCTGCATCATTTTATTTCATTTAAAAGGAATCTTCATTGTTGTTTTAGAATTTAATTTTCCACATTTGTATGGCTCTGACGAAATATGTGGAAACAGATTTTCTATGGCTTGATGCCCATCCTGTCACCAACCTTCACATGTTTTCAAGTGATGTAATATTTTTCCCATGAGCAGACATGTTTTTCATGAAGACTGGAGATGAACAAATTATTGGCAAAAGGGTAATGCTCATTTACAATTATCACATGATGTCAAGACAAGGCGATACAAACACACACACACTCACAAACACACGTATTATCATTATTATTATTATTATTATTATTATTATTATTATTATTATTATTACCATCATCATCATTATTATCATTATTATTATTATTATTATTATCATTATTATTATTATTATCATTATTATTATTCATGGTATGTGTGAATGCTTTACATTAGGAACCAATGTCCTTGATACCAGGTCACAACCAGTTTCCTTAGATATTGGGAACTTTTCTTACGATCCTTGTTCCCAAAAAGAGCAGATTTCAGAATTAATGCAACTCTCATAGTTTCGCTAATCTCAATAAGGGAACTGTTATGTCTGAAAGTGACGGTACCCAGAGCACCTATAACATCTGAGATTACTTTTGTAGAAACCCTCCACAGTCTTTGTTGTTGTTGTTATTATTGAGTGAGAGAGCAGTACAGGCCATCGAAGTGACACTGGGGTACAAATATATGGAGCCCAATATACACATCAAGACCAGTTTCCTGGTTTTTATGTCCATATGCTAGATTTCACTCAGATTCCAGTTGATGACATTAAGATTATATTAAACATCTGGTACTACCAGGGAGCTTATAGCTGCAATTCTATTCTGAGAGTTCAGCTCAGCATTTAGAACCATTCTGACACATCAATAATAATCTTTCCTGATCTTCTCTTTCACTGATCCATGCTGAATCCCTTTCCCTTCATGTACCTCAAGATACTTATAAAAGCCTTCTTGATCCAGGTCCTTGATAGATGTATCATGATCAAGGTGGGTCATGGTATTAGCTGTAAGTTTACCACATTTGAATGAAGCTTTTGCACACTTGTCAAGGCCAAATTCCATATTTATGTCATCACTGAATTTTTTCCCAGTTATTAGTAGCCCTTCCAGATCCTTGTCATCTTTTGCATATCATTTCAGATCATCCATGTAGAGCAAGTGTGAGATAATCTTGTCAAACACTTTGTAACTGTGATTTGTTCTATTCAGCTCATGGAACAAGAGAATGAGAGAAAGACAAAAGAGGAAAAGGGAGAGTGAATTGCCCTGGAATATTTCCACAGTTTATTTTGATGTTCTCTGATTCATATGAGCCTTTCTCATGATTGAGAAACAATTTTGTGTTTCACAGTCCCATACTGTGCTGTAGAAAACCTTTTACAGAAGGAGAGGTCTTGTATATTTTTATATATTGTATATTATTATTATTATTATTGTTGTTGTTGTTGTTGTTGTTGTTGTTGTTGTTGTTGTTGTTGTTGTTATTATTATTTATATAATATCATGTTATAGTCTCAATATAGTCAAATTACCAAATGGTTTCATGCTAGAAATGGAGAGTAGCCATTTCTGATATCATGAGACTATAATATGATATCCAGTAATAATAATAATATAGCCGTTCCATTACTTTATATATGAGTGCCTGTTTTTTCCTAATCATAGATTTTTAGACAATACTATATATATGCATATGTGTGTGTATGACAGGATTCTTTCAGTTTCCATCAATGAATCTACTCATGAGGCTTTGGTTGGCCAAGGGCTTTTTTAGAAGCTGCTTGCTCAAAGTGTCAAGTTGTAGAAATGCATCTGAAATGACGTGGTTGGGAAGCAAACTTCTAAACCATAGGAATTGTTAGCATATATTACACAAGCATCTGAATCATATATTTATCTGGTTTGGGTATAACCTGTTGCCAAATGCTGGCACCAAAGTAATATCAGTCTGTGTTGTTTTGTGCAAACTTAAAATACTTTGATTACATTGAAAAAAATTTCTTTCACAAATTATCCTATTGGAATCTGTTAGATCAGTCTGGGAACTTTTTACATGGTTATGTTTTTGATTTTCCTCTGGTTTATTTGTGTTTAAATAAAGAAAAACTTCAGATCTGAAAGAAGTTTTGATATTTTCATATTTGTTATAATAACTTTTAGTTTTGCAGGAATCAAAGTCATTGATTTCTTTGTTACAATTCTTTTGGTTATCTTTTTCGAAACTGGAAATATTTTTGATATTACTTGCAGATCTCTCAGAACTGCTGAAACTACTTAAGAAATCATGACCACAGTAATTGTGAGCTGCCACAGAATTAAGTTTCTCCTTATGAAATCTATTTCCAGAATGATTCCTACAGCTCACTTCTGAGCATGTTTTACTGTGCTTGGAATTATTTGAAGAATTCTGAACAAAAACGGTGATGGATGTTGAATACCATGCTCTATTATGTATCTCATTGTTGCTATTGTTGTTTTGGAGTTGGTTACAGGTTTGGCTGTTCTGAGTTATCTCTCTGGAATTGTTGCCAGAGGAATAAACTGTAATATCATCTGTACCACAAGTAATATAAGGAGTTCCAACAGGTGTACATACACTCCTACAACAATTCTTATTAATTTCTGAACCATTTCTTTGACTTTCAGGGAGATAAGGAAAGTGATAGGAACAATATGAACCAGTGTTAGAAACTCTATTAGAAACAGAAGTGGCATCTGTGATATTATTATTATAATTATAATTATTATTATTATTATTATTATTATTATTATTATTATTATTATTATTATTACTATTATTAGGCCAACATGGTTCTGATGGTAAGGGCAGTTGCTGATCATGCTCTAGAGACAGCTCTTCCATTACACACCTAAAGTTTGGAGAAACACATTGGAACAGAAGTGGATTCCTTCGTTGTATTTTCTCTGAAAATTTTCTCTCAGCGGAAGTCATCCGCTTCCTCTCAGAAATTTTCACCGACTGAAGTTGTGTATTTCTACTGGAATAAATTTTGGGATTTCTAATTTTCTTTTCTTTATATCTAGTCTTGAGTATCTTGTTTCTGTCTATAGGAACATTGATTATAGTTAAGGGAGAAGCAAGAGAAGATGAGAAGCTAGATGGTGAGTTCATCTTTTGGCAACTCAATAATAATCTTGGTCTTTTCTGACATAACACATCCCTCTCTGGGGCCCCATCAGATGGAACTTTTGAGTCAAATGATTCAATGGAATTTGAACCTGGTCCAAAAATATCATCTGATTCAAAACTTTCTCTAAATTTTTTTTCTATTGACCCTAAACACAATTTATTTCTTGGTAGAGTGACATTGGGTATTTCACTACATTCTTTATTAATTCTTTCCTTCGAATTAAATGTCTGAGTGGATGTATTTGGATTTATGTTAAATATTTCTTGATCTACATTATATGATTCCAATACCTTCCTATAGTTATCACAAGATTTAACTCCCCCACTATTCACAACATTCACTTCAAAATTCATATCACATGTCTTCATCTCTTCAGTACTTGATTCACAAGGTTTCTTATCTTCTGACTGACTATTAATCTCAGAGTTTTTTTCATTGTCAGAAGTTTTTGTTATATCATAGACATCATTCATTCTGTTGTCAGGAGTTGTCAAAAATTGCCGTTGTTGCAGAGTTATCTGTTTGTTATAAGAATCATCAAACTTCATGAAACATCTTTGCACTTCTTCAATTTCTTCATGGATGCTTTTTTGTTTGTAAAATATTCCTTTATCTTCAATAGACTTCTGATCAATTAGACAATTTTCTTCAAAATCTGATGTCTGTTCAATTAAGATATTCTTTAAATTTCGGTTTTGATTGTTGAATATCTCAGCTTCAGAACATTTTTTTTGTGCTGAGAACTGCTCTAAAGGTTGATTTCTGCCAATATCATTGCAAAAAGAATCAGTTTTATTTCCTTCTATAGAATTTTCATGGCAATTCTTTATATTTCTTTGTTTATTATCATCATTATTCTCAATGACAGTTTCCATAGAATCTTGCATTGTCAGTGAGTCAAAGTTGAATCTTTTCAAACCATTCCTTTGCAACTTTGGTTTCTGTGATGTATAACAGATTCTGAGAAATCTTTCTGGTATTTTAGTAGCTGTATAGAACTCAACATTTGAGAGCATTTCTTCAGTGCTAACACTCATGGCATTATTCTTTGACTGAGAAATCAATGACAGATCATCTTCTATTCTTGATTCTCCAGGATTTCTTTGCTGGCTGCAATTATCAAAGCTTTCAATGCTCTCATTAAATATGTCATCTTTTATGGAATTTCCAAAAAGACTACTAGAGGGTGAGCTACATAATGAACTGGTTGACTCTTCCACATAGTTTCTTCGGAATGCTGAATTCAATATATTGTCATATCTCTGAAAATAGTTCTCTTCACTTACTGAGCTCTCAGTGGAACTGGAATTAGAACTGGAACTGGCTGAATTATCATCATAATTAGAGGTTAATGAATATTTACGATCATCTGTTGCATATTTCTCATCAGAAGATGTAAGAGGAAATGCTTTTGAAGACATTTTAAAGGTTTCTTTCGCAAGGCAATAATTTCAATAATTTCCAGTCTTCTTTGATAAAAGAATATTCCAAAAGGAGAGATTAAATGGTAATTTCCATCAAGATAGGAACTGGTGTTCAGTCAGTGAGGAAACCCTTTTTTCGAAAATACACTGCATTAGTTTCAAATAATTCAGAAGATAATGAAGAATTTAATAAAATATTTCATTTTCGTATTTGGTTTGTAAGATTCTTGGCATGAAATCATGTGCTGAAACAGATTTTGTTATACCTTTGGAGGATTATTATGCCAATGATCACTACATACACTGATTCAATTTCATTTTTTTCATTATTAAAATAACTTTCTCATTATGAAGCTGGTGTTTGAAACAAATTAAAATGATTTTTTGATGGATGGTTTTAATTTAGATCATTTCGAAATGGAATGTTTGTATCAAAGAATCAAGGGGTGGTCTCAGCTCAGTTGACATCAAAAGGGTTATACCATTTCTTTAATAAGAGATTCTTTATAAATAATTCTATTTTTCTTTTCAAAGAAGCATCAATCTTTAGAATGAATTATTATGCTTAATTTTTGAAATATTATTTATTGTAGTTTTACTGATATTTCATATATAAAATTTATTGCAGCAGAAAAGTTTCAAAAGACTTAATTTGCTTGATTGAAATAAGGATTCTTTCCTGGCTAAAGTTCTAATATGATTCTAATGAAATACATTATGTGTCTTAATTAAATTTGAAAATAATCAACAATTTGATGGAATTTAGTAAAATGACTTTTTCATCATAAGACCATTGTTTGGAATATAGCAAAACCTTTCAAAATAAAATTAGGATGGATGGTTTGATTTAAAACATTTCTGTATTAAAGAACTAAAGGTAGGTTGGCATTAAAAAGGGCTAACCATTTTGTTGAGAAAATGCAAATTCTGATATATTCTTCACAGATGTTGCCAATATATTAAAGTGTCGAAAAATAAATTGGGACATTATAGTAAAAGCTCACATTTCAAGGTAATGTGACTTAGGTATGTGTCCTCTGTTCCGTATCAGTAGACATAGCTGAATATTTCATTGTATATTGTGTTAAATGATGCCAATGTATAATAGGTTAGTTGTATAATTAAGAAGATTCTCAATGTTTTACAGTTTCAGTTTCAGTTTTGACAGTTTGATGTCAATTAGTGACAATTAATGATACAGAGCTGGAAGTGGTGTGAAATCATTAGAATTATGAACTCATTAGCTATGTTAATGAGTATATCTCCAATCTACTTTATATTAGCATCACCTCACTGGATTTGGTGTTTGCGAACACAAACATCATTAAGTGAGTTTTTTTTTTTAGCGAAAGAGTGAGTTGTTGTCTCACATCTGGTCAACTCTTGATCCAGCAGACTTATGATCAGAGACATTCCAGCCAGGACCATCCCATCTTTCCAGACATAACTTTATCTGATACTACACTATCCAATATGTCTTCTTTACTTTTTTTAAGGTAGCAGATATTATTTGAGAGAGGTTGTTATATCTAGCATGTCAAGCAACCTTATATAGACTTTCTCAGTGACTTGAGAGCAATACTGTTGTTGTTGTTGCTGTTGTTGTTGTTGTTGTTGTTGTTGTTGTTGCTGCTGCTGCTGCTGCTATTGTTGATGTTGTGTAGGTAGGATCTGAAAGAGATTTATTTACTATATCTAGCAAATTGAGTGAAAATCTAGTGGCTCTCTCATTGTCTTGTGAAAGACTTTGTTATTGGAATCGGAATCATTTGAAAGAAAATCTATATATTTTTTCTTGTGTGAAAGACATTTCAGTATATCTTAATTAAAAATTACATATGTACTTGTTGTCATTAATGATCTTCAGTGTGTTAGTAATTAATATTCCAATACTGAAAGCAAATCATCTTCATCTGTTGTTTTCTGAAACAAAAAAAACAGATTCTAAATTTATATGTGAGGAGATTTATGTTAGATATGAATGCAGAAAAAAAAGTACCCTATTTTTCAAAATAGCAGACACATTTTTCTTGTAAAAATGTATACTTTGGAAATTACAATTAGAGGTTGCTACAGACGTTTTTGAAAGGGATATTACTCAGCTCCAGTAGGAGGGACATATGTCTGACAGGTACCATTTGGTCGATGATGTCTTAGCATTTTTTTCCCTCTTCATGTGAAGCTATGGCACTGTGGATGATAGAGCATCGTGTGTTTGCCTACGACAGTTATGTGAAGAATGACGAGTCTGTCACAACAGTTCAGCATGAGTTTCGGCACCACTTCAGCATTCACTGAAATCAGGCTGTTTCCACCTGTAACACAGTCTTACGTTGGGTAAATGCCTTTCATACACAAGGTACACTAATGAACAGGAGACTTGTTGGGGCTCCATGAATGGTACGGACCCCAGAAAATGTGGAACACGCCAGACAAGCTTTGATATGGAGCCCAAATTGCTTTGCTTGGAGGCATTCTACTGAACTTGGCATCGGCAATTGATTAGTAAGGCATATTTTGCATGAAGACCTGCATTTCTACCTGTACAAATTGGGCATTGGGCAACGATTGAAACCATGGGACTATGCACAGTGGCTTAACTTCACACATCAGATGGAAGCAATTTTTGAGGCAAATGACAACCTTATTTTGTTAATGAGTGATGAAGCTCATTTTCATCTCATTGGCATGGTGAATCAACAGAACTGTCATTATTGAGCTCTTGAAAATCTGAGAGGACTGTATGAAAGACCACTGCACAGCCCAAAAGTGATGGTCTGGTGTGCTGTTGGAATTAATGTACAAGTGGCTGAGCACTCCACAGACATATCTATCCTTAATGTAGTTTTCAGGGAGATTCAGCTTGATGCACAATGAAACAAGTCTGACCCTCTGAATTACAGGTACTACTCATTTTTGCCAGCTGAGTGTTTTGAAGCAATGTGAAATAAAGTGTCTTGCTCAAGGACAGAATGCATTGCCAGGAATCAAATTCATGGCCTTGGGATCATGAGTGGAATACCCTAATCACTTAGCCATGCACCTTCACAACAATAAAACCCAACAGCAAACCCCCAGGTATGTACTCATTGTCTGGTGGTTTCATTCAAAGGTAGGTATGAACACTTCACTGGTTTACCTTCCAATTTTATCTGACCACAAGCATTTAGCATGTACCTGCCAGGTACTGCCTCATTGTGTGCATGGGGCTTTGGTGAATAAAAGAAAATTTTTCCTAGAATTACAATTTCCAAAATTTAGGTGCATCTCCTATTCTGCAGCATCTACCATGGTACCAAATATGGCAAATTATAGACAAAGATTATTGAAGAATGGCTGAAATAATTTTGACTCACAACAGGTCTCATCTAATTTGTCTAAGAGAAATACTTAGCAGCCATTTTCAAATGAG
The DNA here is from genome assembly GCF_001194135.2 of Octopus bimaculoides. Classification (NCBI taxonomy): domain Eukaryota; kingdom Metazoa; phylum Mollusca; class Cephalopoda; order Octopoda; family Octopodidae; genus Octopus; species Octopus bimaculoides. Next base: position 193,215,952 of record NC_068981.1, read on the forward strand.
TGTTACCTGGCAACATGCACCATGCTTTTGCTCAATGTTTTAGGTACCATGAGCAGACATAGATACCTTCTTCACTCTCTCACCCCAGATCCAGCAAAATCTCAAGGATATGATACCTACAGGGGAAGAGAGTGCTATACCACACCTTGTTGGTACCTGTTTTCAGATGAGTTTTGTGGAGTAACATGAAATGAAGTGCCTTGCCTATATATATATATATATATATATATATATATATATATGTGTGTGTGTGTGTGTGTGTTTGTAAAATAATATTGACTTGAAAAGTTGTTCAAGTTCTACAAGTAAAACAACCAATGAACTCCTTCATACAACATAACAGAATTTATGAAAAAATTTTTTTTTTCAAAAAACTTTAATCATATC
>NC_068981.1:193216348-193216761 GCF_001194135.2 Octopus bimaculoides
ATGAACTCCTTCATACAACATAACAGAATTTATGAAAAAATTTTTTTTTTCAAAAAACTTTAATCATATCTGCTGCTATTGCCTCAGGTCAACCAAAGCCTTGAGAGTGGATTTAGTAGACAGAAACTGAAAGAGGCCCATCATATATATATATATATATATATACACACACACACACGTATATATTTGTGCATGTCTCTATGTTTGTGCCCCCACCTTCGCTTGACAACCAGTGTTGTTGTGTTTATGTCCCTGGAACTTAGTGGTTCGGCAAAAGAGACCGGTACAATAAGTACTAGACTTACAAAGAATAAGTCCTGGGGTTGATTTATCCAACTAAAGGTGATGCTCTAGCATGGCTGCTGTCAAATGACTGAAATAAGTAAAAGAATATATATATATATATATATATA
>NC_068981.1:193217005-193231073 GCF_001194135.2 Octopus bimaculoides
TCTGCCAAATTTAGATTGGAGCCTGGTGTTGCCATCCGGTTTCACCAGTCCTCAGTCAAGTCGTCCAACCCATGCTAGCATGGAAAGCGGTTGTTAAACGATGATGATGATGATGATGATGATATATATATATGTATATATATATAGGTTATGAGCGATAGTGGTGTCAATTAGACCAAGAGGTTTCAGGTAATGCTGAGTAAGTGCTATAGTTAAGCTCCAGGTTCGGTGATTATGTGAATAAGGGGTCCAACGTAGGTCATATATCAGCGTGTGAATATAAGGATTTACTTTTCGTAATGAGATAAAAGAACCAAGATTGTGTATAATATAGAACATTTATAAATAGAAGGTCTATATTATACACAGCCTTGGTTTTTTTTATTTCATTACAAAAAGTAAATCCTATGTATATATATATATATATATATATATATATATATATATATATATATTGTTGTATTTTGGGATGGTCATTTTATTTATTTACTTTTTTTTTTGGCCAAGTAAACACATACATTATATATTTATTTTTTTTACTTGTTTATTACTGTTCTTATTCATTTTATGTCCATTGTCCTGAAATCTTTTGTCACACATCTGTGACCTCTTCAGCGACACTTTTCATTTCCATGTGTGTTCTTGCTCCACTTACTCTATTCTGAAGAAGAGAATTGAGTAAGTGGAGCAAGAGCACATATGGAAATGAAAAGTGTCGCTGAAAAAGTTGTAGATGTGTGATGAAAGATTTCTGGACAATGGACATAAAATAAATGAGAACAGTAATAAACGAGTGAAGAAAAAAAAAAAATATAGTGCGTGTGTTTATTTGGTAAAAACAAAAACATATAAATAAAATGACCATCCCGAAATACAACACTATCTGTTTCAACACACGATTTTACATCAGGAATCTTGCAAAACAAATTGATATATATGTAACTGTCCGAAATGGTCGTGACTTCTGGAACTTGACTGAGGAAAGAAAGCCACGAATGACCCGTCTTTTTTTGCCTGTCCTTCTAATTGTTGTTTCTCTTGTCTGCCTTTGTATCATCCATCTGTCCGAATGTTTTAATGTCCTCTATTGTATTGTTGTTCCATTTATATATATATATATATATATATGTATATTATTAAATACATATCCTAATCTATATGTTTTGTGTATTAAGTGGCTGCAATAGCATTGCAGAGTAAATAAACTCTTAGTGTCACCAGTGTTAAAACAACTTAGTCATGGACAGGTGAGATAACTAACCCTCAATCCCATTTGGGAGTAATGGACATTGATATTTCGTCATTTTCATGGCTTGTCAGCATCACATGCCGACTTGGGTTGAAGGAATAAAAACAGAGTACATCTGTGTAGGTGATGCGTTAGAATTGAATATGTTCTGTGTCTGTGTACGTGTCATTCATCTGAGAAAGTAGTAGACTATCTCATGTGTTGTCTCTTTGTCTGGAGCCTTTCAAGTTCTCTCTGCCTCTCTACATCTTGAACCTTTCTCGCATACTCTGTCTTTCTGCATCCTAGGCCTTTCTGTCTGTCCCTCTGCCGAACACAGTATTTATAATAGCCGTGGCAGCTAAAAGGACAGACATACTGCAGGAGAGATCGTGTTTAAATAGGTCAGCTCCTGTCCATTTGAACTTCACGTGACATGGCTGAGGTCGTAGGTCAAAGGGAGATGATTTATCATTTTTTGACAGGACAAAGAAAATTCGTTTTGTGCCTGTTGATGGTGGTGGTTCAGACGAGCGAGAATCCTTAGATTCGGTTTCGAATCTAAGCTTGGAGGAAAGAAGTATTAGTTTTTACATAAATATTAATGGTTTGTAGGTATGTGGTATTTCGTTATGCAAACATATACTACAAAGTATATTAAATGAAAGAGAGGAGGAGAATGATTTGGAAAGGCATGAAGAATAGGAGGAGTAGTGATTTATAGCTGGTAGCTACAGGAGAAGCTAAATGACAGGTTTACTTAGCAAAGGGAGAAGCAGAAAGTAAGAGGTTTGCCAATGTGCTACTTTGTAACTATCAGAGGTATGAAATGTTCCAGATTTTAAGGTAGTGTATCAGAGAGAATAGAGATGTGGGTGAGAAGTGTGCATGGATGGATAATGGCACATTTGCACTAAGTGATGGAAAGTTATTAAATGTGGAGAATGTCTGAGAGAAAGAGGATTTTTCCAACATGAACCCAATGGAAGGATCAGCCATTCTAGTAGATGGTAGTATGTAAGATAAAACACTTAAGATATGAAAGCAGGAAGAGCTCCTGATCCATTAGAAATTATCACTGAGATGCTTAAAATATCTGGTAGAGTAGGATTTGTCCTACTCACCCATATAATCAATGAGGTTGTTCAAAAAGGTGACAAACCTAATGCCTGGCATAGCTGCCTATAGTCAACAAGGTAAAGGAGATACCTTAGAGAGAAGTAGTTACAAGAGTATCAAATTGCAGTACCAGCTCATGAAAGTTACAGAAAAAATTATTGCTCAATTAATTAGAAAGAGGAATTGCATAGATGAGATTCAATTTGGTTTTGTGCCAATGAAGGTGAGAGTTAGCAATGAATACTGCAATGAATTCAGCAGGCAGATAGATGTTTATCAGGTCTTGGTTCTCAGCCCTGTTCTATTCGTCATAGACCTCCAAGTCATAACTAAGGAATTAAAAACCAGCTTTCCATTAGAAATCCTATATGATGATGACCTCATTCTTATAGCTGAATCTGCTGTAGAATTAAAAAAGACATTTCTGATATAGAAGCAAAAACCAGAATGAAAGGGCCCCCAAATTTCCTTAGCAAAGACCAAAGTTTTAGTAAATAGGAAAGCAGACAGATTCTACTTTCATCAAGGAAATAGCCTTGCTTGATATGTAGAAAAGGTGTAGGTAGAAGTTCCATATGTACCCAGTGCAAACTATAGACATATAAGAGATACAGTAGTATCATAGGAAGGTTAACAGATAAAATGGACTTTGCATGTGGAATATATGCAGAAGCAATAAACACTGAGAATGCACAGGAAACAGATTTTCTCAAATTCCCAGGAGGATCTCTAGAGGCTGGAGATAACTTTTGTTATTTAGGTGATCTAATTAGTAGTGGAGGAAGACGTTCTGAGAGTATAGTAGCCAAATCAAAGATTTCTCTCTCAGAGTAAAAAGTAGACTGTATGATACTTGCGTATGAAATGTAATGTTATCATGTTAGTGAGATGTAGGCCCTGAATACAGAAAACTTGGAAACTAAAAAGAAATGAAGCAGCACCAAGCCCAGTTGTGATAGGAGAAAGGTGTAGGCATAAGGGTTAGCAGTCTTGCACTATCAATTTTCGTCATTGTTACTGGAACAACACCAAGGAGAATATGAAACCTATCCTGAAAAGAGGAGGTAATCCTCATAGATGATATGAAGCAATGTAATGAAGGCCAAAAAAAAAAATGTTATAATGTAGAACATTCCTCTCTCATCGAGGACAACCAAACAGCTGGGAACATGGAATGTCACATATTCAAAATCAGAAAGCAGCCCAGATTGTCACTCAGATGAAGCTCTACAATCTCCATATTAAGCTTTTGTGAGGCAACATGGTTGAAGTCAGGGCAGATGTTCCTGGCTACAGGGTAAACTCTGCTCCACTCAGAGCATGTAAAGGACACATCAAAGGAGACAGAAATACAGAAGGCCAAAAAGAACATGGAGAAAGTACATGGAAATCGAAGCATTGGCTAGTGATGATATCTGGGTACAACAGCAATTTGCTAAACATTGAGACAGGCTGGGATCTCACTCATAATTATTTATCAACACAGACATGACTTAAAGATTTATATATTGCATAAAAATCTGTGTATATATTAAATATTAAATATTAATTTCAAACAAATTTATGAGACAACACTTCAAATTTGGTGAAGGAATATCCGTTATTAAATCTGCCCAAGTATTTGTCTATTATATCGACATGAAGTGCAATATCTCTTGGACTCATGACCACTACATCACCCTTCAAAGGCTATGTATTTTCAATTCAAGAACAGGAGATTTTTAAGTAATACATAATAAATAAAAGAGACAGTGAAGCCCTTGAGGGTCCAAGATGCAACTAAAAATGTAGATTATGTCACGTTTCTGTAGAATACATCACATGATTAGCAGCTGCCCCAAAATGTTATCAAGGTACTACTTCCCTATGTGATAGATGTTGTTCCTTAAGCAATGTACAATGATGCCATTTGGGAAAAAGACACATCTGGAATAAATATAGAGAATCCACCTGTTATTGAAGAGCTACACAAACATCAACATAAGGAACATTGGTGAAACATTCCTATCAAAACATCTCTGTCAAGTGTAAAGATAACAAGCCAGATATTGTTGTTTGGGACAGACAAGAAAAAGTATGTATCCTCATAGAGTTCAGCTGTCCTGCTGATGTGAATATCTCTTTGAAAATCAAAGAGAAAGAGAATAATTATGAACAACTGATTTAAAACCCCCAACTTTTATATTCAAATTATAAATTTACATTTATTAATAATAATTGGTGAATCTGGTTTTAGTGACAATCTGGACAAGGGTTTTCAGAAAAACCTAGTGTTTTAGAGAAGAAATCAACCAACTAGCTTGCTCATTACAAATACAATCTGTAAATGAAACAGTAAAAATATGCAAGACTTTTTTCTCAAGTTTAAAACGTGACATTATTTTTGCTATCTACATTCCAACAATGGAGCTTTATATTTTTGCTAGAAACAAACCCGTTCCTCTGGGAAAAAATTTAAATAATTAAAAACAGAAGAGAACGAATGAATGAATATACATTGATCGATTGATCCATCCATCCATCTGTCCATCCGTCTGTATGTATGTATGATAGGCTTCTTTCAGTTTCCATTTGCCAAATTCATTCACAAGGTTTTGTTCATCCCGGGCTATAATAGAAAACACTTGCCCAAAGATCCACACTATGGGACTGAACCCAGAAGCAAGTGGTTAGGAAGCAAACTTCTGAACCACACAGCCACATGCCTGTGCCTGTTATATATATAATGTGTGTGTGTGTGTGTCTGGGAGAGAGAGAGAGAAAGAAAGAAAGAGAAACAGAGAGAGAGAGCATGTTTGTTAGTGTTTTGACATTGCTTGACGGTTGTAAATGAATGTCACTATCATACAAGTGGGGTCCACCATCTGCAATCTTCTGCATAAACATATCTGGCTATGTGGAAATATTACTTGGAAACAGACAAGGGTTGGTGATAAGAAGAGCATCTAGTTTCAGAAAACCTGGTCACAGAAAACTTTAATGATACTTTTAATCCAGTGGTAGTTAATATAAGAAGAAATAGATATATGAACTAAATTTTTCTATTCCTTAATGTCTGGAAGTCAAAATTCAAATGGTCTGTCCTTTTTCTTTTTCTAAAATATATTTTTCCAGACTACAGTATTTATATTTACATTATGTTTTGCTAGTTTTCATCTGTGATTAATATCAGGTGACATTTATTCATTCCTGAATGTGCTCATAGTCAAGATTGGATTTGGATAAAGAATAACGTTTGTTTCTCAAAGAAGGAGAGTTTCATTCTATCCACAAGCCCCGCCCCCTCCACTATCATATTGCACTCTATTGGTTACGATTGTAAGGGTCCAGTTGATCTGACCAATGGAACAGCCTGCTCATGAAATTAATGTGTAAGTGGTTGAGCACTCCACAGACACATTTACCCTTAATGTAGTTCTCAGGGAGATTCAGCATGACACAGAGTGTGACAAGGCTGGCCCCTTGAAATACAGGTACTACTCATTTCTACCAGCTGAGTAGACTGGAGTAATGTGAAATAAAGTGTCTGCTGGGAATTGAACTCACGACCTTATGGTCATGAGCCAAATACCCTAACCACTAAATCACAATGCCTTCTTTCACACACACACACACACACACACGTGCACATACACACACATACACACACATACACACACAGATCCTCCACACACACACATACACATGCACGCGTACACACTTTAAGGATGAGTTTAATAGATCAGAAAATTATAATCCTTTTAATGCCATCTCATTTCAGACAATCAGAACAATCAGAATGGACCCAATTATATTTTAATTTTTGTAATGAAGAATTACAAAGCAGAAGGCCTAAGATTATATCTTATCTTTTAACTCAGACTAATTAATTAAATTAATTTGAATATAGTAATTTATATGTTCTTCAATGATAGTACCATGTGTATGCGAATTTTAGAATAGAATAGAAACGTTATATTCATCAACAAGCAAGATATATTCTCCATGACAAAATGCAGTGAATAACTTGTTCCCCAATTCAAATGTGCATTAAGCATATTCAGGCTGATAATAACATTGCAATTATATTCATCATCAAATGGTTGGAGGGTTTGACAAGAGTTGGCCACCAAGCTCTCCTGCCTGCTTTGGCATTGTTTCTGCAGTTGAATGCCCAGAACTTGTGAGCAATGTGTTGCTGTGGACACCAAATTATGGTACCACAGCAGCTGGAAGACCACGGAAGACATATATATACAACAGCTTGCAGAAGATGTTGGATGCTAAGTTGAAAACCTAAAAACACTAGTGGAAGATCGGGAGGGATGAAGAAAGGTAGTCAGACTGGCTCGGGCAATCAGCCTAATTGGAAGATGCCTTGCTTTTAAAAAAAATGTCCTTCCTAATGCCAACCACTTTATAGTATGGATTGGATGCATTTTATGTGCCACCTGTATTATTGAGGTCACCAAATAAACTTGCCAGGCAAGACTTTTCAACAGAGGTGGGAGTAGTTTTGAGGGAGGTAGCTTTATGCCAGTTAATGAAAGGTTAAAATGTGATAGAAAGACGGGTACAAGTATCTTGTAGAAGAGATAGAGGGTTAGCCTAGTTGGAACAGAAATAAAACGGGGATGAAGATGTGTCAGGACGTACCCTCAAGATACAGGAAGGCAAATATAGGACAAGTAGTTTGGGTGGGTAAGTAAGTTCACATGGTGTTAGAGGTGACTGAAAGGGTTGGTAACAGAAGGACCATTCAGCTTTTAAAAAATACTCATATAGAAAAGCAGACATGAAATAGTATTGATGGTGGTGGTGATGATGATGATGATGATGATGATGATGATGATGATGATGAAGATGATGATGACGATGATGATGATGATGATGATGGTGACAACAAAAACAATTACAACCATTATGATAACGACAATGACGATGATGATGATAACATAACAACAGTAAATCCATTACATCTATAATGTTTAAATTTGTTTGAACAATTAAACATTTTCTAAAATACTTCTGACTAAGACAAAACTCTTTGGATATCAACATTATGAAAACTTACAAAGTCAGGATTTCTTGTTGGACATGTAGACTATTAAACCTTGCTGTTATGAAGACCACATATAGCATAGTTGTTAGACAAGTCTGACATAAAACATGTAATGTAGTTGTGAGACAGCTCCGAAAGAGGACATGTAATGTAGTTATGTTACAGCTTCATTATAAAAAACAAATCATAGAATCTCTCGAGACTTTAGCTTGTAAACATTGGCATTTGTCACTGTGTTCTCTATGTTTACATATGGACGTGTAGTGTGATTGTTGTATGTATTTGATATGTGTATGTATATATATATATATATGTATGTGTGTGTGTGTGTGTGTGTATTTATGTATGTTATATGTGTTTGTGTGTATGTACATGTGTTTACTGACACAGTTAAATAGATTGTTTATTAATGAGTAATTTACATGTACGTATGTGTATGTTTTGTGCATGGGTGTATGTATGCATGTGTCTGTCATATATATATATATAAATATGTATATATATATATATATATATATATATATATATATATATATATATATATATATATATATATACACACACATACAAACACATGTGTGTATACATGCATACACATATATATATGTGTATATTTTCGCTTAGGTGCGAGCAAGCGCAATAGTAAAGTAACACAATTGTATAAGCTGATTACTTTGCACAATCTGTTAATTAAGTTGTAATCTAAATGAACTTACATAAAAAGACTTATGCTGATGGCTTTATGTGATGCAAGAGACAAAAGAGAGGGAAAGAGGAAATGGAGAGAGAGGGGGAGAGATGGAAGAATGGGAGAGAGGAATCAGATGCTGATAATGTGTGTATCATGTCAAAGACAAAACATAATGGTGTACGTATATATGTGTATGTCCGGAGAAAAAGAGAGACAGAGAGACAGGGGTGAGGGAGAGATATGTGATACAAAAGCAGTTAAATTGAAAGAGGTGAAAAGATAGAAAAGTAAGAGAGGTAGTATTAGGTCTTGCTTTACCTTTGATTAGAGATTAGCTACAACCTGCAGTATATTTATGTCATTTGTAAAAATCAAATTATTGAGTAACCAGGATATATACATAGTATAAAGTACAGCATTCCATTCACAACCTCTTGTATAAAATCTTTCAATATACATCGATGCTAGTGCTGCCTTGTCAGTGCTAGTGCCACCTTGGGGTCAATGCCAGTGGCATGTAAACAGGACCATTCAAGCGTTAGTGATGTCAGTGCCGCCTGACTGACACCTGTGCCAATGGCACGTAAAAAGCACCATTCAGTATGGTTGATGTCAGTGCCACCTGCCTGGCTCCCATGCTGGTGGCACATAAAAGGCACCCACTACATGTGGTGGAGACTAAGCTGGTGGGAAGGAGAGAAAGAGGAAGGCAGAAAATGAAAATATTCAACTGGATGAAGAAGAGAATGAAAGTACAGAACGAGAAAGACCTGGGTGATGTTGCAAGAGACAGAAATAAATGGAGGAGGCACAAGCCATGATTCATCATTAGCATGAATATGCCATGACACAAAAGAGGAGTACACTCTCAGAGTGGTTGGCATTAGGAAGGGCATCCAGCTGTAGAAACCTTGCCAGATCAGACTGGAGCCAGGTGCAGCCTCCTGGCTTGCCAGTTCTCTGTCAAACCATCCAACCCATGCCAGCATGGAAAGTGAACGTTAAATGACGACAATGATGATGACAATGATGATACATCATCCTTCTATGCACTGTACACATGGAGACTGTTGTAGTGGTGATAGAATAGAGAGATTGAGGAGTGTGTGTGTGGGGGGGGGGCAACATCATCACCTCGGATGTGGGAGCAGTATTTCATGAGAGAAAAACTAGCCATTTTTTGGTAATGTTATTTGAGTAATCTTCTTAGCTTTTATCTTGCTTACTTCAGTCAGCAGACTGTGGCCATGCTGGGCCACCACCTTGAGGAACTTTTTTGTTCAACTGAATTGACTCCAGTATTTATTTTTGTGTTAAAGCCTGGCATTTATTCAATTGGTCTCTATTGCCAAACTGATAAATCACAGGGATGTCAAATGGAGGTGGATGACAAACACTAATACACACACACACACACACACATGCACACACATACACAAACATATGCACACACATACGCATATATGACATACTTCTTTCACTTTTCATTTACCAAATCCAGTCATAAGGCTTTGTTCAGCCAAGGTGCCATGTAGTGGGACTGAACCCAGAACCATGTGGCTGGGAAGCAAACTTCTTACGACACTGCTATGCCTGCAATACCTTTGAGGGTTTTAATTGTATGTTGGTCAAGAATTTGTAATGTCTTTGCATGCTGGCAAAGTTTATGAAAGAGGAAGGAGAAGATTGTTCTTTGATATGAGCAGAGATTTTGTTTCATTTGTGTTAAAAGATTGTCATAACTCCATCGGAGAATGTATTTGTTGTCCCTGTTCATAAAGGCAGTTTAGCCTGCTCTGAGGTGTCTTTGTTGTGGTGGAGTAAAAGGTGGTATTATCCTGGACTTCGTGAAGGCAAAGTGCCTGAGTTCTTGTCAAGTGTTGGGCCTCACGGAGGCAATGACCAGGACCTTTGGCATTATGTCGTGCTTGAGAAGACCTATCAAGCCAAGTAAAATTGTAGTCATGGCAGATACTGGTGTCATGCAAGTTGGCACCTGTGCTGGTGGCACATAAAAGTACCCACTACATTCTTAGACTGGTTGGCATTAGGAAGGGCATTCAGCCATAGAAGACCATGCCAAATCAGACTGGAGTCTGGTGCAGCCTTCCAGTGTTCCAGCCCAGTCAAATCATCCGACCCATGCCAGCATGGACAACAGACGTTAAATGATGATGATGATGATGATTAAAGCATATAATAGAATAACTTGTGGTCTTTGCTCTAACTCTCTAGGTACTGTGGTCAAAACCTGCCAAAGCCAGCATTTCATTTTGTCTTTTTGGGGTGAATTGATAAAATTGTTAGAGCATCAGACTGGATAACTAGTACTATCTATTCTAGCTATCTGTGTTCAAATGGCTCTACTATCTGTGATGGTACCAGTACCAAGCTGGCCTTTTCCTTAGATGGTATTAGTTCCTGGAGTGGTAATGGTCATTGCTAGTCTTACACAAAAAAACTTTGTCCATGTTTGTGCCTTGTAAAAGACCTTTCCAGCTGTGGATACTCTAAGTATCTATAATAAATGTGGAAGATCATTGAAGAGAAGAGAGCAAGCAGATTGTTAATGTGCAGAGGAAAAGTGTAACCAATATTATTAAACGCTGGGGCACGCAAAGGTTTATGTAAGGAGTGGTGGGTAAGACAATTCCACAGAATTTGTAGGGGTTCATGGCAAGGAATTAGAAGAACTGATGGTATCTCCATGTGTAAGGGAGTAGTGGTATGCACACAAGCCACCTATTTTACTCTAAAGTAAAGTAAAGTTCATCATAGTGCAATTAGTTAAAAAAAGTTAAAGTTTGTTTCAGGCGTACAGGCTCATTAGGTAGGAACTTGTCCTGTTTTGCAAGGCCTATAAGGGACTGGGTTTACAAAACACCTTACTGAATGGTGGTGGACTGATGTTCAATCCATCACAGGATTACACCCCCACCACCACCACCATCACCTTCTTTTAATAGAGCATCAGTTTATCACTGGGTTAACCCACAGAATAGGACATCAAGCCATCACAGGCTTAACCTCATGCGATAGGACATCAATCTCACTCCAGCTGCTGTTTTTACTCTTTTATATCTGAATAAACTAAAGGAACATAAAATGAAGTGTTTTGCTCAAATATGTAATGCATAATTTTATCTGAGAACCGAAACCACAGCCTTATTGTAAGTCCAACATACCAAACCTCTAGACCACTATATTACACTACAGTACATTTATTACATTATATTACAGTATAGTACATTACAATACTATATATTATATTGTAACACACTACCAGAGCTGACTCTATGTGCAAGGCGAATTAGGTGATTGCTTGAAGCATGAAAATCAAGTATGCCACAAATAATTTACACAAAATATCTTAATCCAATTAGAAACACAATAGATGAGGTCATTATTGGAACAAAGCCAAATGGATGACATGGGAAGGAGGAGGACAAGAGGATCACATGATGTGGTGGCAGGTCACATGATTTGACTTGAAGCATTTCAAATTTTACCCAGTAACAAATTATTCAGTGATATAATAAAGCTATAACTCTTTTATGCGCATGTTGAGTATTATAATTTTCAAACTGCATTTTCCAATCAGTGTAATGATGGCGATAGCTGGAGAATGTTATCTTTTATCTTTTACTTGTTCCAGTTGTAGCAAACTCATAAGAGGCGGAGAGAGAACGTAAGTTCGTTTGCCCGAACATGAGAAATTATTGACTTCCCATTGGTTAAAAATTACTGCCCATATACGAATTATGAACTTCGTTGAGGAAATCTTTCACGGGGTTACAGTTCTATGATTCGTGTATGAGTAGTTATACAGTCATTAGATTGCAGCCATGCTGGGGCACCACTTTGAAGAATCTTTAGCTGAATGGATCGACCCCAGTACTGTTTTTTGGGGGGTTTTTTTTGCCTGGAACTTATTCTTTCAGTCTCTTTTAATGAACCACTAAGTTATGTGGACATAAACAAACCAACACCGGTTGTCATGTGGTGGTGTTGGTGGACAAACACAGACATAAAGACACATGCAGACACACACACACACACACATGCTCAGCATTTGTGAAGCTGTCCAATCCATGCCAGCATGGAAAACGGATGTTAAATGATGATGATGTTGATGATGATGATGATGATGATATATATATATATATATATATATATATATATATATATATATATATATATGCACAACAGACTTCTTTCAGTTTCCATCTACTAAATCCACTCACAAGGCCTTGGTTGACCAAAGGCTATAGTAGAAGACACTTGCCCAAGGTCACATGCAATGGAACAGAACCTAGAACCATATGGTTGAGAAGCAAACTTCTTACTACACAACTACACCTGTGTCTGCAGAAAAATTTTTGTAGAAAACAATTGTAGACAGCAGTTCTCATTGTAGGACTGGGAGAAGAGAACACACCTGACATGGTTGATTAAGGGTGCTGAATACCCAATACTCTGGTACCAAATCTGCACATTATAATAGAATATGTTAAATAGTAGTTTCAAATCTATAAGCAATCTAGTGGTTAGCTGAGTGACAGAGTTGGTTGAGCACTGGAAATATATCTTGTGGTATCTGGATATCCCTTGGTGCTCTGAATTCAAACATCACCAAAAATGACTTTGCTTTTCCTCACTTCAGGGTCAATAAAATAAAATATTAGTCAAGTACTGAGGTTGATTTAACTGACTCAATTCATTAATCAAAATTTATGTGCCAGTAGTAAATTGAGAAATTGATTTTATATGCAATATATGCTACCCTAAGATTATCCATAAGCTCTAATATTAGGAGGTTCACTGTGAACTGACCTAGAGTCCATAAAAAGAGAGTCCAGCACCAGGAGAGCCAAGAAGAGGGCTCTGCTGGCCCCTAAAACATCAATCCCAATTTCCTTGAATTCTGAAATGAAGCACTCACTCCACCTGGCACCCTGAAAGCAGTCTTGTTCCACTTTAGCAAATTTCTCACAGAGACTCTGTGTTAGGGTACCCACCCTTTTCCACCAACAAAATAGTAACAAAATGTCCAATGGAGGATCTTCTATGTGGTTGCTTGACCCTGCTAGATATGAATAATGTACACCTGGAGGCAGGTGTACAAAAAAAGATAAGATTGTCACAGCTGGAGTATCTTTGACCAAGTAGAACTAATGTGGACTAAATGAAAGTAATAATATAACTTAAGTACCAGTTTCGAACTGGTGTTGATCTAATCGACTGCCCCCCCCCTCCCCCCAAAATTTTGGGCCTTGTACCTAGAGTAAAAAAAAAACTGAAAAGTACCTGTTTTTTGGACACAAAATGTCTTAAATATTGTAAAATGTAATAGACTAACTTTTAATATTTTGTCTGTTTTAAAGAAAAATCAATGAAGGAAGAAAGAAAAGAAGCAATCACTTACCTTATTCTTTTTAAGAGACAAAACAGATGCAGCTTCTTGGTAATTCTTGCATTCCAGTTGCAGTATTTGATAACTCACAGGACTCTGAGTATCTTTTGCAACAGCTGGGTACATTTAAATGATATGTGATCATAAAATAGAACAATATCTTTGAATGATATTTAAACCAAAAGATAGATTAAGCAACTTTGTTTCAAGGAGATTTGCTTCATGAAAGGCTTGATTCAGCTAATTACAATAGAAAACAAATCCCTCTCTATGTTGTATCTATGCAAATCCTAAAAGATTAAAGAAATCTGGTATATTAAAACTGTCTTACCATACTTCCATATTCTTCTGCAGATGCCTTTCCTCAAGATCTTTCTTAAACTTCATATAACACAGTTCTTCATTCTCATTTTCCAATTTCAAAGAGGACTCAGCTGAGAAATTTTGTGCTAAGAGAAATAAATTTTTTCCAGGATATTTTCATATGAAAAATTATGTGTAATTGAAAATAGAAAAATTTATGAAATTGTTTATTTGAATTTAAATGTGCAGTATAATATAATTTATTATCTATAT
>NC_068981.1:193231203-193239034 GCF_001194135.2 Octopus bimaculoides
ATATATATAAGGTGGTGAGCTGGCAGAATCACTACCATTCTGGGGAAAATACTTAGTGGCATTTCTTTTGACTTTACATTCTGAGTTTAAATGCCATCAAGATTGACTTGACTTTCTTCCTTTTGAGGTTGATAGAATAAGTACCAGTCAAACACTGGGGTTGGTATAATCAACTTACTCCTCCCCTGAAGCCACTGGCCTTATGCCAAGATTTGAAACCAAAGTAGTGAGCTGGCAGAATGGTTAGCATGCTGGGCAAAATGCTTAGCAACATTTTGTTGACTTTAACTGCCTCCAAGGTCAACTTTGCCTTTCATCCTTTCACCACACTACCAATGTCTAAAGGAAGGTCAGCTTACTTAGGCCAATATACTGCATGGCTCCAGTATCATCACAGACATTGCTATCAGATTGCCAAGAGCCTCACCAGATACCACAAGATATGCCTGGTCTTCTAATAGTTCTGCCCCTCTAACATTCTGGGTTTGTACTCTATCGATCAGCAAAGGATGCAAGGCGAAGTTAACCATAAGCAGGATTGAACTTAAACACAGAAAATTGGAACAAATATATTATCGCTCTACCCATCACCCTAAAGACTCTGCTATTTCATTGCCTTTGAAAGTAATGGAAAAGATTTATGGAGGGTATTACTTGCTGCTAGAAATAGCAGTCAAATAACCATCAAACCACACCCTGACATAGTTTAATGATGTCTATACTAACAAATAATACTCATGACATAGAAATTTGTTTAAGATGGCCATATGTGATTTGACAGGGGATTTGATTGCTATTTCTAGCAAATGGTAGTACGTTTTTGTAAATCTTCTATCCTAACTTTCAAAAGTAATAAATTAGTTGAATCAATAAGGTACTCGGTAGAGGGATGTGGCATTTGTTCCAGGTCTCTATTGTTTGAGCTGGAATTCTGTCATAGTCAACACTGTCTTTCATTCTTTTAAAGTCAATAAAGTGCCAGTATCACATAAAAAGCACCCAATACACTTTGAAAGTGGTTAGCATCAGGAAGGGCATACAGTCAAAGAAACCATGCCAAAACAGACAATTGTAACCCAGTGCAGCTCTCTGGCTTGTCTATTCCTGTCAAATCATCCAACACTTGCCAGCATGGAAAATGGACATTAAGTGATAATGATGGTGATGATGATGATGATGATGAGGTGCAAATTCAGGATGGTGGATTGAGGGAGCTGTTAGCAGATTGGATAAGATGGCTTGCAGCATTTGTTCCAGTTTTCTGTGTTGTGGCAGCAACTCTGATGACAAGATTGGTGCCATAAGAGATGCATGGAGGCTTTTCCTTGTATAAACACTGGAGGTGTGTAAAGGGGAGACTTGTATGTATGCTTCCCATACTTATGGTTCTCGGTTCAATCCCACTATCTGACACTTTTTCTTATAGCCTTGGGCTGACCAAAACCTTGTGAGTAGATTTGGAACTACACGGGAACTAAAATATATATTTATATATGTATGTGTGCGTGTGTGTGCATGTGTGCATGCACATGCACACTTGTGTATGTGCATGTCTTTGAGTCTGTGTTTGTTCTCCACCAACCCTTGAGGACTGGTGCTGGTGTATTTACATCCCCATAGCTTACCAGTTTGGTAAAAGTGACCAGTAGGATAAGTAGTTGCCTAAAAAATTATAAGTCCTGGTGTCAATTCATTTGACTAAAAATTCTTCAAGGTGATGCCCCAGCATGGCTGCAATCTAATGACTGAAGCAGGTACAAGATAAAAGACGCACAGACACATGGACAACAATGATCAACAGAAGCCTTCTGAACTTTCCTGCATTCAAGCCAGACCTCTAGTTTGAGTTTTAACTTCCTTTCTTCCTCCTACACATCATGAAATCTCTGAAAAGGCCCCGGGATGCTACCTTTCCCCCAACAGACTAAGCAATTAAATTAATAAAAGCAATGAAGGTAATACAGCATTGTGAAAAGCATTGGAGAATCAACAGATCAACATATTATAAAACCTTGCATTAATCCACACTATATCCTTTGTAGTATTTTAGGTGGAAATTAGATATCTGGAGTATTAAAGGATTAAATGACTAAATCATGAGACTAGATTTAGAGGAAATTAATCTATAAACAAACAAACAAAATCTCAATTTTCATTTTTACTTTGATGTTAATTTATATTAAATGTTAATTCGTCAAACTATTTCCTTGTGACATTTAGCCTCCACCACTTTAACTGTTTCTGTCATATAATAAAATAATCATCTCATCTGACCACTCTGGATTGGTCAGTAGGATAACAACAACTGATAGACCAAGTATCATGCTAATGGCAAGGATGATGATGATCATGACAGTAGGGGTAGTAGCAGTGGTGGCAGCGTTGGTGGTAGTGTTGGTGGTAGTGGTGGTGATAGTGATGTTGGTAGTTGTTTGAGTGTGGCTGCTGCTGTGGTTGCTGTTGCAGATGAATATTATTCTCAGGTTTGGTCTCTGCACTGGTTTGGTCATGTGATGCAGATGGATGAGGACAGTTGCATAAAGAAGAACCGATCACTTAAACTGAATGGAAGCTGTGGAAGAGAGCAACCCAGGAAGACACGAGACAAAGTATTCATAGCCAATTTCAAAACACTGAACCTTACAAAGGTGAAGAAGGACCGAGATATATGGTGCATTGCTGTACACAAGATCTACCCACTACAACAGAATTTGTCCATGAGAGCAGATAGGCAGAGCTGGTGCCATGGAAAAGCATATGGTGCCACATAAAAAGCACTGGTGATGGTGCCACATAAAAAGCACTGCTGATGGTGCCACATAAAAAGCACTGGTGATGGTGCTACATAAAAAGCACTGGTGATGGTGCCAGATAAAAAGCACTGGTGATTGTGCCACATAAAAAGCACTGGTGATTGTGCCACATAAAAAGCACTAGTGCTGGTGCCATGTAAAAAGCACTGGTGATGGTGTCACATAAAAAGCACTGGTGATGGTGCCACATAAAAAGCACTAGTGCTGGTGCCAGATAAAAAGCACCCAGTACACTCTGTAAAGTGGTTGGTGTTAGGAAGGGCATCCAGTTGTAGAAACCATGTCATCAAAACAGACAAATGGAGCCTGGTGTTGCTCCTAGCCTTGCCAACTCTTGCCAAACTGTCCCACCCATGCCAGCATGGAGAATGGACATTAAATGATGATGAGGATGACCCACACTTCTACTATCACCACCATCAATGTTGCTGTCAAATGAGCCACTACATGGTTGCTCAGTCTTTTAAAAATAGCAGCCAAACTTGATGAAGTCACATCTTATCAGCTTGAATAGGGAAGGACACAATGAACAATGCTAGAGAGAAGAACAGGGTTGTCATGGTCGGAACTGGAATGTCTTTCGTTATAAGTCTGCTCAATCGGGATTGACCAGGAGCTAAATAACAACAGCAAAGAGACAATGAAAGAGTTCCTACAAGGATGCTCAACTTGCTAGAAATAGCAACTGATTTATCTTCTACTCACACTCCACTGTCATGAAAAGTAAAGAACATATTCTTTTTTTTTTTCTACTCTAGGCACAAAGCCTGAAATTTTTTTTGGGGGGGGGGGTAGTCAATTAGATTGACACCAGTGCGAAACTGGTACTTAATTTATTGACTCCAAAAGGATGAAAGGCAAAATCGACCTTGGCAGAATTTGAACTCAGAACGCAAAGACAGATGAAATACTGCTAAGCATTTTGCCCGGCGTGCTAATGTTTCTTATTTCTTTACTACCCACAAAAGGCTACACACAGAGGGGACAAACAAGGACAGACAAATGGATTAAGTTGATTATATCGACCCCAGTGTGTAACTGGTACTTAATTTATCGACCCCGAAAAGATGAAAGGCAAAGTAGACCTCGGTGGAATTGGAACTCAGAACGTAACGGCAGACGAAATACCACCAAGCATTTCACTCAGCATGCTAACGTTTCTGCCAGCTCGCCGCCTGAAGTAAAGAACATATTGAACAAAAGTGTTTTAGATCCATATAAAGACAGGCTGATCAAAACTTGTCTGCCTGAACAACAATGAAACAACAACAACAAAAGTTATAATGACACAACTGATAGAAATACTTACCAAGTTCTTCATTCCCAACATCAATTTTATTGGTAACTTTTTCTGTTTTCTTTGTTGAATCAAAATCTTTGTCTTCAAAATTGGGAGATACAAGCAGCTCGAGAAACCGACTTTCAAAGTCTTCAGTTCTTATAGATTCTGTATCACTACATTCTTCAATTCTACCAATTTCTATGGATAAAAGTAATAAAAACAACTATTTTTGTTTATGTTATAAAAGTTTAGAAACTTTGAGAGACGCGAAATAATTTGGTTTTAACTATAGAAATAGATAAATGTATAAATAATAGCAGGCTGAATATTGACCAGACATGATTTTCATGGAGAACAAGAAATGAACAACATTTCGGCTATGATGGTAATGCTTGTTTGCAACCATCACATGATGTCATGACAAGGGTACATACACATAGATGTATACATGTATACATACATATGAGGGGATGCTGAAAAGTTCTGGCTTTGGGTCAAAGAAAATGCAGGAGGATAAGTTAATTATGATTTTATTCAGTATATTTCCCCCTCAGAATCACACACTTATTATAGCAGTCCTTCAGTTTTTCTAAGCCCTGTTAAAGAACTCAGAAGCTTGGGCCTCCAACCAGGCTTTTCACGATACCCTTAAAGTCAGAAACTTCACAGCACTTCCCATCATCATCATCATCATCATCATCATCATCATCATCATCATCATCATCATCGTTTAACGTCTGCTTTCCATGCTAGCATGGGTTGGACGATTTGACTGAGGACTGGTGAACCGGATGGCTGCACCAGGCTCCAATCTGATCTGGCAGAGTTTTTACAGCTGGATGCCCTTCCTAACGCCAACCACTCTGAGAGTGTAATGGGTGCTTTTTATGTGCCACCAGCACGAGGGCTAGTCAGGCAGTACTGGCAACGACACATGCACACATACATATGCACAGATATATACACATATGTGTGTGTATATATATATATATATATATATATATGCATATGTAACTATGTAATTATTCAGTTTTATTTTAAGATTTCCTGCCTATAGAGATAGAGCTGGTTTTTAACCTAGAACTAAGGCTTCTTCATTGGAGTTTCAACAACATAACAGGATATTTTTGTATGTTTGTTGTGAAACATTTTAAACAAATATTTGAATGAGCAGAACAACTATACAATAGAATTAGAGGAAAGGTAATGGTTGTAACTGGCCTTATGAATCTTAGGGCTTGAGACATCAATGTCCAGGGATTACTTCTTTTAAACTTATTTGCCTGATATACTTTTGATCCGAGATTTGTTTGATCAGGTTTCAATTGGTTTTAAGCAGCAACAACAACAATAGCAACTATTTTTCAGTGATCTTCAAGATATGGTATAAAGTTAAAACAATTTACCATTTACTGGTGCCAAATCATCTGCGTGAAGTCTGTATTTATTAACTGGCTTGTGTATAAATTTCATTTTCTCATAGACTCTACTGTCCAGTCCATACAACGGGGTCCTCTTTAAATGTTCAAGATAATAAGCTAGAAGCAAGAAATAAATGCAATCAGATGCAACCAAATACAATCCTGTAGTTGTGCATTTATATTGTAATTTACGCAATGGATTGTTAATTAATAGACAGGCATGAGCAAGACTAACAAACCACTCAAGTGTGCTATTGTGCTTTTGTCAGTTCATCTCCTATGAGATTGTCTTATCTTTTTATGACTTGATTAAAGACATATCTTTGTCAAAACAAAAATAGTACCAGCTCATTGTATATTTATCAAAATAATTTTTTTCTTATTTATTTATTCTTATATATGTGTGTTTTATGTATGATTAACTACACCTAGGTCCATTACCTATATAAAAAATGAACTGTATCCATTCCATGCCATTCCAAACTTTGAAACCCTGTATACAACCAGCTACAGGCAAATAATGAGATGCATTATTATCAGACCAAGCAAAACTGAGTTCTGAAAAGTTTCCTGGCAAGACACATCTGCACCAAAGGATACATCACAACCAGTTGTCGAAAATCTTGTGTGTGGGAGATGGTCCAAGATGGGTTGAAATGAATGTTATGATTAATAAAGTATCTTGTGGACTCCCTTTTCTCTTTCTCTCATTTGTTATACATATATATATATATATATATATATATATATATATATGTGAAATCGAAGTGAGCAACATTGTACGAGTTGGCAGAGCTCCTCCAGAAGCACTCTCTTCCTAATGATCTCCTTTCCAGCCCCAAAACAGCTGGGCTCTCTTACCACAGAGAAGACCTGGATGGAAAGCACTTGACAAACAAAAAAAGTCTATGTATGGGTATGTTGCCCGGAAGCTTGAAGAAAGCAGTAGCATTTACAAGAAGTACAACCTCTCTTGGACACAAGACCATTACACCACATTACACTTTGAAGGCTACATGTTTGCAATCCAGGAACAGGAAATTTCCACAAAGTACCTGGTGAACAAGAGAGACAGTAACGTTTTTATAATTCCAGGGTGCAACCACATGTGTAGGCTATGTCATGTTTCTGTGGAAGACATCATGCACGTGATTAGCAGCTGTCCTAAAATGTCATCACGGTACTACTTTCCTGAGTGGCATAATGTTGTTGCTAAAACAATTCACAATGCCATCCACAAAAAAGACTGTCCTGAAATAAACTTAGGAAATCCTTCTGTTATGGAATACATTTATAAACACCAACTCAAGGAATACTGGATATTCCCATCAAACTTCTGTCAAATGTAAACATAACAGGCTGAATATTGTTGTTTGGGACATTGGGACAAAGGTATGTATTGTCAAAGAGGTCAGCTGCCCTTCAGATATAAATATCTCTTTGAAAATCAAAGAAAAAGAGGATATCTATGGACAACTGTTTCGAAACCTCCAGCTTTTATATCCAGACTATGAATTCATATTCATACCGATAATAATCGGAGCACTAGGTTTTGTTAGTAAATGCTTAAAGCAGAATCTGGATAAACTGGGATTTTCTGAAAGAGAAACTGACTGGCTGATTCGTACATTACAAGTGAAATCTGTGAGTGGAACAGTAAAAATATGCAAGACTTTTCTCAAGTTCCAAATGTGTATTTTTCTGTGTTAACTACATCCCAAAGATGGAGCCTTGTATCTTTGTTGGAAACCAGCTCCCTCTTCAGTGGAAGATTTATAATAATTAAAAAATAGAAGAGACATATATACAAACAAAAATATCCCGTTGTTCATGTTGAAATTCTAGTGAAGGTTAAAAACTGGCTCTTCCTCTATTGGCAAGAAATTTTGAAATAAAACTGAACAATGAAATAAATACATACATACATGCATACATACATAGACACATACATAGATATAAATATATATATGTACACAAAGCAGTGTAAATCAGAACTGACATATATTTAAATATGACAAAGCCTTGCTGTGGGTGAACTAAACATTTACATACATCCTTTGTTCTCTCACAGTAAGGCTCTGTAGGATTTAAGTATATATATGCTTATCTGGGTGTTTGACTGTATACCTGCCTGTCTGTCTGTCTAAATATGTATGTATATATATCATGTATATATCTGTGTGTGCTTTTGTGTATATATATATATATATATATTGCATATATGGTAAAGAAATATACATATAGTATATATGGGCAGTGCATGTATGTGTGTATTATATACATATATATATATATATATATATATATATATATAT
>NC_068981.1:193239044-193240374 GCF_001194135.2 Octopus bimaculoides
ATATATATATATATATATATATATATATATATATATATATAGGTCAGTGCATAACAACAGAAGGGTTACATTAGATGTTATCCAACAGCAAAATATCTTTATGGGACTTCACTATCAAATTACATATTAGTTTCTTCTAAAATACGCACACACACATATATCTATGCATATATATAGCTTCATTATTCTTTAACTTTCTGCTCCACCCACCAGGTTTTGGTTTTTTGGTTTCTCTCTAAGAAAGACTATCTTTTAACTGAAATTCAACCATGAAATGCTGGAATTACTTGCATACTTTTACAGTGTCTTTTTGAAATTCAGTATGTTAAAGTTGTTTACATTTGTTTATTTATTGTTTCGTCTCTCAGAAATCCCTGATTTTCAAGACAATTTTTATAGCATTTTTAAACACAACCAACTTTACCAATGTATGTTTATGTATATATATATATATATATATATATATATATATATCTGTGCATGTTTGTATGTATATTTATGTGTGTGTGTGTGTGCATGTGTATGCGTATTTGTGTGTGCCCTTTCCATGACACTATGTGGGGGTTGGTGATGGGAATGGCATCTGACCATAGAAAATCTGCCTCAGTGAATTCTATCTGACCAAAACAAGCATGGAAAATTGGAAAAGCAATGATGAGGATGATGAGGATGACGACTAGGATAAGGATGATAGTTGCATGTCAGTCTATATCATCAGACAAGTATTTCATGCTTTTGTTACCATATTTCTGTTGAAATTCACTGCTATTACTTCAATTAATTTTGCAAATAATGAAGAATTTAGTAGAACAACTTTATCAATATTTAGATGATGCTTGGAGCATAAATTAACATGAAATTTCAATGAAAGGTTTCACTTTAAATCACTTCAAAACAGAAATTTAGACTCACAGAGACAGGTGCAGGTTCATGCTGATTAGTATTCAAAGGGTTAAAGAACTGAAAATATCTGTGACAATCTGCATTGCAACCCATGTCATAGCCTAGGTCGTAAGTTAGGTCAGAAACTATCTCATTAGTAATGATTAATAAGCAATGATTATGACAATACAATTACTTGGTTTGTTGTTACGTATTTCTTTAAATCTCTCGTCCATGTACAATGCCAAGAGTTTATGGCTGGGGCCAGGGCAGGACATTTCTGAGTTGTTTACTTTCCTTGTCACAGATACCAGGGTACCTGTTTAAAGAAAGGGTAAGAAAATAGGGGCAAATTTTAATTTTAAAGCCAAAATGATGAGTAAATATAAAATAATTTCTTTGAATCACACACACACACACACACACACACACACACACACACACACAC
>NC_068981.1:193240546-193241258 GCF_001194135.2 Octopus bimaculoides
ATGCATGCACACACACACACACATGCGCATGCACGCACGCACACACGCACGCACACACACACACGCACACACACACACACACACGTACACACTCCACTCTCACACACATCGTGGACTTTGTAGTCATTGACAACAGATGAGGGTTCTGCAATTTTTTGCTCAACAACCTGCACAGATGATTCAGTTCCAGAGATCAAATGTTTGTACTGTACTTTAACTCCCACACTCCATCAAATTGACATTTCCTGTATGTCATTTCAACATGCATAAACATATAGAGGCATTAGACAAAATAATGGAATCACCTTAAAATTTCAAACAAATTTATTTTAATATGAGTTAGGACTGCCTTTGGCAGTAATTACAGCTTGAGTTCTACGCGGTATGGACTCGTACAAAGTTTGAATTGTTTCCAAAGGGATTTTTGTCCATTCTTCAGCTAAAACAGTCTATAGTTCTTGTAGTAATGATGGTGGAGGATATTGACTCCTTTCTTTTTTTTCTAAAATACACCATAAATCATCATCATCATCATCATCGTCGTTTAACGTCCGCTTTCCATGCTAGCATGGGTTGGACGATTTGACTGAGGACTGGTGAAACCGGATGGCAACACCAGGCTCCAATCTAATTTGGCAGAGTTTCTACAGCTGGATGCCCTTCCTAACGCCAACCACTCAGAGAGTGTAGTGGGTGCTTTTACGTGTCACCC
>NC_068981.1:193241796-193254617 GCF_001194135.2 Octopus bimaculoides
AGGGTGTGGCACTTTTTCACGCAGCTATCCTCATCCATTCTCACCACATGTCCATACCAGCGCAATCGTCTCTCTTGCACACCACAACTGATGCTTCTAATGTTCAGCTTTTCTCTCAAGATACTTACACTCTGACGGGTATTCACATTGACATTACACATCCAACGGAGCATACTGGCATAAATATTCAATAATATTGAGATCTGGTGACTGTGGTCGCCACATAAGATGTTCATCTTCACTAGAATGTCCCTTGTGCCATTCAGTAACAACTGTAGCTGTGTGAATTGGTGCATTATCATCCTGAAAGATTGCGTTTCCCTCTGGAAACAGTTCCACAACCATAGGATGAATTTGATCAGATAAAATGCTTAAATAGTCTTAACTATTAATTCTGCCATAAAGGGAAACCATTGGGCAGCAGATTTCCAAGATATAGCCCCCCAGATCATCACAGATCCCCCTCCATGTTTAACAGTTGGAAGAAGGTAGTCTGGGTCAAATGCTTCTTTTGACTGTCTCTACAGGTATATTCAGCTGGTGGTCAAAAATAAGGTAAAGGATAAGTCGTCCAAGAAAATAACATTCTTCCACTGCTCTAGGGACCAATTCTGTAGATTTTTATCCCACTCTAAATGCTTTGCAACGTTTGTTTTTGAAAGTGGTGGTTTTCTGATTGCATCCCTTCCGTGAAATCTAGTAGTAAATTTGTGCAGCTCCCGGCAAAGAGTTTTTGTGGAAACTGGGTTCTCGGGGTGGTCATTAAGATCTGCAGTAATTTTGGGAGCTGTACTTTTTTGATCCATTCTAACAATTCGTATAAGAGTCCGGCAATCCCTATCTGAAAGTTTTGGTTTTCTTCCAGAGTTTTGTTTCAACGAGGAGGTTTTTCCCTCTTTCTCAAAGGCTGTCATTACTTTCAAAACAGTACTTCTTGATATACCAAACATTTTGCCAATTTTTGTTACGTTAGTGTCTACCATACGAGCACCAACAATTTGACCTCTTTGAATGTCTGATAGATATGTCATGTTAATGAATTTTAATTACCTTTTTCTGATGATATCTGAAAAGAAACAGCAATTTTAGCAAAACATGTTAAGCAACACTAATAATAAATCAAAAAACATAAAAATAAACAAGCTTTTGATGGTTTTATAAATATTTCAATATTATGATGCTATGATGATAGGTATTTCCATTATTTTGTCCAACCCCTGTATATACATACACTCATATAGGCAAACATATATATATGTATATATATATATATATATATATATATATATATATGTGTGTGTGTGTGTGTGTGTGTGTGTGTGTATGTATATTCTCTCAGAGTGGTTGGAGTTAGGAAGGGCATTCAGCTGTAGAAACATTGCCAGATCAGATAGGAGTCTGGCTTTCCAGACCTCAGTCAAACCGTCCAAGCCATGCCAGCATGGAAAATGGACATTAAACAATGATGACGATGATGATATATATATATGTATATGTATATATTTATTGCTATCTATCCATCTCAGTTTCTCTCTCCTTCTCTCTCTCTCTCTCTTCTGTATACACACAGACATACACAGATATACACACACATACACACACATATATGCATGTGCGCACACACACACACACACACACACACACACACACACACAACAGGCTTCCACACAGTTTGTGTCTATCATGTTAACTCACAGGTACTTTTTCAGCCTGGAGCACTCGTGAAAGACACTTATCCAAGGTGCTACAGCATGGGACACAATCCCAAATCACATGGCTGCTAAGTGAGCTTCTTAACCACTCAACTGTCCCTGATGATACCATATGAAAGGTAGAATACACACTGAATATATTTCTATTTCTTTATTGCCCACAGGGGGCTAAACATAGAGGGGACAGACAAGGACAGACAAAGGGATTAAGTTGATTACATCGACCCCAGTGCATAACTGGTACTTATTTAATCAACCCCGAAAGGATGAAAAGCAAAGTTGACCTCGGTGGAATTTGAACTCAGAACATAATGGCAGACAAAATACTGCTAAGCATTTCACCTGGCATGCTAACGATTCTGCCAGCTCGCCACTCTGAATATATAGTTCCATCAGGTGTATGCAAAATTAAATATGCAAATCAATACACTCAGGTGTGTCTATACTGTAATAAAGAAAGTTACTTATTAATTAATTTGGAACATGCAACTTTTACTAAAACAAAGCAATAGTTAAAGTCTCCACTGTGAAGAAAATTCTTTAAAATTGTAATTTTAGTATTTAAAAAAATTTTTTTTTATCAAACTGTGGTTTTGAAAATTTCAACTACAGAACACTAATTTTAATTCACAATTCACAACGAGATTATATTTTTTAGCTCTGCAAAATAGCATTCCCTCTTTATCTTTTCACTCTCTCTTACTCTTCATGATACTACATTCTACAGACATATCAGTAAAAACATTTTTCACATTATAAGTTCAATCCAGGCTCCTTTCATATTTGTTGGATGCTTTTGAAGAAAAAAAGCAGTTTTAATTCACTTACATCAGCCGTACCAAATATAAGCTTGTAGATATGATTATGTACAAGAATTAATATTCTGGAAAAATTTGAATTGAAAATATTCTACAGAAGAAAGATATTTTACTTGAATTTAATGTTTGTTTCTCAGATTCATTCTTTTGATTCTGTTCTGGATTGAAGAACTGTGTTAGATCACTGGGAGATTCCTGCAAAAAGAAGACAAAGAGATGGATGTAAAAATATGTGATGTTGATTTAATAAAGTGAATCAGACTTAAAGTTCTCATTTTGGCAAATTGATGCATTCCATCATGATTGAATTTATGTATTGTAAATCTGTTCCTGGAGAGACTGAGAATCTTGTACAGAAAACTTTACTTCTTAATGATACATCGAGTTCATCACCATCATCATCAGCAGCAGCAGCAACAGCAGCATTTTAACATCCCCTTGTTTGCATGGATTAAACAGAATTTATTAAGGCAGATTTTCTTCAATGAGATGTGCTTCTTGTTGCTAACCCTCATTTGTTTCTATGCAAGGGGATTTCTTCATGACTGGACATATTTGCATGGGAGATTGGAAATGAATGATACCATCCCTGCACATGCCACATTTACAATTCTAAGGCAATGACAAGTCAAAGAGGCATAGAGACATACACAGGTCATACACACACACACACGTACATACATAATACATACATGTGTGTGTATGTATATTGAGATTCTTTCAGTTTCCATCCACCAAATCTATTCACGAGACTTTGATCATGCTTGATTTACTGTAGAAGACATTTGCTCAAGGTGGTTCTTAAAAATGAGTAGCATCTATGAAGTGGTTAACATTAGGAAGGGCATCGAGCAGTAAAAACCATTGGCATACGATGTAGACTTTGGACCCACTACATACATCCTTCAAACTGTCCAGCCCATACAAATGTGGAAGGTAGACAACATAAGATGATGATGAGGATAATGATATATATATATGCGTGTGTGTGTGTGTGTGTATGTATATATACACAGACATGACAGAAGTAAATAGACACCCCATAAAACATCGTTTTGTGTTTGTTCTAATGTGTAAAGGTTTATATTTTTTTTATTAATTGACATTTTATGTTTCAAGTTCCTTATGTGACTGTTTAATCATGCCATGTACAAAAAAAGCCTTGGAACTGTCTGAATTTTAAAGAGGATGTATTGTGGGTCATTCTGAAGGTGGATATAGTCAGCATAAAATCTCAGAAAATCTTGGGATCCCACTTTCTACAGTTAATAGAGTGATTGTGCAATTCATCAGAGAGGGGAAGGAGTCCACATCGCCTCACTTAGATCAAGCAGGGCTCTCTGAGAGGACCCTTCTCTTTGCTAATAGAAGTATGGAGGATAATCCTTGTTGCAAGGCCTCTGACATAGCAGAACAAGTTGATGTCAGTCCCAAAACAGCTGTAAGGTATATCCACAAACTTGTTTACTATTGCAGAACAGCAAGAAGGAAGCCACTTCTTCAACTAGCCGACATCAAGTGGAGAAAAGATTGGGCCAGTGAGATGGTGGAGAGGCCACTAGCATTTTTGGACACTGTCATAGTCTCTGATGAGTCCAGATTTGCTGTTGCATTCTGGACCACTGTTGCATTCTAACAGTGGTCGATTGTGATCAAGAATTTGGTGTGAAAAGATTGCAGCCAACAATGAAACACAGCAGCTACTCTGTGATGGTCTGTGGAGCAGTTTGGAGCAATGGTTGATCAGAGCTGGTGGAGTGTGAGGGAAACATAAACTCAGATTGGATGCTCCTCTATGGCCGACAACCTTACAGAGTATAATGGGTGCTTTTTGTGTGGCACCAGTACTGGAGCATTTTTACATGGGGAAAAAATGAAATGATAGATACTTACAATGGTCTGGGTGTTGAAGGAGGTGGTGGTGGTGGTGGTGGTGGTAGTGGTGGCAGTGGTGGCGGTAGTCATATTTCTCACTGTAAATATTTACTATGGTTCTTGGTACTATTGTTTCATGGCTCTCTAAATAAACATAGATTGTAAATAAAGTTAGTTAATAAGATTCAGTAAACATGATATTTTAGGATATTTAAAATATTTGGGTGAAAGCCCTGAATCAAGAAAAGCCTTGTAAATGGATATGGTTGATGGAAACTGAAAGAAGCACATCATACATACATGCGTACATACATGCATACATACAAACATACATGCATACATACATACATACATACATGCATGCATACATACATACATACATACATACATACATATATACATACACGTACATACATACTCATACATTACAAGTGCAACCTGTGAGACTTTTCTCATGTTCTAAATGTGAATTTGTCTGTGTTAACCTACATCCCAAAGATGGAGCCTTGCATCTTTGTTGGAAACCTGCTCCCTCCTCAGCGGAAGATTTATAATAATTAAAAAATAGAAGAGACCCATACATACATACATACATACATACATACATACATACATACATGTGTGTGTGTGTCTGTATATCTATGTGTCTGTGTTTGTATGTGTGTGTGTGAGTGTGAATGAGCATATGTCTCTTTGTGTGCCTTTGTTGTAATACTCCGTGGTAGTTGTAAATGAGTGTTACTGTCATACAAGCAGTGTCATTCATTTCCAACATTTTGCATAAACATCTGGCCATGGAGAAATACACTTGGGAACAGATGAGTGTTAGTGACTGGAAAGGCATCCAGCTGTAGAAAAGTTGCCTCAACAAATTAAATATAAATTTAACACATTAAATTAACATGTAACATCTTCATCAATGCTGCCACTGAATTTAAGACGTTTATATCACTTATGAGGTATTCTATATTTTTCAGCTAGAGTGTAGTGGGGTTTCAAGGGGGTGGTACAAGCCTAACAATATGTGTTTTATAGTGAAAACAAAATTTCCATTCAAATGGCAATTACCGGACGATATCTGTTTGAGTCTGACCCTTTTAACTCGTAGTGGAAACATGACCTATGTCATAAATAGGCATGCAGATATTGTATAAATTTTATAATTGAAAAATTTACTACATTTTATACATGCGAGTATATCAGCCTGCGGGTGCAATAAAATCTGCTTGTGGGGGTTTCCCCACCCTTACATTAGATGATGGTGAGTATATAATATTGGGTTCTCATTAAATTCATTTGAATTTGCTTTTTTTTTTCAATTTATTTTAATCTTTATTTTCCATCAAAACTTTTTAACAAATCAGTCAATAATATATTCTCCTTCATTGTTCATGATTTTCTGTCTATGTTCCACAAGCTTGTTAATGCTTTGATGATAAAAATCACCAGGTCCTGATCTGAAGAATTCATTGAGTTACTTTTCAACGCCACACCATAGTTGAATGAAACATCTTGCAAGGTGTTGGAAGGCAATCAAAAATGATGATTATCTGAAGACACAGTATCAGGAGAATACGGTGAGTACAACAGAACTTCCTATTTGAGATAAAAAATAGCATTTTTGGTCAAATTTGTATTGTGGAGGGAGTGTTGTCATGTTGATGAAGTGTACCATATCACCAGTTGGGTCATTTCAGCAAGATTGCCTCGTTGCATAAGTTCATTTGCAGAATGTAAAGCAATGCATTGACTGCATCATTGATTTTAAGCATTTTGTAGTGAATTAGCCCTTCCCAATCCCACTAAATAGATCATTGTCTTGCATAGATGCAACTCTGTCTTGGCTCAAGGGATTGCTTGCATGTTGAGATTCAGCCATTCTTTCTTCTGCATCATATTGATTTAAAGATGCCAGTTGATATTGCCAGTAATGATGCTGTAAAGAAATCTCTGCATCTATGAGTAACCTTATGTCAAATTGACGTCATTGGAAGCTAGACTGGTGTTTGTCTTTTATGATCAAAGTGTGTGACACCCATACACTAAGTTTTTGGACCTTACCTGTCAAGTGAAGGTGATAGGCAACAGAATCATGAGAGCATCATATCTGCTGGGCCAGTTGGATTGGAGTGGATGAACTGAATCAATTAATCCTCATCAAATTCACCAGGTCAGCCAGAGTATGGAGAACCTGTG
Source organism: Octopus bimaculoides (assembly GCF_001194135.2). Taxonomy (NCBI): domain Eukaryota; kingdom Metazoa; phylum Mollusca; class Cephalopoda; order Octopoda; family Octopodidae; genus Octopus; species Octopus bimaculoides. The sequence goes on from NC_068981.1 coordinate 193,248,398, forward strand.
AGGTCAAATTTCCCCTCCTTGAAGCATGGAAACCATTTCCCTGCAGCTCTTTCAGTAATAGCACCTTCTTTGTGCACAGAACAAATGTGGTTTCGGCAGCTTTAGAAGCTTGATTTAAAGTGAAGAGAAACAAGTGTCAAAAATGCTCAGTTTGACACTCCATCCTCATATGTCTGAAAAGAGGTAAAATCTACTCAAATTTCAAAAACAATAAACAAAATTTGAAGATGAAGAACAGAGCCTCACAAACCTCATAAAACACTGATGAAATTATTTTTCATGTTAATACAAATAATATTGGAAAGAAATGAACAAATTTATCTGAGAACCCAATATATATTAGAATGGGGTTTTTTACATTATATATTAGCTAGATATAGTGTGTACATGTGCTATACTAAATAGGTAAAGTATGGTTATGTTGTACAATTTCAGGTAGATATACTTTAGGTATATCATATATTAGATATAAAGTGTATATTTCTTCTCTCCATATATATATCTGCCTTAGAGTGTACTTATTCAGATATATGAGATATATATATATATATATCACCCATGATAGTATGTAAGGCAGACGTTAAACAATGATGACGATAATAACTATAATTATATATTATTTACAGTATGGCAGTACAAATGGTGGTACTCCAGTATGGCCACAGCTCGTGAGCTGAAACTAGTTTCAGTTTCAATCCAATTCAATATATGCTCCATTTAAAGTGACTAAACCTAAACAATTGTTTAGATTTAGTTGCTTCAAATCGAATATATATTATTGTAAATAATATATGATTATAGTTATTATCAAAAAGGACCTATGTGTGTCACTATTCTCCATAATTTACAGCCTTCAGGTTTGTTTACAAATTTGTAAATATATATATACATATATATATATCATAGAAATGGGGAAGGCTGGTTAATGGGATTATCTTAGATTTCCCATCCATAAAGGGCTTACACCATAAAGCTAACTCATTTATGGACGGGAAACCTAAGGTAATCCCATAAACCGGCCTTCCCCATTTTTAATATATACTGCTCTACATCTTAGGGTGTGCTTCTTTCATATTTATGTTTTCTACAATCCTCTTCCTCCTCCTCATCATCATCATCGTCGTTGTCATCATCGTTTAACGCCCGCTTTCCATGCTGGCATGTGTTGGACGGTTTGACTGAGGACTAGCAAACCAGGAGGCTGCAGTAGGCTCCAGTCTGATCTGGCAATGTTTCCATAGCTGGATGCCCTTCCTAACACCAACCACTCCAAGAGTGTAGTGAGTGCTTTTTATGTGCCACCAGCACAGGAACCAGTCAGGTGGACCTGGCATTCATCACGTTTGGATAGTGCTTTTTACATGCTGCCAGCATGGGAGCTAGTCAGTGGGTATTGGCATCAGCCACATTCGGATGGTACTTTTTATGTGCCACCGGCGTGGGAGCCAAACAATATATATATATGTATATATTAAATAATAAGTGCATATATTGTTGTACTTCAGCTTGATATAGTCTGAGTATGTTGTATACAAGATAGATATGTACATTATTTACATTTGATGGATATTTGTCCTCTTCCTGTTTGTTGTTAACACAGCGTTTTGGCTGATATACCCTCCAGGCTTCATCAAGTGTCTTGGAAAAATTTCGAACCAGGTTCTCATTCCTAAGGTATTTATCGATGTTGTTGTTATTATTATTATTATTATTATTATTATTATTCAGGTCACTGCTTGGAATTGAACTTGGAATCTTGGGGTTAGTAGCCCGTGCTCTTAACCACTACGCCATATGCCTGTGGGCACCTGATGAAGGCTGGAAGGTATAGCAGCCGAAACATTGAGGACAAATATCCGTCAAATGTAAATAATGTACATAATTCCTCATATCTTAAATATAGAACTAGACAGATATGGCTGGGTTTAATGCTAGATAGGAGTGGGTGTATTATATAACCTTAGTTAACATAGTGTGGGTATCTTACCTTTCTTCCAATCAGTAGCAGTCCTTTATTCAAGTATATTATGGATAACGGTTTTATATAGTCTTGTAAGAAGTAAATGCTTAATTGTTACTGGCAAATATTGATTTCTGAATCATTGAATTCATTAACTGACATCATTAATATTCCAGCTGGTTGCTTTTGAGATATGGTGGTGGTGGTGAAGTTGATGGTGGATTGCCATCATTTAACAATGAGGATTTAGTTGTCAACTGATTTTGGTTAACTAAATTCTCTCCTCTTGAATTAGCATGTAAGTGGTTGAGTATTCCAACAGAGAATCAGCATGACACAGTGTGTAAGGAGGTCATACCTCTTGAATTACAAGTACACTCCAATCAGTGAGCGTCTCTACATTTTCCATCTTCCTCTTTTACTCACAGTGTATGGATCAACCCTACATTATAGAAAATTACATTTGCTTAAAACACCATGCAGTGGGATTGAACCAGTGACTTTATGGAATTTTTAAATATGATTTTGTCTCAAATAAGGCTTGAGGCCTTTGTAGAGTAGAAGACTAGGAATAATGAAAAGAAGGGACCTACAAACTGAAAAAATGTTGATTGACAGAAAGCTTAACCCTTTAGAATTCCCATTATTCTGTCAAATGTAATGTTTATTTATTCACAATCATCATCATCATCATCATCATCATCATCATCATCATTTAACGTCCATTGTCCATGCTGCTATGGGTTGGATGGCTTGATTGGGCTGGCATGCTGGCTTCATTTCTCTCAAGCCTACGCATGGCCTTGGCTGTCACAGCCCATGTTTCCCTGCCATGCAGCAGGAAGAATATTTTGGAAGAATGCTAAAGTGTTAAAGGACTGAATATCAAAGTCAAGAGGAAAATAAAATGATGGTAGTGAGTTTCAGAGAGAAGCCATTTCAAGAAAGAAGTTAAGTTATTAGAATAAAAGGGATGATGACAAACAGGAAGCCATTTGGTCATATTGTGCATACTTTCAGGTGTAAAAGTCTTTGCATATATTGTCCAAGAGATAATAGAACTGATAATCAAAGTTGGTCCTCTCTTGATGATGTTCAACATCGAGTCACCCATAACCTTGCTGACCCACATCCAAAGTTGTGGCTATCTTATGCTTTAAGGGTATGTTAGACTACATTATCCACTTCATCTTTTCCTTATTTCAAATGGTAGGGTGTTATTTGAGGTAGATGTGGCTTCTATTTCTAGCAGACCAAGCAGCCAATGAGAGGCTCTCACATTGGCTCCTTTGATGGGAATGGTGAAACTTGTTGATACATATCTCAAATTTAATCTATTTAGCTTCACAACTGTTTGGATAAACAATTATAATTAATTGACGAAATAGAGAAATATCCTGACAGCAGATCTATTTTGAATTTGCTGGGGAGATGTTGCGGAGGTGATGAGGATTAAGACTTGTCAATGATCTCAGTTTCATATCATTAATTTAACAGTTATGTCACCCTTTGTAAACAAAAGACCAGAACTACTTTAGAGCAACTTTGATCTTTCATAGCTAACTGTCAAATATTAGGACATAGAACGGGTAATACAACAGGATGTATGGAGTGTTATATAAATCTGAATAATTCTTTGTAAGTTTTGATACAAGGTGAGCAATTTCAAGGGTAGAGGAAGTTGATTACTTTGACCCCAGTGTTCAACTGGTACTTCCTAAAAGAAAGGGCACAAAAAAAGGGATAAATTTCAATTTTAAAGCCAAAATACTGAGTAAATATTAAACACAAGGAATGTACAAAAAATAGACTCCCTCAAATGTCAGTGGGGATCCTTAGAAGTAGTAGACAGTTTCTGTTAATTAGGTGACCTAGTTAGCAGTGGTGGAGGTTGTTCCAAAAGCATAGCCGCTAGAATAAGAATAGGCTGGGCAAAGTTAAGAGAGCTACTTCCTCTGTTAATAATGAAGTACCTCTCCCTTAGAGTGAAAGGCAGATTGTATGATTCCTATGTACGAACAGTTATGCTACACGGCAGTGGAACATGGTTTGTGACTGCTGAGGACATGTGAAGGTTTGAAAGAAATGAAGCCAGTATGCACTGGTGGATGGGTAATGTCAGTGTGTATATACAACAAAGTGTAAGGGATTTGAGAGAAAAACTGGGTATACGAGGCATCAGATGTAGTGTGCAAGAGAGAAGACTGCGTTGATATGGTCACATAACATGTATGAATGGAAACTGTTGCATCAAAAGGTGCCAATCTCTAATTGTGGAGGGAGCATGTGGAAGGGGTAGACCCAGGAAGACATGCAACGAAGTGGTGAGAATGGATCTTTGGATGTTGGGCCTCACAGAGGGGATGACAAGGGACCGAGACATCTGGTTGAGAAGACACATCAAACTAAATATGTGGTCGTCCTTGCATAGATGCATGCCCCCTGCATCCCTCTTCAGCTGATCATTTCTAATCTTGCAGGCTCATGGGTACCATGTAAAAAGCACCCATGCAGGTGCTATGTAAAAGTACCCAGTACACTCTGTAAAATAGTTTGCTTTAGTAAGGGCATTCAGCCATAAAAACTATGCCAAAACAGACACGGGGCCTGGATAGCTCCTGTCAAACTGTCCAACCCATACTAGCATGGAAAACACATTAAATGATGATGTTTGTGTTGGCAATGGAGATCATCCTGAAGGCAGCATTGGGATGGTCAGCTCCAATAGAACTTTGACAGGGATTTCAGATGTCACCTCTAAAAGCCTTCATGGACAACACTATAATCCTTTCTACAAAGGAGGAAACATGCAGGATGATAAAAGAGTTGGATGAAGTAGTTGCATCTTCTAGAATGTGGTTCAAGCCAACAAAATACCAGATCCTCTCTCAAGGGAAAGAGTTATGTTCCCTGTAGCCAACCAAAATATTCTTACTACCAATAAGAGAATCTCTAAGGAGATGTAGAACTTTGTATACATAGTTAAGCATAAAAATGTAGCATCCTTTAAAAAGGATAGAATTTATTTACTGAGTGACATCATCTACATGAAATATAATAGTTAAGTTAGTGTCAACATATTTAATGTAGTAAGTAACGAGATATCTAATTAGAAGCACTTGTATGTAAGAACAAGATAGAATAAGATGAATGACCAGGTAATGTTGTGGGACTTATTGTGAAGCACAACAATATGGCTGCAGTATTAAGGTGTCAACTTCAAGCCAAGGGATGATAAAAATGATGTTAAGGATTATAAGATAAAATGTGATTGCATAAATAGGTAAACCTCTTTAAATAAACAGTTTGATGAGATCAGATGTTTTTTTCCATTTAATCTCATTTGATTAAGATCTCAACTACTAATTTGTGTGGGGCATGTTTAATGATACACACGATTCTCAATCAATAATGTCTAACTAAAGGAGGCTGGAAAATTAAAAGATAATGAATATGTTTAATTGCTAACACAATAATCTAAAAAAAATTGATATTCTTAGTCATAATGAGAAGAAATGTCATCGCAAATAGCACCTTCAATAACAACAAAGAAAAAGCATGTTTGAACAGAGAATAAGTGAACATATTTGAAAAGGAGACCCAAAAGATATTCTATGGCTTCATTTATAACTTAAAGAATTACATCTTGATGATGTTAGTGACTAACTATGGTAGTTCATGGCTTAATGAATTACTTTTTCATGATGGTAACCTTTTGCTTCTTTCTTCAGGTTTATATTTGTTTGGTGTTTAGGGTATTGCACTCACGATTGCTAGAACATGGTTGGCGGGTTGTGTTCTTGAGCAAAACACTTCAATTCATGTTGTTCCAGTTCACTCTGCTGTCAATGGGGTAACCCTGCAATGGAATAGTCTTCTGATCGGGGATGGGGGGAACAATGACCTGCTCACCAGGCCAGTGGGGTGGCATCATTCGAAAGCTAAAACAATGTGAAGTACATTGTGACTAGCAATGTATGATGACATATGATAGTCTGGTCGATACTGTAGTACGGTGATATTGGTATAATGAAAGTTGCTAGAATAATGATGAAGTATTTGGATAATAAACATACTACATTAAGTGGTCTAACATCACCACTGCCATCAACCCCCACCACCACCACCATCACTGTTGTAAAGACCCCCTTCGTTCAGCCTCCTGGCATACCAGTCCTCAGTCAAACCATTCAACCCATGTCAGCATGGAAAGCAGACGTTAAACGATGATGATGATGATGATATATATATATATATATA
>NC_068981.1:193254717-193261085 GCF_001194135.2 Octopus bimaculoides
ATATATGTATATATATATATTAACACACAAACATATATATGTATATGTATATATACATACATAGAGGAAGGGAGAGAGAGATGAGGGACACTGCTTGATTGATTTGTAGACAGATAGATGCAGATTGATAGACTATGACTGAAGAAGCTGTACAACTCTATTATATAAGAATACCTTTACTTCACTGTTGGACACTTCCCTCTGCGTGGCCAAACACCCACCATCACTAGACCTCCTCCTTCTCAACCTTCTACTCTAGCTCCTCCTTTTCTTTGCATGTTTGTTCACATATATTTCTCTTTTCCTAATTGTTCCCTGCACTTTGACTCGCAACTCACAGCAAAATGAAACTACAAATTAAACTGTAGCACTCTTCAACAACAAAGTCAATAATAGGCTTTGCTTTGTTTTCTGTCATTTTGTGTGTGTGTGTGTGTGTGTGTGTGTGTGTGTGTGTGCATGCATGTCTGTGTGTTTGCTCCACCCCACTCAGACCACCCCACTCAGCCTCCACTGCTTGCTTGTGCTGCTGGAATCTACCCACTTGATCTATGTCGAATGCAATAAATTATTAGCATTGTTGAAATTAGTACATTTCCAGGACAGTCATTACAAATAAATAAATAAGTAAATAAATATAAAAAAAACACCCCAAAATAGTCTGAGCAATTTTTAGCTGAGAAAATTACTAATTTTAGATGTCTGAGAACTTTAGGCAAATGATGTATCAGAACTGAGTTTTTCTCAATTGCTGCTTCAAAGTTTTTTTCCCCCTCCTTTTTTTTTTAATTGTCCTTAATTAGAGGGTTAGTCAAACGCACTGTTAAAACATATATGTCAATCAGCAGCTAACATAACTGACTGATCTTACACTGTCTGGTAGCAAAAGAGACAAATGTATCTGTTCATAAGATTTAAATCTGCAACAGAGACTTGTTGTTTTGTGGTATCTGAGGAGTTGATATGATTAATTAACAACCTAACCCTCCCAAAGTACAACAATATCTGTGGCAACACATAATTTCACATCATTAAATAAATACGAAAATATTATGATGATGATGATGGTGGTGGTGGGGGTGGTCGTGACGACGATGATGATGACGATGATGATGACGATGATGATGACAATGATGATGACACTAATGATAACGAGTGAAAAAAATCCCCATCTGACTCACAAATAGTTAAGAAGGACGGTGAAAAAAATAGACATTTACAATCCTCTTAAGTATGAAATAGTCCATTTACAATCCTCTAAGTATGAAAAAAAAGTGAAAACTGTACCAACTATTGTTTGGGGCTTTAAGAACAGTATCAAAAGATAGTGAGAGGAACATAAAGGAAATGGGAATAGAGTGTCTGGCAGAGCTGTTGCAAAAAGTCTTCCTTCCTGGCATAGCCAGAATCATCAGGAAATATTAATTGAAGAGAACAAATAGCATGCATGGTGCAGCAGGCTGCAGGTAGCAAATCTGCTACTTGTGCAAGACTCCAGAGTTCCAACGAAACCTCATTTTAAAAAGAAATACAGTAATAATAATTATTATTATAATAATATCAAAATTAAAAGAAGAGTGCCATTGTTATCTAGTGAACAATATTTCGACATCTTGTGTTGAAGACACAAAAGATGTCGAAATATCCACAAAAGTCTCAGAAAAATTGTCAAAGTCTGTACAAAGACTTAAAGACAGAAATAAACTGGATGTGGGCCATGAACACTGAAAATTACTTATCAGTGTTCTGAGGGTCATGAAAAAAAAGACTAAACAAATTCACTGACAAACTGCCTGCTTGCATCAACATCCATAAGCTTAGAAATATCAGCTTCCTTGGGACAGCCAACGTTCTCAGAAGAGTGCTCTCCATTAAATAGTAACAGCAATATCATTGGACTTGCTAGGACCATGAATTGGATCCAGGCATTATAAGGAAGGAACAGCAACAGGAATCAGTAAATATCAATAATGATGATGATGATGACAATGATAATAAAACCATCTCAAAAATGTAGTACCTAAGAATATCAACTGTACCTGTAATCATCAGAGTTTTGGGGACAATACCTAAAAGTGCTCTTAAACATTATTACCAAATATCAGGAAACTGCAAGGCATCAGAGCTATAAAAAATTGTTCTCATGGGTACTGCCCACATCCTAAGAAAAACACTGTCAACTTGAAAACACTTGATTCTCTTAAAACTGAAGTGTTACAAATTTAACAGAATCTTAGTTCTCAGATTCTGGCCTTCTTCACATGTTCTATGTCATTGCTAATCATAAATAACACATAAAGTAGAACGTCTGACACCTGAAGTTACTATAGCAACAGTCCGGATACTTATTGATCAGACCATGTATTTATGCATCAGTGTTTATGCCCCCCCCCCACTACCATTGCTTGACAACCGCTGTTGGTGTGTTTACTTCCCCGTAACTTAGCAGCTTGGCAAAAGTGCCAGTTACATGACACTGGCATTAGCCATGACTGTGATTTTACTTGGCTTGATGGGTCTTCTCAAGCATGACATATCGCTAAAGGTCATCAACTGAGGCCCAACATTTGAAGATCATGCTGCACCACCTTATCTCATGTCTTCCTGAGTCTACCTCTTCCACAGGTTCCCTCCACAGTTAGAGATCAGCTCTTTTTCACACAGCGGTCCTCATTCATATGCATCACATGACCATATGAGCACAGTCATCTCTCCTGCACACCACATCTGATGCCTCTTATGCCCAACTTTTCTCTTAATATGCTTACACTCTGTTGCGCATGCACACTGACATTGCACATCAAGCAGAGCATACTAGCTTCATTTCTTTCAAGCCTTTGCATATCCTCAGTGGTCACAGCACATGTTTTACTGCCGTGTAGCATGGCTATTCACACACAAGCATTGTAAAATCTGTCTTTCACGTTGAGGGAGAGGCCCTTTGTCATCAACAGAGGTAGGAGCTCTCTGAACTTTGCCCAGCTTATTCTTATTCTAGCAGCTACACTGAAAGTGTATGAGCCACACACAAGTGTACGAGTGGGTCAGATGTTTCCAAGATGGCCGAAAATATGTTGATACTGACGAATGTTCTCAAAGACCTGTAACCAGCAGAACTGAGAAAAATATCATGTGCATGCAGTTGTGAGGGGAAATCATCGAATCACCATCCATGGGTTAACAGAAGATGTGTATATTAGTTACGGTTCAGTCCATTATCATTGAAGATTTGGGTATGAGACGCATGTCTGCTAAGTTTGAGCCAAAACTGCTTTCACCTGACCAAAAAGACACTTGGGTTTCAATTGCACAAAATCTCCTTGATTGTGTCGAGAACAATGAAAACTTTTTGAAAATTTTGCTTAGGCCTCTGAGCAGGTATTGCCAAGCTTTTGACAAAATTTAATACAGATTCTCTGCTCAACTTTCCCGGTCATGGTCAATGCAATAATCACACACTACATACCTTCCTTCCAAGCACTGCTGTAAACAGTGGAAGCAAGCTGGAATGTTAAAACTTAGTGCGCATGCACAATAGAGTTCAAGGTCAATTTGTGCTAAGCAGATTCACTCTCTGTGCTTTAGCTTCGTTACTATAGCAACAATCCGGATACTCATTGATCAGACCATGTATTTATGCATCTGTGTTTATGCCCCCCTCCACCATTGCTTGACAACTGTTGTTGGTGTGTTTACTTCCTCGTAACTTAGCAGTTTGGCAAAACACACTGATAGAATAAGTACTAGGCTTACAAAGAGTAAGTCCTGGAGTCAGTTTGTCCAACTAAAGGCAGTGCTCCAGCATGGCTGTAGTCAAATGACTGAAACAAGTAAAAGAATAAAAGAATGTGTATGTATGTGCACATACATGCACGCACGCACACACACACACACACACACGTAAATAAATATTTACCCTTTAATTTATTAACCAAGTGCTCTGTTTGCTGATAGTCACTTAGCTTCATTACAGGCCCTTACAATTGTCAAGAGCATTTCTAAGTAAATATATCTTGCGGTTAGATATTCTTTTAGTGATAAGATCTTTCATTGACAGTTTACTTTATTAATGCTTATTGCTTCCTATGACTATTTACTCACAACATGTGTCTGATACATAATTACACATACATACATATCAACTTCATTGTCGTTGTCGTCATTGCTGTCATCGCTGTCACCATCGCCGTGGTTATCGTCATTGTTTTAACATCCTTTTTTGCGTGTGTGCATGTGTCAGATGGAATTTGTTGAGGTAGATTTTCTATGACTGAACACTATTTCTCCCATGAGTCCTCACCTATTTCCAAACTGAGGAAATAATTCCTTTTGGCCAGACATGTTTTCACAGAAGACTGGGAACGAATAACATCGCTTATATGATGGTGAATGTTCTTATGACTATCAGGCAATGTCAAGACAAGGAAAAACAAACACACACACACACATGCACACACACACACAAGTACATACATGTGCACACACATACACACACAAATGCATGTATTATGTACATGTATATATATAAGGACATGCTTTCTTAAGACTCCATCCACCAAATCCACTAACAAGGCATTGGACACTTGCCCAAAGTGCCACACAGAGGACTGAATTTGAAACCATGTAGATCAGAAGTGAATTTCTTAACTACACAGCCATGCTTGTACCTGTAGCCATCATCATCATCATCATCATCGTTTAATGTTCGTTTTCCATGCTGGCATGGGTTGGATGGTTCCACTGGGGTCTGGGAAGCCAGGAGGCTGCACCAAGCTCCAATCTGATCTGGCAGTGTTTCTACAGCTGGATGCCATTCCTAATGCCAACCACTCCGAGGGTGTAGTAGGTGCTTTTTACATGCCACCGGCACAGGGGATACATATACATATATATAAAATATTGTTTTTCTTTGGTTTTGAAAATTTTTTTTTTTTTATACAATTGTTTGGAAGTGCTCAGGTCAAACTGGAGATGCCAGACATTATATAAGTTGGTTTAAGAAGAGACAAAATTTAGATAATCATTCTATTTACATCAACATCATAAATACATATAACACAAAATTACAGCAAGACAAGGAACATATCAATATATTATTTAAAATACAAATAAGAAATACATGAGGTAAAAATATACATGAAAAGGATGAATAAATAAAGGGTGATATATCGATTAAATATCATATTAAATTTAGGATTAAAAAACGTTGAATTAAGGGTTAAAAGTTGTAAGATACACCAGTAGTAGTGAGAAATCCTAATGATGGATTTAAAAGTTTAGAGGAGTTCTGAAGAAATGTTTATAGAGGGTTATAACGTCAATATGAAGCAATTCCACAGACGTTTATGGAGTCCATTAGTCAACAAAGAATGAATCCTTTAGTTTCATACTGACAATGTCTCCTTCATCAGGAATAAGTAAATAGATAAATATGTTTTCTCTTACATGTCTTCAAACTTAAATATCTATCTATGTATTCCTGATGAAGGGGACATTGTCAGTATGAAACTAAATGATTCATTCTTTGTTGGCTAATGGACTCCAGAAAACGTCTGTCAAATTGCTTCATTTTGACATTATAACCCTCTATAAACATTTCTTCAGAACTCCTCTAAACTTTTAAATCCATCATTAGGATTTCTCACTACCGCTGATGTAGGACTCAAAGCAGAGACTAAAGGATTTTTAATTGCAGCACAAGACCAAAGCCTCCCCACCAGAAATTACCAAAAGCATAATGAAAAGAAACATAACAAGTAACTGCAGAATATGTGGTGATGGACAACAAACAATAGATCATATCTCTGGTTGTCCAGTCCTGGCTGAAACAAGTAAAAAAGTAAAAGAGTATGAATATATATAGGTGCAGGAGTGGCTGGGTGGTAAGAAGCTTGCTTCCCAACCACATGGTTCCGGGTTCAGTCCCACTGTGTAGCACCTTGAGCAAGTGTCTTCTACTATAGCCTTGGGCCAGCCAAGGCCTTGTGAGTGTATTTGGTAGATGGATACTAAAAGAAGCCCATCCTGTATATATATATATATATATATATATATATATATATATATTTGTATGTATGTATATATTAGTATGTCTGATTTTTCTCCTCACCATCATTTGACAACCAATGTTGGTGTGTTTACATTCCTGTAATTTAGCAGTTTGCCAAAAGCAACTCATAGAATAATTACCTAGGCTTACAAAGAATAAATCTCAGGGTTGATTTGTTCAACTAAAGGCGGTGCTTCAGCATGACCACAGTCAAATGACGAACAAGTAAAAGAATAAATAGATATGTATATATATGTGTGTGTGGATGCGGGCATGTGTGTGTGTGTGTCTGTGTCTGTGTGTGTATGTATATATATAT
>NC_068981.1:193261113-193266943 GCF_001194135.2 Octopus bimaculoides
ATATATATATATATATATATACACACATACATATATGTATGTATATAAAACCATCTCTTTCCACACCATCAAAAGCTTTCATAAAATCAGACATGGCAAAATGGGGATTTACTATCGATAGGCATTTTTCTAAATTTGTTGCTTGGTCTCCAAGACACAAGAAATCCACATCCGCATTCAAGAAGAATTTGCTCAAATACATTTTTTTTGTTTTGTAGTTATTTAGCAGAATTTTTCATATCATAGAAAAGAAATTCTGTAAGAATTTCTAGTCCTACTGACTCTCCATCCTCTTGTAAATGCTAATTATCTGTTCATCTTTGAAGTGTTATAGAAGATTATTGCATTGCCAAAATTTGTTTCCACCACATTTATAGACTTTATCAGGAATGCTCTGAAATTCAGGAGCTTTCCCTGGTTTTGTTTTGTGAATGGCAGCTTCTAGTTCTTCCATATTCAGCAGTAATTCCAAATTGCTATCTTTTGGAGACTGATGAACATATTCTAGAGTCACACTTAGAATTGGTAAAAAAGTGAAAAATGGAACAAAACCACTTCTGTAATCTTCTGCTACCACAGTATTTGCAATAATCTTTTGAAACCACAAACAATAAACAACTCACCAAATTCTAACACACTGTGATTGTGTGTGTGTGTGTGAAAATATTTAATCCATAAACATTGATCTGACCAAACATTTGGCTAATCAGGATAAGTCATAAGTGGAACAGAATATATTTTGTTGGACTAATGATTATGAACTGAATATTTTATTCCGTATCAATCTTACTGTTGAGTACTTCATTCATGGCTTCTTTTTGAACTTGATACATCTTGGAATAATATATATAAAAACATTATTACTGTTAAAAACAGTAATAAGGAGGTGGTTAGTCATCACCATCATCTAACATTCGTTTTCCATGCTGGCATGAGTTAGATGATTTGACAGAAGCTGGTAAGGCCAGGAGCTACATTAGGCTCCATTGTCTGTTTTGGCTTGGTTTCTATAGCTGGATGCCCTTCCTAATGCCAACCACTTTACAGAGTGTCCGGCACCAGCACTGGTGTTTTTATGTGGCACCAACACCAACAGGGTCACTGAGTAATTTGCTAGACAAAAACTCCCTCAGCTTGGAGGTGAGAGTAGGAGTGTGTGGGGGTAGCTTTATGCCAGTTGATGAGGTACAGAGAGAGAGAGAGAGAGAGGGAGTATGGTGTCCTGCTGTAAAGTAGATACAAGAATATTCCAGTTGAAAAAGAAAGGAAGGGAGGTGGGTTAGAGAGCAAGATAAAGAGAGGGGTTGAGTCAGTGAATATATATATAGATTCCCCTCTAATGATCAGTCCTTGTCGTGGAGGAGGGGCTTGTGTGAACCAATGACTCAGAGTAATGCCTTTGGGAGTTCTAAACTCCTTCTAGGGTCACCCTTGGCAGCAAGGTTGAGGATGAGAATCCAGAGTAAGTGTGAACCCCCCCACCACCACCACCAAAGACCCCAACAGTGGAACAAGTGGATGATGATTACAACAGATCCCCATGCTCGAACCAGTGGATGAAGAGGGTTATGCATGATGGACATGCTACAGAAGGTACCACCGAAAACTATAATTGGGTGAATGACAGTCCATTACAGTTTCATAACTGGTTCCTACATGTCTCATTCTTTATGTGTCACAGAGGAAGGTCATGAAATCAAGTGTGTGGGTCATTTCCTAGCAAGTTGAGGTCTACATTTAAACAAATCCCTTGACACTTCTACATTGATCATGACAATATATTTAATATTTGTGATTAAATATGATATGGATTGTGCAAACAGGGAACTGAGGTGCTGCTGCAATTCTATCAGCTCTTCAAATACAACAATTATTTTGACCAGAATCTGACATTTAAGAAGGAATATTAAATCACTATTCAGTTGGCATTACATTACATATCCTAATTTAGTGAATGGATGAAATAATAATTACAGAAAACAGGAAGCCCAATGGAAAACTAAAACCTTTTAATATAACAAAGAAGTACATGGTGCAAAAAATACAATTGAACTCTTTCTGAATCTACTCATAGATTACTGATTACAATTTCCAGATATTACAACTTACCCACCCCACTCCATCTTCTGCTTCTTAATTCCTTCCTCCTTTTTGTTTTCTTTTTCTTTGTTTCCTTGGTGAGGTAGTTATGGGTTTTTTCCTGATGATTTGATTTTTTATACTTTTAATGTTTTTTTTTTTATATTTCCAGACATCAAATCTTGGCCACTCTTTCTTCTTTTACCATTGTCTTCTCTTCAATATCCTGTTTAAGGTCTTGCAGGAATTCATCTTTGTAATCTTATATGTTTTTATTATTAGTGTTGATGCTGCCAAGGCATGAAATGATGGAAATCGGAAGAAAACAAAAGAATCAAAGAATTATTATGTGAATGTTTTCAAAGATTTTCATTAAACATTTGCAGAAGGTCTGGAAATAGTTTAGTGTTTGTTAGTATTTATGGATGTTTGTAGAATCATACATTCTTTTATTTATATTGCATTATAGTAGTAAGCAAGAGTCATCATCATCTAATTTTGATTTCCAATCATGTGAGAAAACATGCCTGGTCATGGGGAAATATTACCTTAATTGGAAATAGGGGAGAGCTCGTGACTTGAAGGGCATCCAACTGTAGAAATCCACCTCAGTAAATGCCATCTGATCCATATGAGCTTGGAAGAATGGATGTTAAAACTAGGATGACATGACCTTTTCACCCCCTCCTTAACCTTCCTTTTTGCAGTGCCATCTTCATGCAACCAAACTTGCTTACACCAAAATGCAACCAGCTCTTATAACCAAACTTGCTTGCATAAAATCTGCTCTGACTTAATGAGCAGACATTATCCATTCTTTATTCTTTTAACCTAGACCAGTGTCGTATAACCAGTCCCAGCCCACTCCAAAGCACCTTGGATTGTAGGGCGACATGCTGTGCTTGAGGAGACCTATTGAGTCAAGTACATCAAAACCAAAATCAAATGGAAATTGTAGTTGTGATTCCCGTGCCGGTGGCACGTAAAAAGCACCATCCAAACGTGGCTGATGCCAGTGCCACCTCGACTGGCTTCTGTGCTGGTGGCACATAAAAAACACCAACTGATCGTGGTCGTTGCCACCCTCCTCTGGCCCCTGTGCTGGTGTCACGTAAAAAGCACCTACTACACTCTCAGAGTGGTTGGCGTTAGGAAGGGCATCCAACTGTAGAAACATTGCCAGATCAGACTGGAGCCTAGTTGAACTGTCCAACACATGCCAGCATGGAAAACGAACATTAAACGATGATGATGATGATGATGTTCAAACCCAAAGGTTGTGACCTTGTCGGGGCACTGCCATTTAAGGTGTTGCTTACAGCCCCTAGGCTTCCCGAATGCTCACCTGTTTCAGCGCTAACTAAGCTTGATGTTGCTTCACTTAGGTGATTGGAAGAGAACTATTGTATGAAATGTCATGATTACAAACTTTTCTCTTTCAGCATCATAAAACATAGCCTTCAACACCCGACATAAAACCACTTTCTCCTCCCTCAAATTCATTCCCCTTCAGTCAATGGGGTGTTTCCCTTTCTTTACTTTGTCTAGCAAGTTACTTAGTGACCTCACTGGAGCAAGTGTCATGAGAAAAGCATCCAGCACTCACTGTAAAGTGATTGGTGTTAGGAAGGACATCCAACCATAGTAACCAACCAAAACTGGGACCATGCTGCAGCTCGGTGGTTCATCAGACCCTCTCAAACTGTCCAATCCATATCGACATGGGAAACAGATATTAAATGATGATAATGATGAATCCCTGCACTTGTCCAGGAAAGTATTGCTCCTCACCTTAAACATAGACAACTTGCAACTAGAACCCCAACAATCACTTCAAATGCAAGGTCTCACTATCGTTGAGGATGACAATAAAACTGACAATAAAAAACTCTTCCAAGTGGAATTTTATATCCTTTTCATAATTGAAGGTCAGTTCATTCAATGAATTTTGAAGAGACCAAATCAGATGAATATCTGAAGGCACAAGGTCAGATGAATATGGAGGGTGCAGCAAAACTTCCCAGCCAAGTCCCTGTAACTTCTGCCATGTCTACAAAGAAGCATATGATCTGGTATTGTTGGGATGAAACACAATGCCCAAATGATTAACAAATGTTGGACACTTCTGGTGGATCACTGCATTTGATTTCTCTCACTGGTCACAGTACACATCTGAATTGATAGTCCTGTCCATTGGAAGAAGCTCGTAAAAGACAACATTCTTCTATCTTCAGGTGAAGTTCTGCTTTGGAGGTTGTTTGTGATGGTTTACAGCACTCCCTCCATGTTTGTTTGCACTGCACATTATTATTGAGGACCCATTTTTCATCTCCTGTCACCAATCTTAAAAAAAAAAACCAGGGGATTGTTTTTAAATGCATCTGCAACAAATTGCAGATGGACATTCATTGGGTCATGTTCTCCACATTCAATTGATGGAAAGGCAGGAAATTTTGAGTCAGGGAAAATAGATCTGCCCAGAGGATGGCAGAAACTACTGGAGTGAAAGGATAATTATTTCATTGGTTGAATAAACCACTTTGGGTTTAAAACTTGTCTTATTTTCACTGAAAAATACCAAATGGACTTTCTGGGAAAGTCCAATATAACCTGAACAGAGCAAGGATTGCATCATTAAGAAATAACTCAGTAAATACCTGTCCCCAACTATTAACTCTACACACCCACCTCTGCAAAGGTGAAGTGAGTTTCATAGTGGAGCACAACTCCCACATGTCAGACAGTGCTGAAGCTGCACACACACATATGCATACACACAGACATATGCATGGCCACAAACACACACATACACAAATATGCATACACAGATGCACACACAGTTATACATACATATATGTGCACACACACACATGCACATGTGCTTACAAGCATGCACATATATGTGCTTGCACACATGCACATATATGTGCTTGCACGCATGCACATAACTCATACATACACACAACGCACACACACACTCATGCACACACACATACACACACATATCCTGGACAGCATCCACAGAAAGGCTAATCAATTGATATACAGTCACTCACAAAGATCTTCCAAACTCTCACCCACAGACGTTGTAAGCACAATGCTTTTATCTCAACAACAGTATGTATAATACTGTACAATACATAATATGTATTTATATAATAAACTCACTCCTCCATTGTCCCTCCACCCCCACCTTTCGTAGAATATGACCTTGGTCTTTTAAAATTTAGGGTTGCCTTTGCTGATATTTTCCTTGACTTGAATAATGTTATCATGCTGTCTTCTGCTTCCTTCCTTCTCTTTCTCCCTCATTCCATTATTATTACAATGGTCTTCTGCTATAACCTTGGGCCAACCACAGCCTTATCAGTGGATTTAGTAGTTGGAAACAGAAGAAGCCCATTGTGCATATGGTTCTGCATGTATACACACACATGCATTATATATATGTATGTATATATATATATACAAGGAATATATATGTATATACATATAAGAAGTAGAAAGATGAATTTTATTCAACATGTAAATGCTCATGGCTGGTTGCCGGCAAAAAACTTTTTCTGCTCTTAAAAGGATTTTATCCTTTATATATACTGTTCAGCATTTACGCGTTGAATAAAATTTATCTTTCTACTTGTTCTACAATACATTTCAACACTTCAAAAACAAACCTATGCTTGTTTACATATGACATAATATATATATGACATAATATATATATATATATATATATATATATATATATATA
>NC_068981.1:193272004-193274562 GCF_001194135.2 Octopus bimaculoides
TATATATATATACATATATATATATATATATATATACATACATACATACATATACACACATATATAGAGAGAGAAGATAAGAAATGGAGCAATAATTAACAATGAGAAGTGGATCATTGGTGTTTAAAAGTCATTATTTAATTGGATTTGGAACATTTACTATTTGGGATGTATATCTTCTGTGATGATTTTTTGATGTAATTTTCCTGCTCTTATTTAATATTTATTTATATAAATATATACATATACATATCTCACCCATGCCAGCATGGAAGGCAGACATTAAATAATGATGATGATGATGATGATGAGGTTTGTGTGTGTTTACCTTTGTCTTAACATCAAGTAATGCTTGTAAATGAGCATTACCAACATACAGGTAACGAGATTTGTTTTTGGTATTTCATGAAAATTATAAGTGTCCATGAGGAAACATTACTTTACTTGGAAACTAGTAAGGGTTGGAAACAAGAATGGTATGCAGCCATAGAAAAACCTGCCTCTATAAATTCTGTCCAACCCATGCAAGCATGGAATAGTGGACATTAAAACAGTGATAATGACTACTTATGTCTGCAGAAGTTTTAATGGGAGAGAAGCCGAAAAAATCCTAGCAAACTATTAATTGATAAATAAAA
The DNA here is from genome assembly GCF_001194135.2 of Octopus bimaculoides. NCBI lineage: Eukaryota > Metazoa > Mollusca > Cephalopoda > Octopoda > Octopodidae > Octopus > Octopus bimaculoides. Next base: position 193,272,643 of record NC_068981.1, read on the forward strand.
TCAGGTCATACTTAAAATGATTTACAACATCAATTTCCAGCAGATATTAAAACACTTTAGAGTCACTTAAAAGATGACATTAAAATAAATTTCCAGTTTTTCATCTGCCTTTTATAAGTTAATAATAATTTAATTAATTTACAAGAACAATTAATGTCCAACATTTTGAATGAGCAGATCCTATGTTAAAAGAACATGAAGCACTGTGGTAAGTAATGTTACAATTATATGGACAATACTGGCAATGTATTTATTTGTGGGTTGGCCTCAGGTGACGTTGGTTTATGGGGGTCAGGATTTGTTTGTATTAAATTGTGAAGGGATGAAGCAGATTAAAGTATGTTTTCTTTGTTTGTTGCAAATAGATTGTCTCTTTGGAGACAGCATGTAAAATATATGTCATATGCTCACATACGTGTATACATACATACATACATACATACATACATATATACATACGTACATAAATACATACGTACACACATGTACATACATGCATACATATGTACATACATAAATAAGTACATACGTACATACATACATATGTACATACATAAATAAGTACATGCGTATGTACATACATATGTACATACATAGATAAGTACATGCATACATACATACATACATACATACATAAATAAGTACATGCGTACGTACATACATATATGTATTATGTAGATAAAGCTAAAATCCAAGCTGCGTGTTCTTGAAACACATCTGCTTATTTCAGTATTTCAAATCCATATGTTGATGTTATATTTGTGTGAGGTGTGCATAAGAGTTGAAAATAATGGAAAATATTTTCTGCAGAATAATATCAAAACAAGAAATTGCAAAAGTTTTTGGTTGGTACATATGTATGTACTTACATACATACAAAAATACATACATACATATATACATACATACATACATGCATTCATAAATACATACATACATACATGCACACACACACACACACATACGTACATACATACATGCATACATACATACATACATACATACATAGTTGTGGAAATTAGCTGCCCAGTGGATGTTAACATAAAGCTGCAGATAAGTGAAAAAGAGAACACCTATGCTGAACTATTGAGAAATCTGCAGTTACTCTATCCAGATTACAAGTTCAGGTTTATACCTGTAATTATTGGGGCCCTGGGATATGTAACACACTGCCTAAATACAAACCTTTGAACTTTATATATATATATATATATATATATATATATAAAATCATCACCACCACCACCAACAACAACAACAATATTGAAATATCCACTTTTACCTGCTTGCATGGTTTGGATGGAGTTTATTAAAGCAAATTTTCTATTGTTGGGTGCCCTTCCAGTCACCAGCCCTCATCTATTTCCATACAAAATAATAATTCCCCATGGCCAAAATTGCTTTCGCAGAATATTGAAAATGGTTGACATTCATTTAAATCAATCACATAATGAACAAATCACAAGGAGACACAAACATTCTTGCATGTATACACATGACAAGCTTCTTTAAGTTTTTATCTATCAAATCCATTCATGAGACTTTGGTTAGCTTAAGGCTATAGACTATACCTGCCATAGTTGTCACACGCTGGGACTGAACCCAAACACTTTTAATTGCAAAATGAACTTCTTAACCACTCAGCCATGGTTTCTGGGTATAGTCATATATAAGAACAGCTAATCAGTGAAGAATCATTTAATACATCTAAATACAGCATCACATGTATTTTTATACTTTGAAGTTTCATGAGAAAGCCAGTGACTAGCAAAATTTCAAAGTCACTGTCAACCTTTTCATTTTTGTTTCAATTTTGTAAATATATATGTGGAGTGTGTGTGTGTGTGTGTGTGTGTGTGTGTGTGTGTGTGTGTGTGTCTCTCTCTCTCTCTCTCTCTCTCTCTCTCTCTCTCTCTCTCT
>NC_068981.1:193274572-193280297 GCF_001194135.2 Octopus bimaculoides
TATATATATATATATATATATATATATATATATATGAGGTGGTATCAAAAAGCTCTTGGACTAGTTCTGTAGTACACCAACATATGGCAGCACATGGTTGCATGCCCAGTGAGAGCTATCAGTGACCTTCATGAGACACTGTGCCATGTGACACTGTGTTTACTTCACAAGTTGTGAAATTTGTGATCACATGTATGCTGTAGTCTCTACCAAGTTTGTCCCCCACCTGCTGACCACTGAGCCAAAAGAAGATTGCATCGAAGTCTGTCAGGATCTCCATCAGTGTGCCACTGATGACCCATCCTTCATGTTAAGTGGCATCACTGGTGAGGAGAGTTAGATCTACGGGTATGACCCTGAGATGAAGCAGCATTTGTCACAGTGGAAGAGGCCTTTATCTCCATTACTGAAGGAAGCATGACAGAGCTGCAGCTCAATCAAGAGCATGTTAATCCTTCTTTTCGATATCTGTGGCATTGTGCATTGGGAATTCGTCTCCCCGTGGTTTTTTAAAAGCATTTGAGGGATGACATCCAGCACAAGTGATCAGATCTGTGAACCACGAAGAACTGGATTCTTTACAATGACAATGCACCCTGTCAGTGAGCTCTCCTCATTTGTGAGTTTCTCACCAAAAACAACATGGTATCACTTCCACACCCACCTCATTCAACGGATTTTGCACTGTGGACTTCCATCTCTTTCTTAGGATGAAAATCTGGCTCAAAAGTTCATTGTTTTAACACTGTTGTTGGGATCCAGAGCGAATCACTGAAGATCCTTGACTTGCTTATAGAAAACGACTTCTAGGACAGATTCCAAAAGTGTCAGGAGCCTGGAACTGGTGTATTGCTGTGCAAGGTGACTATTTTGAAGGAGATGACATTAAAGCTTAGGTAAATAAGTTGTTTTTTATTAAATATAACTAGTCCGGGAACTTTTTGACACCACTTCATGCACACACATATATATGTGTATATATATATATATATATATATATATATATATATATATATATATATATATATATACATATAAGTGAGTGGACAAATGAAAGGACACTTACATACACACATATTTTAGGTCCTGGCAGGGCATTTTCAGAGAAGAACTCAGCCCAAGTTTTGGGCTGTCAACACTGTTGAATTCCAGACTAATACTGAAAATTCTTCAAGTGTAGAAAATCTTGGATTCATGATGGTAAAGCCATTGTATGGGTGTGGTGAAGAGTAAACTCTAATCCATATAATAAGCAAAGAAATCCTTTACGACATCTTTAATATTAAAGATATGTTAAAGGATTTGTTCAACACAACATAAGTGGATAAAAATTCCTTATTTATGGATTAAGCTACTATTGGATTCATGTTAAGAGAAAAATCCCTTAATATTTATCAACCCTTTCACATGGAACATTGATGTTTGTTTCATTTAATTAAGGACAGAGATGAGGACCAATGTTCCATGTGGCAGGTTTGATAATTGTTAATGGATTTCTATCTTAACATGAAACCAATGGTAGCTTTAACCCATAAATAAAGCGTGTGTGTGTGTGTGTGTGTACACATAGAAACAGTTAAGTATGTGCACATACATGAGTGCATGTACACATACAAGCAAAACTATGTATGTAGTTGTATGTTAGACTGAAAAAAAATTTTAGTTTTCATGTGGAATATATTTTTTTTTCTGAGAGTTTGGAAATCTTCATAGTTTCATAAAGCAAAAATGAAATGAAATGAAACATACCTGAATATCTGTTGATTAAGTTGATACTTTTAGTAGGACACGGTTCCCTTTTCACACAATCAGATAGATTGAAACATTGGCTGAGTCTTCTGTGCTGATGCAATCAATTTGCAGTTAGGATATTCTTGGCTGGGGTTCTCCACAAACCTCTAACAATTACATACATACATATATTTGTTTTATCTTCTACTGTGTGATATTTGATGATGATGATGAGGATGATGAAAATTTCCAAGATTTTCGGTTTGTGTGAAATGCTTTGGATTTTCCAGATTGTTTCTACCTCCAATGCATCCTGTTGGGCCACATGCTGACCAAAGTAATCACTGATTTTGCAAGTCTTCTTTTATGTTACTACATAAATGTGAGTATGTGTGTGTGTGTGTGTGTGTGACCGCGCACCTTCAAGTCAACGTACAAGTGGAATATGTAACTTGAACCAGTGTCTCTCAGCTTTGCAATGGTACTCAAGGATATAGTAATGCGTTTGTTTGGTCTATAATCTTTTTATGTTGTGTAGAGTGGAGGAGTAGAGATTAGCAAAACAGTCAGAGAGACATGTTCACACCTGTTTTAGAGCAACTGAAATATCCACTGAGATAAGGACCTAAGGTTAGGGCTCCTCCTTCATATATTTATAACATTATCCCATTATCCTATTGCTTTGGTCATCAGAACAATGTTGACTTTAGTCAGATTTAAGTACACTTAAAAAGCTATCTATTGCCTTTTTGTTCAACTGGAGAGGATTATTTTTCAGTGCCATTTTTGACTTGGGAGATAGTAAATAACCATTATGAGCTGACAAAAGTATCTCAATGTCATGCTTCATGCAAATATTAGCTTCTTTGTTAAAACATAACAGCTTTATTAGTTACAATATATTTAGGTCAGCTTTAGAAATGAGATTCTGTAAAAATTCTAATAGATATTTCTGTGATTCTTTAAGTTATTTAAAGTAATGAGAAAAAAGTTAAAATTAAACACATTTGATTAACTCTCATAGATATCTTATTAACTCTTGTGGCATATCTGATTGTCTTATGCGGAATATCTACCTGAATGGTTGTTGTGAAGTATGTGATTGACCCTTGAGGAGTATTTATTTAAATGTATGTTGTGGAGTAAATGAATGGCTGTTCTGGAATATTTGAATGAATGCGGTTGAATATTTATCTGAATGGTTGTGGAGTATCTTCACCATGTATACCTGTTTCTGTGTCTTTGTCTCACTATCATCTTTCATCGTGTGACACAAGACCACCTCCTCCCCTCCCAGAAGATTTTTGTTTGTCTTGCAAGGTAACTGGTAACCCTGTCAGTGCAGATGCCACTTAAAAAAGCATCCAGTCCGCACTTACCTGCTATCGCCCTTAATTCTCTACACTCTCATTGCCTTGATATAACTACTTCAACCACTACCTCCAAGCTTCTCCTATATTTCTCCTATATTCTCTCTATCGTTTGATACAGTCACCTCATCCTGCCCATTCACTCAGCTCAAGCCTCTATATCACCTGACCTATTCTTGTCACCTCCAATGCCCCTCGAGGGCATGTCCCAACACATCTTCACCATCACTTCTCTCACTACCATTTTCATCTTACCATTCAACTCATTCTCCTTTGTTTTCTAACTTGGGTATCCTTGTATCTGTTTCTCAGCAACACACCTATATCTGTTCCTTCATCATCATCATGATTTTTTAATGTCTGCCTTCAATGCTGGCATGGGTGGGACGGTTTGACAGGAGCCAGCCAGGCAGAAGCCTGCACCAGACTTCTGTGACTGTTTTGGCAGGATTTTTACAGCTGGATGCCCTTTCTAACACCAACCACTCAGCAGAGTGGACTTAGTGCTTTTTATGTGGCGCAAGCACAGGCAAGGTCAATTTTGGCAAGGTTTTTGCAGCTGGATGTCCTTCCAAATACCAACCACTTTACGGTATAGACTGCATGCTTTTTAAGTGGTACCTGTACTGACAGGGTCACCAAGTAACTTGCAAGACAAAAATCCTTTGCGAGGCGGAGGTGCATTGGAGGAGGTGATCTTGTGTCAGATGATAATGGGGCAGAAACAGGTGTCTTGCTGTAAAGAAAGTACTAGGTTACACAGCTGCAGAGAGAGAGGGGGGAGGGGGAGAGAGGGAGATCAGGAATGAAGATAGAAACAGGTGTGCTGCCACAAAGGAGATACATTTGTTACCCAGCCTAAGAGAGGTACAGGAGAAGGAGAGAGAGAGAGAGAGTTGGAGACAGCAGGTCAGAGATGGTGGCAAAGTGCCAGGCATACTCACAAGGGATGGGGATCAGAATATAAATAGGATGGTTGAGTAAAAACAGAGAGAGATAAAGATGGTGGAAAGTGCCAGGACGTATCCTTGAGGGTTGAAGGCCATAATATAAAAGGCAGGATATTGCCAAAGAAGTGTGATTAAAGAGTGTGGAAGGGAAATGAGTGGTGAAAACCTGGGTATATATAGAGATGGGGGCTACTGGATAGCAATGATACAGAGAAACAGGGTTGTGAGAACAGGATTGGAGAGTGAGAGATAGGCATAGTGTACGAAGGATGAAATGTGAGGAAGAGATGTAGATTAGTTCGTTGGGGCAGGGTGTGAAAAGTTTTCTTGTTACGTGTAGCTGGAAGACACAGAGCTTCTAGAACTTTCCATGAAAGTTTTGCTGACATAGGCAGGTCTTCTAAAGAACCTCATATCACCAAACATCTCAGTCCATTTCCTCCATGTGACCCAACATCTTGAGATCAGTCCTTACCACTTCGTTCCAGGTCTTCCTGGGTCTCCCTCTTCCACGGGCATCATCCAATTTCAGTGATCAGTATTTCTTTATGCAGCTGTCCTCATTCATACACGTTAAACGATGCTGATGATGTCACTCTTTCTATCTAAGGCATCATCTTTACCCTTGTAACAGCTATGTGCCTTAAACCTCTCAACTGACACAAAGCCACACCCACTCAATACTACTCCCCCTCCTCCCAGGAGGCGCCCCATAAGAAAACATCTAGTACACACTGTATAATAGATGGCATTAGCAAAGGCATACAGCTGTAGAAACTAAACCAAAACAAACAATGGAACTTAATATGGCTCTTGGCCTTGCCAGTGCCTGTAAAACTGTCCAACCCATGTCAGCATGGAAAACCAACATTAAATGACAATATGACTAGATGAATACTTCAGACTAATTTTCATGTTAAATTGAATAGTCTGCTGTTCAGGAAGTGCAATGTTGCATGCAGCCACGACAGAAGAATGGTGACAGCTGAACATTATTCTTTTATTCTTTTACTTGTTTCAGTCATTTGACTGCGTCCATGCTGGAGCACCACCTTTAGTCAAACAAATCGACCCCAGGGCTTATTCTTTGTGAGCCTAGTACTTATTCTATCAGTCTCTTTCACTGAACCAATAAGTTATGGGGATGTAAACACACCAACATTGGTTGTCAAGTGATGGTGGTGGGACAAACACAGACACACAAATACATACATACATACATAAATACATACGTATATATGGATATATATCTATATCTATATCTCTCTCTATATATATATTTATATATATATATATAATAATATTAGGGACAAAATCCAAAATTACAGGTAAAAACCCAATTAAAATCAATTTATAAAAAATTAAAATTAAATTGAGCTTTATAGATAAAATATATATAAAATATATAGTTTTAGGGAAAATAACCAAGTTTCAAGAACTCATCGATGAAAATCCACTATCACATATAGAAAAATTAACAATTAAAAGCACAATAAATGAGTATAATATAAAGCAAAGTAAATATCATAAGATAAATATAATAAAATGATTACACGTGTTTCATAACTAATTTTCAAATAGAAAAGAAATTTAAATCGATTAAAATCATTTGAAATTATCGAAAATTAGATTCTATTCAAAAATATAGCTAATCGTCAGATCGTAAGTAGAACA
>NC_068981.1:193281143-193295655 GCF_001194135.2 Octopus bimaculoides
ATACATACATACATACATAAATACATACGTATATATGGATATATATCTATATCTATATCTCTCTCTATATATATATTTATATATATATATATACATATGCACACACACATACACATATACAACAGGCTTCTTTCATTTTCCGTCTACCAAATCCACTCACAAGGCTTTGGTTGGCCTCAGGCTATAGTAGAAGAGACTTGCCCAAGGTGCCATGCAGTGGGACTGAACCCAGAACCATGTGGTTGGGAAGCAAGTTTCTTACCACACATCCATTCCTGCGCCTATGGTAATGATTTCTCAAAATATTATTCCCATGATCCCTAATCCTACATTAGTCACATGGGCTGTTTTGTTACCCACAGATGGTTTGTAAGTGCTTGTTATTTCTAATTGGCAACTTGTTTCTCTTGCTCCCTCTCAATGACTCCCCTGACTCACTGAGGGTGTGTAGCATGTGGTGTAAAGTTGTAGCTCAGTTGTCATGGGAGGCAGACGTTATTTGGTCTTCAACCAGTGGGGAATCAGAGTGATCAGTAATGACTGTATAATGAGCTTACTTTGATTTTTCTTTCATTTCTTTCACAATATATTTCCATTTCATGGAAATATGTCATGGCTATTTTTGATTAATAAAACTTTTCTTTGTCATTCTACTGATGTGTTTCACCTACAATTTACAACATGATTGTGTAACAGATTTATTATAATTTCCATTTCAATTAATAACTATATCCTCTGTTCAAGTTTTGATTTAATGTATATTATAAAGGAGATTGCCTGTTTGTTATTTCTTTTAGCAGTATGATAATATTATACATAACTGTAACACTATAAGCTTATTTGTATTGGGGTGTGTGCACACACCAGGGGACTATCCAGTTTTGGGAATCCAAGGTGACTAATACAATCTTCATGATTTGTGGAGAAATGTATACATTTTAGGTTGTTCCTTCATAAAATACCTTCAACATTAGAATTATATTTCATTTTTGTATTTGGTTTGCAAAATTCTTTATGTGAATTCATGTGTTGAAGCATATTCTATTGTGTTTGGGGAGAGTCATTCTCTTTTAGTGCCTTATTACTTAACACACTCACCAGTTCAATTTCCACTCATTTACTTATTTATTATTTCTAAAATTTTCATTGCATCTTGCAACCTTTTCATTAGTTGTTGACTCCGTCCATTATCAGAGCTGCATTCTTTTTGCTTGTTAGTTTGTGTGCATGTATGTGTGCCAGTGTGCATATGTAATGCTGAAACAAATAGACTCCAACATTTGATGGGTCCTGTTGAATGTATTCTAACAAACGTAGTTAGGTTGTTAACACATTGTTTGTCATTGTCATTTAGCTGCAAGTCAATCCTGTGTGGTTAAGGTGTTGTACTCATTATCATGACCATAAAATTGTGATTTCCATTCTCTGCATTGTGTTCTTGAGCCAAACACTTTATTTCACATTGCTCCAGTCTAGTTAGCTGTAAAAGAGTTCTAGCAATAACTTGAAAGTTAACCCTGCAACAGATCAACTGCCTATTTCATCCCATTTGGTCCATCTATTTGTCCCATCCATCCTGTTTGCCCCATACATCCTGGCCATCTCCTGTCCCACCCATCCTGGCCACCTCATGTCCCACCCATCCTGGCCATCTCCTGTCCCACCCATCCTGGCCACCTCATGTCTCACCCATCCTGGCCATTTCATGTCCCATCCACCCTGGCCATTTCATGTCCCATCCATCTTGGGTCACCCACAGTGTTTGTCTCTCTAACCATTTCCCTTACACACACTCCAAACTGTTTATTATTATTATATATATATATATATATATATATATATATATTCTGATATATATATATATATACATATATATATATATTCTGTTACTTGTTTCAGTCATTTGACTGTGGCCATGCTAGAGTACCACCTTTAGTCAAGCAAATCAACCCCAGGACTTATTCTTGTAAGCTTAGTACTTATTCTGTGTCTCTTTTGATGAACCGCTAAGTTACAGGGACGTAAATGCACCAGCACCAGTTGTCAAACGATGGTGTGGGGACAAACATACATGCACACACACACATATATATATACATGACGAGCTTCTTTCAGTTTCTGTCTACCAGATCCACTCACAAAGCTTTGGTTGACCCAAAGCTATAATAGAAGACACTTGCACAAGGTATATGGTGGTTGTCTACTCCTTATGCACAGTCTGACCACCTCCTGTATTTACACCTTCGATCTATCATGGCATCTGATGTGGCTTTTTAAACCAGACAATGTATTGAAAAGACACCCACATAGATTACATATCTGATTTGGACCACCAAGAGCTGCAGTTAAGTTCTGATCTTTGTGGATCCTAATATGTCTTTTGAGGCCTCTGTTAGATTTGCAGACCTTATGGCAATGAAAGATATATATTTGTATGTGTCTCCTTGTCTCCGTGTGTGTGTGTATGTTTGTGTCTCATTGTCTTGACATTGCATGGTAGTTGTAAATGAGTGTCACTGTCATACAAGCAGTGTCGTTCATTTCCAATACTCTGTGCAAACATGTCTGGCCATAGAAAATCTGCCTCAATAAACTCTATCTGACCCATGCAAGTGTGGAAAGGTGAATGCTAAAACAATGACAATGTCAATAATGACAATGACAGTCTCGTCATCTTCATCTTCATTATTATTGTCATCATTTTGCCCCTCATTAGCATATGCTGGGCAAAATGTTTAGTGGCATTTCACCTGTCTTTACATTCTAAGATCAAATTCCACCAGGGTCGACTTTGCCTTTCATCCTTTTGGGGTCAATAAATTAAGTACCAATGAATCACTGGGGTCAATGTTATCAACTTGTCCCCTCGCCCAGATTTTCAAGCCTTGTGCCTGTAGTGGAAAGGATTTTTATTGTCATCATTTTACATCCATTTTTCCATACTTGCAGATCTTCTCCAGTGCAGAGCGTCTTAACATTTGTAGCCTTCCTTTGTCATCTTCTTAATGATGTTCAACATGCAGAGATCAGCTTTAACTCCCTCTGCTTATGTCTTCCTCTGATTCCTTCTGGATGGATTTTTTTGGCTCATCTTTACTTCCCTGTCATCATTTACCACAGGCCCATATCAACACAACCTTCTCTCTTACACACTACATCTGATTCCTCTTATGCTCAATTTTCTCACAGATCATCTATGTTCTGTCATACAAACATACAAATATTATATATTCAATGGATAATGATTATATATTTTCTTTCCTACTATCCTACATCCTCTGCATTCACATCTACGTAGCATTATCGCCAACAGAATTGCAGTTTGTATAAAAATATCTACAATCTATCCTTTTCTCACACAATGACTCCCACTGTCATCAGAAGTATCAGTTCCCAGAAGTTTCTCCATCCTATTCTGACTAATTTTGGTTACTAAATTTCAGAATCCCTTTCTCCATTGTTTGTTAGATCACTTAAACAGCAAAAGTTATTAACAACTTCTATCAAACTTTCTGAACATTGCAAGGAATTTATTTTACTGGGGACCCAAAGTCTAACTACATTTGTACATTTACCAAAAGCAAAGCCTTTATTCACTGTCAGTTTATTTTAAATTCCATTACACATTTTGTGCACTCATAGATCTCACTGTGCATATGGTATGGAATTTCTCCCTACTCTTTTTCTGCATATTAAACACAGCTATTTCTTTGATGGTATCAGCAACCTGCTTACTTTCCTATTTACATTAAAACTTTAATCTTTGTTAAATTTGTTCTGAGACCTGTTCCTCAACCTTCTTCACTAATTAAATCATTAAAAAAAAATTATCAAGTTTTCCTTATTCTATTCTTTTGGGAATTTTGCCAAAGTTTTAAGTCATTCTAAATCTGGGAAACCATTTGAATGGCATAGACTCCAATTGCTGTTTCTTTCTCTTTTTTTTTTGCCCCAAACTTTGGAAACTCACTCTTTTCATGGCTATAAGTATGACTTCAATGGTAAAAATTCTCTCAATGACATTTATGACACAGAATTTATAAGGTTTTGAATATTGATGGCCTACTCAGTCTTGATGAACTCTGCATTTCCATTGTACTCAAAGTAGGAGCTGACATCTGCGTGGGACTGAGATATCACTGTGGTAGGCCCCTAAACTCCACAGGCCTTGATGGGTTGTCTTGCCACCTATATGCTGGTCGTTTTACTTGTAACACTGAGTTAAGCTTTAATCATTAAGAGAGATCCCTGGCTCGGGTTAATATCCCCTTATTCTGGAGTAGTAGGGATTTTCCATAAGTGATAGGAAGAGACTAGATGGTCTTACTCTTTGTCCCTGGGTAAGCGATAGAGACACCACAGTTTGTGACTTCTTTGCTCCTTCCCACATCCTGGATGCTGCAGTAAATGGGAGTGACACTGCTTCTGCAGAACAAAATCGTTAAGTGCCGGGACTCATCAGAGAACCATTTTCTCCAGCCTGTGGCATTTGAGACATTTGGAGGGGCTGAGCCACTTACAACAAAGTTCTTGTCATTGTTAGCGACTTGCCTTACTGAAGTGCCAGGTGATGCCCATGAGAGTGCTTGGCAGTTCCAATGCCTTAGCCTCAGCATCACCCATGGTAATGCTGCAAGTATGTTGGCTTGCTTCAGTAGGTTCCTTTGACCCTTGTGATGTGCAACCAATTGAGGCAGTTGGTGTTCTGCTGATGTTTTTCTTCCTCTTCCTCCACTTTTTTCTTCTTGTTTTTTTTTTTGCATTCTTCACTCACATTTCTGTTTTATTTTGTTTTGGATTAGTATTTTAATGTGGTTCTGTATTATATATATCTATTGTATACATATATGTTATATATGTAATAAAATAAAAAATAACCTATCATAAGGACTGAAGAATTTCATAAGACTAGCAAAATGACAAAATATTTCTCAGCTGTAAAAGTACCAGAATAAGAGAATGACTTTGTGACGAATAAGTGACCCCTAAAAAGAGTACTAAGCTAGCAGAAGTATTTGGTTAACAGGAGTTCTTGGGAAACAGGATGGTGTTCTGTAGTTCATAAATGAATTAAAATTTGGTACAACCTTTGTTGTTGTGATTTTTTTCCTTTATATATAATTCAATTCAAATAAATTTTCCATGCTGAACTCCAGTACCAGTTTTGGCATAGTTTCTACAGCTGGATACCTTTTGTAAAATCAGCCACTTTGCAGTGAGTACTGGATGTTTCTTTCCATGCTACTGGCACTTGTGAGGTTGCCAAATAACTTGCAAGCGAGAAAAGGGAAGAAAGAAAACAGGGGGGAACATTTGAGGTAGGGAGGGGACTTTATACCAGGGATTTTATATGAGAGAGGAACAAGCAGAGGTGCCTTGCTACAAAGGAGATACACGGCTACCACACATTATATAAAGGTGGGTAGGATGGGGCACTACCTTGAAGGGTTTAGTCAAACAAATTGACCCTAGTATTAATTTTTAAGTTTGGTACTTATTCTGTTGGTCTCTTTTGCTTAACAGCTTAGTTATGGGGATGTAAATAAACCAACACTAGTTGTCAAGTGGTCACATGAGACATACACAACACAAAACACACACATAGAGACACACACACACACACACACACACACACACACAGAGGCTTCATTCAGTTCCTTTCTAATAAATCTACTCACAAGCCTGTGGTAAGCCTGGAGTTATAGTAGAAGACAATTATCAAAAGTGGCATGCAGTGGGACTGAACCTAGAACCATGTGGTTGAGAAGCAAACTTCTTACCACATTTCCATGCAGCCATATGTATGTGTGTGAACATACACACACGCACGCACGCACACACACACACACACACACACACACACACACACAGATGAAAGATTTTGTATCAGCCAAATTCCAAACACACCAGATAGTGGTCAATTCAAAGCACAGTGCCACAGTGCCATACAATCGGATTGAAACTAAAAACATGTGGCTATAACTTGAACTTATTAACCACAGTATAGTTATGCTCATATCATACAACTATGCCTTCAAACTGTCATAATTTTTCAGCATATCTTAAATAAAAAAAGAAAGAAAAAAACATTCTTTAACGTACCAACAACCATTTCTGAATCTCATATCAGAGAAAATTTATTTCCTGAGCTACCATCTTTTTAAGAGAAAAAATTTTCACCCATTAGCATAAAAGTTTGTCTACATTGTCAGTGGAATATTCTGTAATAAAATGGTAAGCTATTTAATTCCTTGGTTATTTTACAGTCGATGATGTTATTACATTTCCTGCATCTAAAGTAACTTTAATCCTGACACTTCAATATTTGCTGTTATTTTTGAATTGAAAATTACTGCTGCAACAAAAAAACAGACGTAAAATCTCAATCATGTTTGAGATTTATAAGAATACTCCAATAAACTAAGTGAAAACTCCTCATGCTGTTGTCATCACTTTCACTACACTAATTGGGTTTTGGTGAACTGCAGTCTGTTGGTGACCTCTTGACCCTTTATAAATTTCTATTGCATCATATAATTTCTTATTTCTTTACTGCCCACAAGGGGCTACACACAGAGGGGACAAACAAGGACAGACAAACGAATTAAGTCGATTATATTGACCCCAGTGCATAACTGGTACTTATTTAATCGACCCTGAAAGGATGAAAGGCAAAGTTGACCTCGGGGGAAATTGAACTCAGAACGTAGCGGCAGACGAAATACCGCTAAGCATTTCGCCCAGCATGCTAACGTTTCTTATTTCTTTATTGCCCACAAGGGGCTAAACATAGAAGGGCGTGTTAACGTTTCTATCAACTCACTGCTTTTGCATAATATAATTTCTACCTACCCTGTAGTTTTATATGCATGTGTATAAACCCACAGGAGCCTAGTGATTAGGAGATTGTGGTTTCAATTCCTGGAGCAGATAGTGTGTTGTGTTTTTGAGCAAGACACTTCATTCATGTTGCTCTGTGATCACTTCGACACTTGACGCGTGGTAGACTTGTGCACCTGTTCAAGCATTGTATATTTGATGGAGCTGGGAATGAGCTAATGTACAGCACATACTTTTTCATCACTATAAACAAATCATCTGTGCAGCTTGTTCAGCAAGGAATTGCAGAACCATCTTTCTCAGACTACCAGAGACAACTGCCATATGTTGGTATATTTCTAGACAACACAACTGCAATATATAAATATAAAAAAACAGTATCCATTTCTTTCCAGATCATAGCTTTGATGAACAGATTTCTAGGTTATGAGCCCAACATTCTTCCACTGTGCAACTCTACTTAACAAGTGATTAAGGAAATATCTAATGTATTATTTCATATATTGTCTGCTCTGGGTTACATGACTTCTGTTGCATCATCCATCATATATTATTTCTTTCTTTCTATGCATTGGACTGTTTCAGTTGCATGAAATATAGTAACTAAACAATACATGCTGCAGCACTGAAAAGTTCATTTACTTATTCAATGGTGACATTTCAATTTACTGATACTCCAAGAGGCACAGTTGACATGCCACAAGCACAAATCTATGCATTGCAAATTTTTCTGAGTATCTTTTCATTTGCTATTTTCAGATAAGCCAGAAACAAGCCAATTCTATAAAATTTTCCCTATGCAGCACAGCAAACATGTTTGCTAGTATTATATATTGTAGAGAAAACATGTTAGCTTTACTTGACAGGATTTTCTGGTTTTCACTAGAATTAGTTAAAAAAATCAAAACAATTATTGATATAACACAAAACCCAAAACAAGTGAGCTGGCAGAATCATAAGCATACCAAGCATAACGTTTAGAGGCATTTCATTTGTTTTTATACTCTGGGTTCAAATGCTGCTGGGGTTGATAAAATAAGTACCAGTTGAGCACTGGGGTTAATATAATCGAATTAGCCCCTACCCCTAAATTGCTGGCCTTGTGCTGAAATTTGAAACCATTATCATTATCATTATCACATGTCTCAGACTGATTGTATGTCAATATCTTTTGATCAGGGGTGGGTCATAACTAATGAGGATGTTCTGAGAGTGGTCTGAGAGAAGCCTGTTTGAAACAATAGAGTAAATACTGAGTGACATATCAGGTGACAGCAATGATAATGAAGGTGTAGCAAGCCGAGAAAGATTTATTACGTAGCTGTGGCATAGTTCAGTTGTGCTGTGGCAGATTCCAGCCAATCAGAGCTGGAGGCATATGAATAAAATGGCAGTGATCTGCCTTAGCAGTAGAACTCACTACAGCAGAGAAGTAGCACTTTCAAACCAGTTGTGGATTTGACAGCATAGAAGCAACATTGCTTTCTTTGACATGTTACATTTTCTGTGTCCACCACCAACTACATGTAACTCATTTGAATAATATCAGCTTCCACTCTGTTTCATATAAACCTCAGGGTATTATAGTAAGTCATGCGATATTTCCTGTCTTGCATACACATATATTTGGTTCCCATCATAAGTAACAATACAAGTGACCAACAGATATGTTATAAATAAAGAGGTACTGATGACAGATGTAGTAGTACTGTTGAAAAGATTAGGATCAGGGTTATGTTAAGTGAGTGTGTACTGCTACTTATGACAGTTCTGATAGTAGTAATAGGGATAATAATGAAGTCATTGAAAGGAAAAGGATGGGGAATTGTAATGACAGTGATAGTTAGGATAATGGTGAGGTGGGCAGTGATTATTATGGTAAGGGTAAAGAGAAGAGGCTCTCTGACTAGAAATCTGCATTATGTACATGGACTTTGTTTTGGGAGGAGTATGTTTAAGTAATTGTAGACTGGATTTTCTTGCATGTAGGCAGGGAGAAAGTGTTTCCTCTCTTGAGTTTAGGATGTTAGTTGCAGACAGGATGTCCAGTTTTTTGCTTATACACAGATTACACTTTATGCTCACTATATTTTTTTTCCTTTCTTCCTCATTTTTTCTTACCTCTTGTTTGTCTCCTTCCCAATATATCCTATTTTCTCCCTATCATCACACCTCATGACTAGAAAACTATATATAAATATGCAAACCCCATCAATATTCCACTCACAATTTACCTGACGATCCTGTGTGTCTACAAGTAAAACTCAGGCTGATCCAACCAAAATAAAAAAATCATTAATCTCAACCATATTATTGAGTCCTCTTTTTTTCTACACTTAACACTACATGCATGTGTGTGTGTTTATGCACATACATATGCATGCACATACATAGTGCATGCATGTATGTATATACATGCATACATGCATATTGTTCACCTGATCTCATGACACTATCATGCTTTCATTTATAGCAATTCTTTTAGAATGCAGTAAAATAAAATTTTAAAAACTACTTATGATTTTATTAGTATTACCTTCATTTTTTTTTTTTAAAGAACAAGTATCAGAAATGTCTAGCAGTAAGACAGAGGATGTTGCCAACTGAAAAGAAAAAACACAGAGAAAAAAACTGGAGGCAACAATAGTTATTAACAACCGACAGCTTCTTCTTCAGTTAAGACAAAGAGAAAATATGTTTCCCCACATTCCATTGTTTGTTTAAATTGTTGGATTCATTAAGCTGTTTCTAAACTCTGGTGAAACTAGAGAAGATAGACTAAAGATATTTATGCACTGCATTACTGGCACTGAGTCATGTTGTTGAGTTAGACCAGACTGAAGTGAAGTGGAGTAGTACTGGACTGCTAATAAGGATAACAAAATTCAATGATAATCATTATGTATCAAGCTAATATTATCATTATTATTATTATTATCACCATCATTATTATTATCATTATTATTATATATATATAAAAGCACATCCAAGCGTGGGGTGTAACCAGCCCACTTATGAGTACCCCTCGTTCATTGGACAATAAACTTTGCTTGTGAAGACCTATTGAGGCAAGTGTAAACAAATCAAAATCGCTGATGTGGCCGATAACAGTACCGCCTGATTGGCACTCATGCCATTGGAACATTAAAAGCACATCCAAGTGTGATCATTACCAGGGCCAGGGTTTGGTTCCTATGCCGGTGGCACGTAAAAAGCACCATTTGAGCATGATCATTGCCAGCGTTGCCTTTTGAGCGTGGTCGTTGCCAGAACTGCCTTACTGGCCCTCATGCTGATGGCACGTAAAAGCACCCACTACACTCTCAGAGTGGTTGGCGTTAGGAAAGGCATCCAGCTGTAGAAACTCTGCCAGATCAAATTGAGCCTGGTGCAGCCTTCTGGCTCACCAGTCCTCAGTCAAACTATCCAACCCATGCCAGCATGGAAAGTGGACGTTAAATGACAATGATGATGATGATGATATATATATATCCTAGCTGAGTTACCTGGTAACACACGGTAAAAAAGGGGGTTATTTCCAGTTCCCATTCTCATTACACTGTTTCATGTCCTATCTCATTCTCTGTTCAGTTCCTGTTTGAGTTCCACTCTCATTCCTATCCCTAATCCTATGTCAATATATAAATTTTAGAATTAGGTGTAATTAAGCCATTAAATATTTTATTAACCTTTGTGGTAATAGCTTATTGCTAAAAATAGGTATTACAAACTATCAATACGATTAGTGGGTGAATAAGGAATGTCCCTATATTATTTTAACAAATGTCTATGCATTTGAGTAAAATAAATGAGTTGATCAGTAATAGCGGGAAAGCAGGGATTATCCCTAGTTCCCATTTACCATTACACTGTTCCATGTCCTATCTTGTTTCCTGTTCAGTTCCCATCTTTATGCCTAACCCATCTTTTATGGTAATAGTTTATTGCTAAAAATAGGAGTTTATCATCATCATCATCATCGTTTAACGTCCGCTTTCCATGCTGGCATGGGTTGGACGATTTGACTGAGGACTGGTGAACCAGATGGCTGCACTAGGCTCCAATCTGATCTGACAGAGTTTCTACAGCTGGATGCCCTTCCTAACGCCAACCACTCTGAGAGTGTAGTGGGTGCTTTTACATGCCACCGGCATGAAGGCCAGTCAGGCGGTACTGGCAACGGCCATGCTCAAAATGGTGTATTTTACGTGCCACCTAAACAGGAGCCAGTCCAGGGGCACTGGCAACGATCTCACTCGAATGTCTTTACAAGTGCCAGAAAGGCAACGCTGGGCACAGGTGCCGTCATGATTTCGCTTTCGCCTGCCCCAACAGGTCTTCACAAGTCGAGTTTCGTGTCCTGCATAGGAGCCAGTCCAGCAGCGGGTGAATAAGGAATGTCCCTGTATTATTTTAACAAACAGATATGTATCTGAGTAAAATAAATTAGATAAATAGATTTGCAAATACATTGACAAATAGTCCATGTATTCTGGCTGGTGTTGTTGCATGCCGTAGCTTATCATAGTTGATTTGTAAACATGTGCTACAGCCCACCTCCCTAGGGGGGCCCATTATAGATTTTTATTGAAATCCAATTTGCCTATAATACAACTTAGATGTTAGGAACAAATAAATAACAAAATCAGATTTAAAGTGAAAAATTATTTCAATATACCAAATTAGAAAATTTTGACATAATTTTAAAATCTCATAATATATGACAGCAAGGGAGGAAGACCCAACAAAAGTAGAGAGACAGACAGTTATAGGATGTGACACACACACACACACATACAAATTTGCAAACTTACACACAGGTAATCATGAGTTTAAAATGGTGTATAGTAGACATATGTATGTATGTATACATATGTATGTGTGTGTGTGTGAGTGTTTCTTTGCGATGGACAGCAGAAAAGCCTCCTACCCACTCTCTCCTTAAAGCCACCTACTCCCTCTCACCTGCCTTTCTGTGTGTCTGTGTTGTATCTATGTATTTACAAAAGTATGTATGCAGTGTCATGTGTATATGACAGCTGTATTAATGTTAACATCCCATCCCAACTACTGTTTTTGCCTTCACTGATATAAGTCCCCCTCTCACTGTTACTACTTTTCCCACAGACTAATACCTTTTGCAACCTTCTCATTTTATCATATAATTCACCCAACGCCCCTGGGGGAACATTATATATTTTTTTTATTGAAATCCGATTTGTCTATTATTGAACTGGATGTTAGTGTAACACGTATACAAAGTTTTGTGAATATTGGTTTGCTGATTTAGGCACTAAGATGGTAACAGACAGACAGACAGAAACTGCATATATATATATATGTGTGTGTGTGTGTGTGTGTGTGTGTGTGTGTGTTCAACCCAGAAAAGACTCTGAAATAATGCATTCTCAAAAAAAAAAAAAATGGATCTGATTTTCAAATTTTGTGTCCCACAGAATATAATTTGCTACAAGAAATAACTCAAGTTTCTTATCCACTC
This sequence comes from Octopus bimaculoides, assembly GCF_001194135.2. Classification (NCBI taxonomy): domain Eukaryota; kingdom Metazoa; phylum Mollusca; class Cephalopoda; order Octopoda; family Octopodidae; genus Octopus; species Octopus bimaculoides. The sequence continues at coordinate 193,293,484 of NC_068981.1, forward strand.
CCTATCTATCACCATCAAACTATCTCTCTCTCAATATATATAACACACTCTTTGACATTCACTTTCTTTGTCTATATATTAACTTTCATACATTTATTTCATTTTATCACAGCTACAATGTACAAAAGTCCTGTTTTCTGACAGAGTAAAAAATGATCAAACTTGAAATCTCTGTAACATTTTTCTAAAGTATTTTCTGAAATGAAAAATTACAAACTTGGATTCATCATGAAAAAATACATCAATATACCAAATTTGAAAATTTTCACTTGATTTTAATTTTTCAAAGTCTGTGACAGAGTCGTAGGGCTCCCATTAGGGGCCTGCAAAACTTCAAGTAGGATGGAATTGAATCAAATTCTTTTAAATAACACATGTAACTCCTACTAAATTGGGATCTCAAGGGAAAGGAACATTCTTATGAGAGCTCAACAGGCTCTCATAAATGCCATCATGCCCTGGTCTTGCTTACATCTCCTTTATAACCACTCCTACTCCTTGCACATCATCTCCAACAACCTTCTGATCTGTCCTTCCTGAGGAATCTCTATGTCTCACCTCATCCCCTCTCCGTATGATATTTCTTATCAACCATACCTCCTCTTCTCTCATTCCTATCTGTTATTCTCCCCTCACACACTTCAGAAAGTACCCACTTACTCCTCTCCTTATCCAGTGCCTGTATCCTCTGTTACACTCATCTTCCTGTACCCTGAGTATCTGCTCTGGTACTGCATCACTATTATCTTTATCTCTTTCCCAACTACTTTCACTCACCACTCCATGTGTGATAGCCATGTATCTTCTCCTTGTCCCTCTCTCATAACTCAGCCTTCTGACATTTGACATAAACCAAACACCCCCACCACACACTTTCCTTCCACCTTGTTTCTTTTCTCTGTCTTGCAAGTTACTTGGCAACCTCACTAGTGCTTGTGGCACATAAAAAAAACACCCATTACACATTCTAAAATGGTTGGCATTAGGCAAGGATTCCAATGCAGAAACCATGCCAAAACTGAGATAAGAGCATGTCAAACTGTTCAACCTATGTCATCATGGAAATTGACATTAAATGATGATGTTGATAATAACGATGATGATGATGATGATGATGATGATGTGTGCTTATGTCAACTTGACTTAACATGACATGATAACTGTAAACATATGTCACCGTTATAGAAGCAGTGTTGTTCATTTCCAATTTTCTGTGAAAATATGTCAGGCAATGAGGACTGACTGGTGTAGGGGTCTTTGAGGCACCACAGCATCATGTATGTTAAACATTCATTGCCTAAAGGGAGGGAATGTTCCCTGATGATGTAAAACAATAGGGATCAGATATTCATGCTTGAATCTACCAGAACATATTAAGAATAATTAGATAAATATTAACATCACTTAAATACCAACTTTTCCATGTTTGCAGGGGTCAGACGAAATTTATTGAGACAAGTTTTCTATGGTCAGCTGCTCTTCCTGTTGCCAAACCTCACCTGTTTCCAAGTGATGTGCTATTTCTCCATGGTAAGGCATATTTTCACAGAATATTAGAAATACAATGTCAAGACAAGGTGACACAAACATATGCACACTTATACACACATACATATAAAGATGCACACACACACACACAATGTTATATACCCACAAATGCTATCTCCCTCACTAATACAATATAGCCACCATTTAAGTGCTAATATATCTGCTTTTACACAATAGAGACATCATACAGTTACAAAAATATCAAAAATTTAATACAGACACCGTATAACCATAAATATAACTCCTGTGTAAAACCAGGTATGTACAGTCAGAAAATCATGAATAGATGTAATGTTAAGCTTGTAAAAAGAGAAACCTGCACACCCGACCTTTATAACAATTTCCATGGTTGTGTTAATTTATTCAAAATCCGCTGCCTATGTGTTTCAATTCAACTGGAAAATAGTCAAGAAAATTGCAGCAATTTAATGAAAGCACTAACCTTTTTATTATGAAGCTAGTGTTTGGCACTTAACAAAAGGCACTTACATAAGAATATAAAAATAGAAAGTTTAAATGTCTATATGAGCATATAACAAGAGGCTTTGTATCTCAAAACCACAGGTAGATTCAGAGATGTTTAGTATCTGCACATACACACACGTATACATACATACATATATA